>NW_027397106.1:6125460-6129600 GCF_003265705.2 Callorhinus ursinus | reverse complement strand
ATATTTTATCCCTTCATAGTAGTTACCCTTATTATTGGCATATATATATAAGTTGTTTTCTCTTTAAAATTTTGAGATACAGTTTCTTCTAACAGATCAAAATATACCCTAAATCACTGGTTTATGGCTTTGTTCTAGTCTCCTGCCTGATCACATTCTCTCCCTTTTTTTTTTAAATCTTCTTCTTTCTTTTTTCAACTTCTTATCAATTACTTTTATAAAATCTTTTATACTTTTCATCTTTACAGTCATCTTCCATCCCTTCATTGTATCAACCCTTATTTTGTACACATATAAGTCTTTCTTCCTTTAAAATTTTAGGAGGGACTTTCTTCTAGCAGACCAAAATACACCCAAGATCCAGTGTGTGGCACTGATCTATGCACTAGCCTGATCATATTTGATCATATTCTGTTTTTTTTGTTTTGTTCTGTTTTTGTTTGTTTTTATCCTTTTCTTTTTTTTCTCCTCTTTCTTTTTTTTTTCTTTCCCTTTCTTTTCCCCTGGTTTCAGGTCTTTTCTGATTTGTATACAGTATATTTGCTGGGGATGTTGTTAACCTGTTGCCATTTTGTTCTCTCATTCATCTATTCTCCTCTGGACAAAATGACAAGACGAAAAAAATCACCTCAGCAAAAAGAACGAGGTAGTACCGTCTCCCAGGGAACTACTCAATATGGATATTAGTACGATGTCGGACCCAGAGTACAGAATCATGACTTTAAAGATACTAGCTGGGCTTGAAAAAGCATGGAAGTTATTAGAGAAACCCTTTCTGGAGAAATAAAAGAACTAAAATCTAACCAAGTTGAAATCAAAAAGGCTATTAATGAGGTGCAATCAAAAATGGGGGCACTAACTGCTAGGATAAATGAGGCAGAAGAGAGAATCAGCAATATAGAAGACTAAATGATGGAAAATAAAGAGGCTAAGAAAAAGAGAGAGAAACAACTACAGGATCACGAGGGCAGAATTCGAGAGATAAGCGATATGATAAGATGAAACAAAGTTAGAATAATTGGGATCCCAGAAGAAGAAGAAAGAGAGAGGGGGGCAGAAGGTATATTGGAGCAAATTATAGCAGAGAACTTCCCTAAAGTGGGGAAGGAAACAGGCATCAAAATCCAGGAGGCACAGAGAACCCCTCTCAAAATCAATAAAATAGGTCAACACCCCGACATCTAATAGTAAAACTTACGAGTCTCCGAGACAAAGAGAAAATCCTGAAAGCAGCTCGGGAGAAGAGATATGAAACCTACAATGGTAGAAACATTAGACTGGCAACAGACCTATCCACAGAGACCTGGCAGGCAAGAAAGGACTGGCATGATATCTTCAGAGCACTAAACGAGAAAAATATGCAGCCAAGAATACTATATCCAGCTAGGCTGTCATTGAAAATTGAAGGAGAGATCAAAACTTCCAGGACAAACAAAAACTAAAGGAATTTGCAAACATGAAACCAGCCCTCTAAGAAATATTGAAAGGGGTCCTCTAAGCAAAGAGAGAGCCTAAAAGCAGCAGAGATCAGAAAGGAACACAGACAATATACAGTAACAGTCACCTTACAGGCAATACAATGGCACTAAATTCATATCTTTCAATAGTTACCCTGAATGTAAATGGGCTAAATGCCCCAATCAAAAGACACAGGCTATCAGATTGGATTAAAAAACAAGACCCATCAATATGCTGTCTGCAAGAGACTCATTTTAGACCTAAAGACAACCCCACATTGAAAGTGAGGGGGTGGAAAACCATTTACCATGCTAATGGACACCAAAAGAAACCTGGGGTGGCAATCCTTATATCAGACCAATTAGATTTTAAAACAAAGACTGTAATAAGAGATGAAGAAGGACACTATATCCTACTTAAAGGGTCTATCTAACAAGAAGATCTAATAATTGTAAATATCTATGCCCCTAACATAGGAGCAGCCAATTTTATAAGGCAATTAATAACAAAAGCAAAGAAACACATTGACAATACAATAAGAGTGGGGGACTTTAACACCCCACTGACTGAAATGGACAGATCATCAAAGCAAAAGATCAACAAGGAAATAAAGACTTTAAATGAAACATTGGACCAAATGGAATTCACAGACATATTCAGAATATTCCATCCCAAAGCAACAGAATACACGTTCTTCTCTAGTGCCCATTGAACATTCTCCAGAATTGATCACATCCTAGGTCACAAATCAGGTCTCAACCGGTATCAAAAGATTGGGATTATTCCCTGCCTATTTTCAGACCACAATGCTTTGAAACTAGAACTCAATCACAAGAGGAAAGTCGGAAAGAACTCAAATACATGCAGGCTAAAGAGCATCCTACTAAAGAATGAATGGGTCAACCAGGAAATTAAAGAAGAATTAAAAAAATTCATGGAAACCAATGAAAATGAAAACACAACTGTTCAAAATCTTTGGGATATAGCAAAGGCAGTCCTAAGAGGAAAGTATATAGCAATACAAGCCTTTCTGAAGAAACAAGAAAGATCTCAAATACACAACCTAACCATACACCTAAAGGAGCTGGAGAAAGAACAGCAAATAAAGCCTAAACCCAGCAGGATAAGAGAAATCATAAATATCAGAGCAGAAATCAATGAAATAGAAACCAAAAGAACAGTAGAACAGATCAACGAAACAAGGAGCTGGTTCTTTGAAAGAATTAACAAGATTGATAAACCCCTGGCCAGACTTATCAAAAAGAAAAGAGAAATGACCCAAATCAACAAAATCATGAATGAAAGAGGAGAGATCACAACCAACACCAAAGAAATACAAACAATTATAAGAACATATTACGAGCAACTCTATGCCAGCCAATTAGATAACCTGGAAGAAATGGATGCATTCCTAGAGATGTATCAACTACCAAAATTGAACCAGGAAGAAATAGAAAATCTGAACAGACCTATAACCACTAAGGAAATTGAAGCAGTCATCAAAAACCTCCCAACTGGTGATTAACATAACAATAAAAAAATTTTTAAAAAAACCCTCCCAACAAACAAAAGCCCGGGGCCAGATGGATTCCCAGGGGAATTCTATCAAACATTTCAAGAAGAATTAATACCTATTCTCCTGAAACTGTTCCAAAAAATAGAAATGGAAGGAAAACTTCCAAACTCATTTTATGAGGCCACCATTACCTTGATCCCAAAACCAGACAAAGACCCCATCAAAAAGGGGAATTACAGACCAATATCCTTCATGAACATGGATGCAAAAATTCTCACCAAAATACTAGCCAATAGGATCCAACAGTACATTAAAAAGATTATTCACCATGACCAAGTGGGATTTATCCCTGGGCTGCAAGGTTGGTTCAACATCCGCAAATCAATCAACGTGATACAATACATTAACAAAAGAAAGAACAAGAATCATATGATCCTCTCAATAGATGCAGAAAAAGCATTTGACAAAGTACAGCATCCTTTCTTGATCAAAACTCTTCAGAGTTTAGGGATAGAGGGTACATACCTCAATATCATAAAAGCCATCTATGAAAAACCTACAGCGAATATCATTCTCAATGGGGAAGAGCTGAGAGCTTTTCCCCTAAGGTCAGGAACGTGGCAGGGATGTCCACTCTCACCACTGCTATTCAACATAGTATTAGAAGTCCTAGCCACAGCAATCAGACAACAAAAAGAAATCAAAGGCATCCAAATCGGCAAAGAGGAAGTCAAACTCTCACTCTTTGCAGATGATATGATACTGTACGTGGAAAACCCAAAAGACTCCACCCCAAAACTGCTAGAACTCATACAGGAATTCAGTAAAGTAGCAGGATATAAAATCAATGCACAGAAATCAGTGGCATTCCTATACACCAACAACAAGACAGAAGAGAGACAAATCAAGGAGTCGATCCCATTTACAATTGCACCCAAAACCATAAGATACCTAGGAATAAACTTAACCAAAGAGGCAAAGGATATGTACTCAGAAAACTATAAAATACTCATGAAAGAAATTGAAGAAGACACAAAGAAATGGAAAAACGTTCCATGCTCATGGATTGGAAGAACAAACATTGTGAAGATGTCAATGCTACCTAGAGCAATCTACACATTCAATGCAATCCCCATCAAAATACCATCCACTTTTTTCAAAGAAAT
>NW_027397106.1:5789575-6100460 GCF_003265705.2 Callorhinus ursinus | reverse complement strand
AGTGGTGAGAGTGGACATCCCTGCCGCGTTCCTGACCTTAGGGGAAAAGCTCTCAGCTCTTCCCCATTGAGAATGATATTCGCTGTACGTTTTTCATAGATGGCTTTTATGATATTGAGGTATGTACCCTCTATCCCTATACTCTGAAGAGTTTTGATCAAGAAAGGATGCTGTACTTTGTCAAATGCTTTTTCTGCATCTATTGAGAGGATCATATGATTCTTGTTCTTTCTTTTGTTAATGTATTGTATCACGTTGATTGATTTGCGGATGTTGAACCAACCTTGCAGCCCAGGGATAACTCCCACTTGGTCATGGTGAATAATCCTTTTAATGTACTGTTGGATCCTATTGGCTAGTATTTTGGTGAGAATTTTTGCATCCATGTTCATCAAGGATATTGGTCTGTAATTCTCCTTTTTGATGGGGTCTTTGTCTGGTTTTGGGATCAAGGTAATGGTGGCCTCATAAAATGAGTTTGGAAGTTTTCCTTCCATTTCTATTTTTTGGAACAGTTTCAGGAGAATAGGTATTAATTCTTCTTTAAATGTCTGATAGAATCCCCCTGGGAAGCCATCTGGCCCTGGGCTTTTGTTTTTTGGGAGGTTTTTGATGACTGCTTCAATTTCCTTAGTGGTTATAGGTCTGTTCAGGTTTTCTATTTCTTCCTGGTTCAATTTTGGTAGTTGATACATCTCTAGGAATGCACCCATTTCTTCCAGGTTATCTAATTTGCTGGCATAGAGTTGCTCATAATATGTTCTTATAATTGTTTGTATTTCTTTGGTGTTGGTTGTGATCTCTCCTCTTTCATTCATGATTTTGTTGATTTGGGTCATTTCTCTTTTCTTTTTGATAAGTCTGGCCAGGGGTTTATCAATCTTGTTAATTCTTTCAAAGAGCCAGCTCCTAGTTTCGTTGATCTGCTCTACTGTTCTTTTGGTTTCTAGTTCATTGATTTCTGCTCTGATCTTTATGATTTCTCTTTTCCTGCTGGGTTTAGGCTTTATTTGCTGTTCTTTCTCCAGCTTCTTTAGGTGTAGAGTTAGGTTGTGTATTTGAGACCTTTCTTGTTTCTTGAGAAAGGCTTGTATTGCTATATACTTACCTCTCAGGACTGCCTTTGCTGTATCCCAAAGATTTTGAACAGTTGTGTTTTCATTTTCATTGGTTTCCATGAATTTTTTAATTCTTCTTTAATTTCCTGGTTGACCCATTCATTCTTTAGTAGAATGCTCTTTAGCCTCCATGTATTTGAGTTCTTTCCGACTTTCCTCTTGTGATTGAGTTCTAGTTTCAAAGCATTGTGGTCTGAAAATAGGCAGGGAATAATCCCAATCTTTTGGTACCAGTTGAGACCTGATTTGTGACCTAGGATGTTATCAATTCTGGAGAATGTGCCATGGGCACTAGAGAAGAGCATGTATTCTGTTGCTTTGGGATGGAATGTTCTGAATATGCCTGTAAAGTGTTAGGTTGTGTTTCTTAAGGGATTTGTATATTTAATGTAAGTGTTTGCTACTTATATTTTCAAGAGTAAATGGTAAATTTGTGCATAATATCCTTCTAATAACTTTTTAATGCCTATAAGATTATAGTAATTCTTCCTTTTCATTTCAGGTATCACTAATTTCGGGGGGTCAGTACCTCAAGTTTATCATTTATTACTAATCTTTTCAAGAAATCAACTTGGCTTTGCTTATTTTCTCCATTGTACATCTGCTTTTTATTTTATGTGTACTGCTCTTGATTATTTTCCTCTTTCCACTTTCTCTGTTTATAATTTGCTGTTTTTTTCCAAGCTTCTTGAGGTGCCAGCTTAGAAAATTGAATCCAATCTTTTTTTTCTAATAGATGTATTAAAAGATTTCTTGTCCCTTTTAGCACCCTTGTAGCTGCACCTTACAAATTTAGATATATTATTTTCATTTTCTTTCAGTTCAAAATATTTTCTAATCTCCTTTGCAATGTCTCTTTTAGTCTATGCACATTTACAAATGTATTTGGAAACTTTTCTATTTTTCTTGTATTGATCTCTAGGTCAATTTCACTATGCCAGAGAGAATTTTTATTTTATTTCAAGTCTCTAAAATGTGGTCTATTTCAATAAATTTTTTATTTAACTTTATTTACTCAAACTTATTTATTTCTATTTATTTTGTCATACTCTTAGTTGATATTTAACTCTTCTGCAGCTCAGGTTCCTTTTTGTGTTTGGCCCTTTTGGCTTTGGATTGAAAACTTCGGGGAAAATTTCACAAACCATTCAGAAACACAGACATACCAATCAAATGTTTGCAAAATACAAAGTATGCACTTTATATACAAGCATGTGTATACATGAGTCATATACAACATACTTACTTCCAAGTAAGTTCTCATTGTTTCATGGGGACCAATCAAATACTCTTGGCCCAATCTATTTCCAATCAGTTCCCTCTAAACTAGAAAGTTCACACATAACACATACACCAAACCAGTAGTTCCTTAATTCCACATCCAAGCAAGCTCCATGAATTTAAACTTGCTCATTCTTTCTTTATTCTTGTTGTTATTTTTCTCTTTTTTTATTTAAATTTTACTTAGTGAACATACAGTACAATATTGGTTCTTGGAGTAGAATTTAGTGATTCATCACTTACATACAACACCCAGTGCTTATCACAACAGGTGCCCTCTTTAATACCCATCACCCATCTAGCCCATCCCACTCACCTCCCTCCATCAACCCTCACTTTGTTCTCTGTCCTTAAGAGTTTCTTACGGCTTGTATCCCTCTCTCCTTTTTTCTTTTCCCCCTTCCCATATGTTCATCTGTTTTCCATCTTAAATTCCACATATGAGTGAAATCATATGATATTTGTCTTTCCCTCACTGATTATTTCCACTTACCATAATACACTCTAGGTCCATCCACATCATTGTAAATGGCAAGATTTCTTTTTTTTTTTTTTTGATGGCTGAGTAATATTCATTGTGTGTGTGTGTGTGTGTGTGTGTGTATATGTATATATATATATATGCACACACCATATCCTTTTTCTTTTTTTTAAGTAGGCTCCATTTTGGCCATGGAGCCCAATGTGGGGCTCAAACCCATGACCCTGAGATCAAGACCTCAGCCAAGACCAAAAGTCAGATGCTTAACCAACTGAGCCACCCAAATGCCCCAACATCTTCTTTATCCATTCATCAGTCAATGGACATTTGGGCTCTCTCCATAGGTTGGCTATTGTTGATAATGCTGCTAAACATCATGTACCCCTTTGAATATGTATTTTTGTATCCTTTGGATAAATACCTAGTAGTGCCATTGATGAATCATAGAGTAGTTCTATTTTAACTTTTTGAGGAACCTCCAAACTATTCACCAGAGTAGCTATACCAGTTTGCACTCCCACCAACAGTGCAAGAAGGTTCCCCCTTCTCTGAATCCTCACCAACACCTGTTGTTTCTTGTGTTGTTAATTTTAGCCATTCTGACAGGGTTGTATCTCGTCATGGTTTGGATTTGTATTTCCCTGATGATGAGTGATGTTGAGCGTCTTTTCTGTAAGTCATCTCTATATCTTCTTTGGAAAAATGTCTATTCATTTCTTCTACCCATTTCTTGATTATTTGTTTTTTGGGTATTGAGTTTGATAAGTTCTTTATAGATTTTGGATACTAACCCTTTATCAGATATGTCATTTGCAAATAAACTTGCTTACATTCTTGAGTACAGTTGCTAAAGTCCTTGACTACAAAATTGTCTTCAAATTGTGAGTACTGGGAATAGCAAAGTTGTCATTCCCCTGAGCTTCTCAGCCAGGGAGTTAATGCTCAGGGTGTCTAAACACGGCTGTTCTGAGGATTAGTTAGACCAAATAACCAAATGAGTGGCTGAGACATGTTATAAAGGAACATGTGGAAATCCAAATGAAAAGGCACCATGATGAAGGCATTTGAGATCATTTGAAAGAAGCAATTGTCCTGTGGCTATTTGATATTTTTAGTTCAGAATCTAATAATACATCTAGTTATCAATAGGATTTTATGAACTTAACTATGTTTCAGGATGCAGAAACTATCTTTTCTGGTTCATTCATCTTCTTAGAAACTGGATTTAAATCACATTCCTAGAGGCTTCTTGGGCATCAGATTCTGATGTCCAGAATTTATAGGTAATCAGGATTTGGGTTCTAGGAAGGGCTTTGCAGCTGGGATCATGGATGAAGAATTGATAAGTAAAGGCTCAGGAGTCACCCTTGTGGGTAAATAAGTCTGGGCTAGACCTTGCATTATCAGCCACGATTAGCTAAAACCAGGAATCAGGCTGGGGTAACCTGGTGAATCCTGAAAGTTGCCTAAAGGACAGGCTCTAGGCCATAGTTTCCATAGTTGAAAACTATGGGTAACATTGTTTAACTGCACTCCCTGATGTTATAAACTAGATACAGAGTCTTAGAAAAAAGTGGAATCTAAGGACAGGAACAATATCTGGTCATGAGAATGGGACTTGGAACTTAGACAATGAGAAAGTGTTTAAGAATCAAGATCAGAGAGGTACACAACTGTAGTATATACAGGACTGAATGTTTATAAGCAGCCCTTCTAGACTGGACAAAAAAAGGTAAGATCTACTTCCTTTGAGGCAGGGGTCAGCAGCAACTGATGATTTCAACTGAACACAGGGGCCCTGTCAAGCACAAGCTGTCACAGAGCTGAGAGGATAAGTTCCCGATCTTCTCTCCCTCTCCCTGTCCTACCCTGTCTAGGGGAATTGTTCAGAGCATGTTGTTCTGGAGAGGGTCTGCTTTCCTAGCTGTTCCTTTGGGCACTGGCATGATTTTCATTCACATACTTTGCTTCCTTCTTTTTCCAGAGTTCTCTGCCCAACTGAGATATGCATCTATCCCAGATAATAATGTAAGTGCAAGTACCAAACATACACCTAGAGTCCCTAATACTTCCTGTCTCATTTACAGCTGCTCTTCTTTTTGAAAACAGTCACAATAACCTCCCCTTCTGAGTGAAATTGCCCTTGAGATTGTAAAATAGTTTAACTTCGGAAGGGAAACATACCAAAATGATTTCAAAATGTCAATGTTAAGCCACCTTAGTGATTTTCTTACACCTCCTTTAGGCCTTTAGGAAACAACAAGTGCAGTGATTGTTGCAGCAAAAACTTAATTCCTGATAGTACATCACCCTGTAAGAGTGATTTGCTGTCTGACTTCGGCTTACAGTTGTAGCCCATGGTAATGATAAAAATAATACATGAGCTTTCTGTTTAGATATTTTTCTAAATACTTTATATGTATAATATTTATTGTTGCAAAAACTTCATAAGATTGGTACTGTTACGGCCTCACTTTACAGACAGGAAAACTGAGGCCCAGAGCAGTTAAGTAACTTGTACAAGGTCTCACAGTTAATTAGCAGTGAGCTGGGATGAACCTGTGACTATCTATGCTGCTCACTCATACTCTAGGGTACAGCTATAAAGAACTATTCAGTTTCCTAGTTCTTGACTTTTGAGCACACTTTTCTCTCAATTTACATGTCTCTTTAGAGGAAGCTTACATTTTCTTAAAATCTTGGTTCAAATACCTCAATATTAATTCATTATTGAATCTTCCAAAATTCATCTTTAAAACTGCCATTGCACCATGGTTTCTAATTGCCTATCTTTACGTACATATCTCACTGAAGTGGGACCTTTAACGAGAGAAACCATGCCTTTTCTCCATTACCTTTAAAATGACTGATATAAAACTAGTGGCCTAGTGTAGAAGCCAAAAATTTATTTGCTGATTAATAGTGATAATAAGAGAGAATCAATGCCATGTGAAATCTGACTGGAGGATAGAAGAAACTTCACTGCCATGATTTTTCATGTAATTTTTAGGAAACAGCCTTCGTAAATGGCCTTGGTGAATCACAGCACCATCACTGAATTCCTCCTCCTCGGGCTGTCTACCAACCCCCAGGTCCAGACTCTGCTCTTTGTGCTGTTCCTGAACATTTACTTCCTGACCATCTTGGGGAACCTGATGCTGCTGCTGGTGATCAGGGCTGACTCTCACCTCCACACCCCCATGTACTTTTTCCTCAGTCACCTCTCTTTCCTGGACCTTTGTTTATCTTCAGTTACTGTGCCCAGGATGCTGAGAGACCTCCTATCGGAGATAAAAACCATTTCAGTAAGGAGCTGCCTGGCTCAAGGCTTCTTTGTGTTTATCACTGCAGGGACTGAGGGCTTTCTGCTTTCAGTGATGGCCTACGACCGTTATGCCGCCATCTGCCACCCACTCCTCTATGGACAGATGATGAGGAAACAACTCTGTGTGCAACTTGTGTCGGGCTCATGGGGCTTGGGTTTTTTTAATGCACTTATCAACATCCTCCTAGCTACCAACTTGGACTTCTGTGAGAGCCGTATCATCAGCCACTACAGCTGTGAGGTGCCCTCTCTCTTTCCTCTGTCTTGCTCTGATATCTCCACCAATCTCATAGTGCTGTTCTGCTCCACCCTGCTTCATGGGTTTGGGACCTTCTTCCCAATCATCTCATCCTATGCCTGCATTGTCTCCACCATTCTGAACATCAGCTCCACCTCAGGCAGAAGCAAGGCCTTCTCCACCTGCTCCTCCCACCTCGTGGCAGTGATCTTCTTTTATGGCTCAGGTTTTCTCCGCTATCTCATGCCAACCTCAGGATCCCTCCTAGAGTTGATCTTCTCTGTACAGTATAGTGTGATCACCCCCATGCTGAATCCTCTCATCTACAGCCTGAAGAACAAGGAGGTGAAGGCAGCTGTGAGGACCCTGGGAATGTATTTGCCATGTTCCAGGTGAAAATAGGGAAGCTAGAGGATAATAGAAAATCAGGATAATATGATACTAGCCACACATTGTGTGAGTTGACTTTAATAAAAACTTTCTAGGTCTATATTATGTCAGATGTTATGAGATACGTAAGGAGTGCATAAGAAATGAACATAGAGGTATTAGAAAGCTGTTACTTTAGTCTAAATAGAGGAAAACAGTGGGTCAAATAACTATCTCAATTCAGAAACTGTGGTCATGAAAGTGTTGATTCATTATTCTCAGTACTCCCCAAATACTTACTTTGATCTTCTTATTAGTAAAATATGTGTGTCTTCAATTATTATTTGTAATTGAGTTTAGGAAAAGGCAACAAAAGACATACTTTACTCTTAAGTGAAGATTCTGGGTGGTTGAGTAAAAATAGTAATAGACTTCAGCTATGTGGGAGAAGAATAATGAACTTCAACTGAGTGGTCCTTGGATATAGGCAAAATGAACTGAAGATGCTGAAGAAAGTGGGTTCATATTTTGGGCCAGAGGACAGACTCAAATAAACCTTCCCAAATCCTATGGTTTCTTTCTATAATCTTTCTATGGAACCCTTAAATATGCTCATTCATATATGTATAATCTCTTGGCTGTATGTGTGAATAAATGTTATACTATAACAATAACTAAAAACAAAATACTTTAAGATACATACAGATTAACAAAGAAAGCAAATATTCTTTTTTTAAAAAGTGTGCTTGATTATTCCAGACATCCTTGAATTGTGTTTCCTTTGATTATTTATTTGATAAGTAACAGTGGGGGAAAATATGCCAGAACAGTCAAGTTTGACTGAAAACCTAATAGTTCATTGTAAATAAATAAATGGAAATTTTGATTTGTGTAACAGTCTGTACTTAAGACTATTTGTACTTAAGACTGTAACATAGTCTATTTATATTTAAGCCTATAATAGACTTTTACACAAATACTTCCAAATGGGAGTATTCAAAGTGTAACAGGGCACTGTATAGGACTCTAAATACATACATAAAGCAAATGGATTTGGAAAGACAGTTTAGGCAAAGAACTGTGCTTGTTAAGTTTTTTAGTCTTTTTACTTTATTGATTAATAAATCACTTTTACACACCAAATTTGATGGGACTTGATTTTGCCTGAGAAATCCCAAAGGGAAGAGATAGCCCTTAGAGTGTCATTTGAAAACTACTCTTTTCCTGCTTGGGAAGCCAGGCAAATACCCCTTTGGCCACTCCTACTTTCAACTCCCACTAGACTCAGAAGAGTTTAGAATTAATGATTAAGGGTCATTGTATCACCCAGATGTTCCAAAGGCCAGACCTAAGAGATCCCACTCATCCTTATAAAAATCAGTATTGGAAAAACCTTTTTTACTACTAAGTGTAACTTCAGGTTAAGACCATAGAATATAAAAGCTGTTGCCATCACCATGCTCTGACTGCCAAGGGCAAGGAATCAAACCAACCAGCTGCCTAAACATGGCTGCTCTGTAAACTCATTAAACCTGAATAATGCTTTGTGTAACTGAGATATAATGTTAGAAAAAAGAAAAACTAAAGAGTATGTGAGACTCTGAAAAAAAGAACTTTCCTGTCACAATATCAGTTTATGAGTGTATAATTCAGTAAAGTGTTTCATCATCAATAGGATTTTATAAATTTTATCATGGCACCAGACGTAGAAGCCACTTTCTCCAGGTCATCTTCCTTCTCACTAAATAAGTCTAAATAAAAGTCCTGCCGCCAAATTGGAGAGCAGACTGGCTTATTGAACAGGATATACAGGTAATGTGCATTTGGAGTGTGGGAAGGACTTTGAGGCTGGATTTATGGCTAAGGAGTTAATAAGTAAGGAATCAGAACTTTCCCTTGGCTGAGCTCTGGACTTACTAGGAATGGTCAGGATAAGGAACTGGCTGGGCCACCCTACTAAGTCCTATGGATGACCCAAGGTCAGACAATAGGGTATAAGGCCAAAGCTGGAAGTCATTGGTAAATACTCAGTGTTCAAGCAAATAGAGCATTGTTGTAATCCAGACATAGAGACTTTGAGAAACAGAGGGAGGGAGGTACATGAGCACATCTGGCCCTGAAGGAGAAAGTTGGAGTATGAAGACTAGGACAGTGTCTCAGGATGAAAGTCATAAAGTTAATCTAACTATCTGTATGACAGAGGAATATAAAGGATTGGATGGATAGTCTACTCCTGTTTTAAACAGGCCCCTGAGTATGAGCAGAGAAAAGTTGGTGGGAGGAGCCATCCCGCTGTGGGCAGAGAATAACAGCAGTGGGTGTTTCCAACAGAAGGTAGTCCTACAGGATGAACTCCCCAGGTTTTTTTCCTATACTGCCTGGGAGAGAGATCCCGAATACCTAGTACTGGGCAGAGTCCCCTCTCCTGGCTGCTGCTCTAGCCAGGATACCTGTTCAATATTCCCTGGCATGAAACCCTGCCAAGCTTTTCTCTTGCTTACTTTTCTTTTTTCAAAGATTTTATTTATTTATTTTAGAGAGAGAGAGAGAGAGTGAGAGAGAGGTAAGGGACAGAGGGAGACGTAGACTCCCCGCTGAGCAGGGGGCCCCATGTGGGGCTCGATCCCAGAACTCCGGGATCATGACCTGAGCTGAAGGCAGACGTTTAACCAACTGAGCCACCCAGGTGCCCCCTCTTGCTTACTTTTCTTGAGATTCCAGCCTGTTCTGGGATACACATCCATCCTAGTAATGCTCTTCAGGTGGGCCCAAGGGTCTACACTGAGTCCCAACCACTTTCTCTCCCCTTATCATCATTTCTGCAGTCCTGCTGCTATGCCATTAGCGGCAATTACATACCCTCCTCTCTAATTGCAAAGTGGAGACAGACTCAACACCAAAATAATTCTAAACTTCTAATTTGCCTTCCAGCTGAGGTGATGAGCAGAGGAGGGAATCTACTGGTAATGGTTCCAATGTGACTTCTTACACGTCTCTTGATAAAGGCATGTGAAGTAATATCAATGACAGCAACATTAGCAGCAACAGCGTTGGTTTTTGAAAGTGCTTCACTGATTTAAGAGTATATGACTTTTGCCTAGACTTAAAATCTCAAATAATAGGAAGAAGGAGGAGGAGGAGAAGTGGTAGAAGTAGTATTAATTGTAGGTGCTTTTGAAGAGCTTTATATATAATTTCATATTTAATCCTAAAAACCCTCTGTGGTACTGTTACTATCTGCCTTTAATATGCAAGGATATTGAGGTAAAGAGCTTTATGTATCTTGTGTAAAATCATAGCTGATTAGGATTTGAGGATTGGAACTTAGTTTACTATAGAAGCCCGCATGTTCTATGATGCCCACTTATTCCCTAGGCATCACCTTTTCAGAACTACCCATGTTTTAACTACCCATGGACTGCACTCATTTTTCTATCCTGAGCCTTTGCGTGCATTTTTATGCAAACTAAATATGTGTCAGAAACACATTTCCAAGAGCAAAACTTTCTTAAAACTTTCTTAAAAAGTTTTGTCAAATTCGCTCAATGTACTATAATTATTGACCCTCATTAAATCACAGTTTGAGCTGCCATTGCATTAATTACAGTATGCATTCTGTCGTCATATCCATGTTCTTCAATGGACAATATTAAGAACAGGGACCATATTTTAATCATCTTTTTGTTTTAAGTGGTTGACACAAAACCCAGGTCATAATAGAAAGCAAAACTGTACTGGATAATAGTGATATGAAAAGAGAACAAATGCAATCAGAAAATTCCTTGGGGGATAATAGACCTTTGGCTCCTGTGCTTTTTTCGTATTATTTCTAGGGAAAGGCCTTTGTAACTGGACTTGGGGAACTACAGCACCATCACAGAGTTTATCCTCCTTGGGCTCTCTGCCGACCCGCTCATCCAGGCTGCACTGTTTGCGCTCTTCCTGCGGATTTACCTGCTGACCATCGTGGGGAACCTGATGCTGCTGCTGGTGATCAGGGCTGATTTCCACCTCCACACCCCCATGTACTTCTTCCTGAGTCACCTCTCTTTTGTTGATATCTGCTTCTCTTCGGTCACTGTGCCCAAGATGCTGGAGAACCTTCTGTCTCAAAAGAAAACAGTATCAGTGGAGGGCTTCCTCACTCAAGTCTTCTTTGTGTTTGTTGCTGCAGGAACAGAAGCCTGTCTGCTCTCAGTCATGGCCTATGACCGCTATGCTGCCATCTGCCACCCCCTGCTCTATGGACAGATCATGAGTAAACAACTGTATATGTATGGGGCTCATGGGGACTGGGCTTTCTGGATGCATTCATCAACATCTTCCTAGCTGTGAAGATGGTCTTCTGCAAGACCCAAATCAGCCCCCACTACAGCTGTGAAATGCCCTCTCTCCTATCACTGTCCTGTTCTGATATCTCCAGAAACCTCATTGCCTTGCTCTGCTCCACTCTTCTGCATGGGCTGGGAACCTTTTGGTCTTCTTATCCTATGCCCATATTATCGCCACCATCCTGAGCATAAACTCCACTTCAGGAAGAAGCAAGGCCTTCTCCACCTGCTCCTCCCACCTCACCGCAGTGACCTTTTACTATGGTTCAGGTTTGCTCCGCCATCTCATGCCAAATTCAGAATCCCCCCCTCGAGTTGATCTTTTCTGTGCAGTATACTATAGTCACTCCCATGCTGAATGCTCTCATCTATAGCCTGAAGAACAAGGAGGTGAAGGCAGCTCTGACAAGAACTTTAGAAAAGTATTTGTAACATATCAGGTGCTGAAATGAAAACAGAAGATGGTGGAGAGGGGCGCCTGGGTGGCTCAGTTGGTTAAGCAACTACCTTCGGCTCAGGTCATGATGCTGGAGTCCCAGGATCAAGTCCCACATCGGGCTCCCTGCTCGGCAGGGAGTCTGCTTCTCCCTCTGACCCTCTTCCCTCTCATGCTCTCTATCTCTCATTCTCTCTCTCTCAAATAAATAAATAAAATCTTTAAAAAAAAAAAAGATGGTGGAGAACTGGAATAAATCTGCATGCAAAAGGACATTAAGTGAGTTTACAATAGTAAGGTGTACTTACACTGTCAGATGCTGCAAACTAAATTAGAAGTCCATTAGAAAATGACAGAAAGTAATTATAGGAAGGATAATTTAATTCCTTTTCAAGGCAAACAAATTATGAAATCACCACCTTAATCTAGAAAGTTTTGTTATGAACATATTGGTTCATTTTTCTCATTCCAGAACATTAACCTTAGGCTTTCATTTAGTAAAATCATTAGTTTCACTAATCTATCATTGTTTTTTATTGACTTTTGGGAATACACATTTGAGAAGAATGTATGGCCCTGGATCTATAAGAGAGAAAAGTCATAGATAAGGGTAAACGGCAAGAAAGTTAAAGAATTCCAACTGGGTGGCCATAGAAAACAGGCATGGAAAGCTGAAAGTTCTGTAGGGAAACAATAAACATATTGAGGCAGTGCTCAGACTCATAAAATTTCCAAGAACTTTTCTGTATGTGTAGGGTGGTGGCCAGATCTCCAGTGTGAGAGGCTGTAAGGAGGCTCTGGGTCTCTAGAAACCTCATTTCTTACATAGTCTTCACTCAGACTTGTATTTTCTACAATTAGCTAATCTTACCCCTGTTCTTTTTCTTATGGAGTGCAGGCTATGAGCTCTAGACAAATAATCTTGTTTTGATCTCATCACAAGTGAATCCTAAACCATCCTTGCCTCTCATCTTTCAGCTGTGAAACAACTGGTCACTGTTTAGGAGCCAGTGGTTTGCTGGCTTTAAGGCACTGCATCACTCCCACATAATTCACTTTTACCTATAAAACATAAACCCATTCTCACAATGCTTCTGATTTATTTAATCCATATTTTACTATTATCTAATTCACTGTACTTAAGTAACAAGAGGCAAAACTAAGTACAAACTATTCACTTAATTCACGTAATATTAGCTTGCTCTTTTGGGGTGCCTGGTGGCTCAGTCAGTTGAGTGTCCCAACTCTTGATTTCTGCTCAGGTCATGATCTCAGGGTCGTGAGATTGAATCCTGCATTGGGCTCCATGCTTGGCATGGAGCCTGCTTAAGATTCTCTCTCCCCCTGCCTCCCTCTCCCTCTCCCCCCATCACATGTGCATCTCTCTCTTTCTCTCTCTCTCCCTCTCTCTTAAAAAAAAATTAGCTTGCACTTTTCTCAAGCTTCTTTTGCAAACTCACTTTATTCCAGTTGTCATTATAAAGGCTTTTCATCCTCTTCTGGCCATTGATAACTCACAGTAACGGCCTCTTCGCATTTGATACTCCAGAAAACTCTAAATGCATTATCCCCCTCCACAAACAACAGGATATTCAAGGCCTTCTTTGGATTCTGTGACCTAAGGTGAAGCACAAGCAAACTCTCCAATGTCAAGCTTCCTATGCTGAGGGGGTGTGAAAGGTACTGCACCTGGGATGAAGGCTGGTTGTAGTCAGTGCACAGATGTCACAGAATGACAGTGATTGAGAGAAAGATCCCAAGAGACTCAGTTAAATTCCCTTTAGAATAAGTAAAAGACATGAAATCATAACTGCATGAAGACATCCCTCCAAATCTTAGAGGCTCAGCAGTTGCCCCTTTGGAGGGGCAATGCCCTTGAACTTGATGCCCACAGTGTTACTCTACTGCTTACCATACTGCCTGATCAGTGGAAAGGATCCTCTTCAGGCCTTAGAGAGACTCTTCTAACCATTCCCTCAAGGGTTTTTGTGCTCTTCTGGTCTGCTGAAATTCGAGGATATTGGCATATCCTGCATATTGGCCTTCCCAAGAGGCATAAATTACTGGTAACAGTCCTAGTATATACCTGAGTGTTTTTTGCTGAAAGATTGAATTTATGGGAAAATTCTTAATATTAATTTCCCAGGAACACCATTTCCTGAACAGACCTGAAGTCTCTTCCTATAAGACAGGTAACAAAAAAAGCAGCAAATATGCCAGAGCGGGAGGCTTGCAATGTGACAGTTCATGCTAAGTTTTTCAGTTTTACTCTACTTTCACCATGTTCTTTGCTTTTTTTACTTATAACTTTTGCAATCTATTCTATTACTTTTATCACTTTATCTTCATGAAAAATATCTCACTTATCAGGAAATGTACAAAATATGTACATTCCAGTGGGAGAGTGCTATTAGAAAGACAAATAAGTGCATGCATATAATAACTCATCAGAGGTTTATGTCAGGCTGCCAGTCAACCTATCTTAAACACAACACTCTATATAATACAATCTATAAATATCTGTTGCTTACATGAATAAATGAGTGAATAAATGAATGGATAAATGGAGATATGGGTGAATAGATGGATAGATAGATGAATAGATGACTGGATTGAGTGGTAGCCTGGATGATGGAGTCAATAAATGAAAAATTAGATTGATAATTAAGTAGTAGGCATAAGGATAAATGAGTGAATAGATGAATGAACATTGTGGTTTTTAGCACCCTTCCTGATGTGAATTAAAATGAGCTAGTTCGTGTGATCTGCTCCCTGTGGATCAGGGATCTGTAGGCACTGCTGAGTTACCAGATAAGTCTTTTTCTAACCCTTTATAGACACAAAAAGAGCTCCATACTCCCCTGAATTTTTTTAATTTAATTTTATTATATTATGTTAGTCACCATACAATACATCACCAGTTTTCCATGCAGTGATCCACGATTCATTGTTTTTGTACAACCCCCAGTGCTCCATACAGTACGTGCCCTCCTTAATACCCATCACCAGGCTAACCCATCCTCCCACCCCACCCCCCAAAACCCTCAGTTTGTTTCTCAGAGTCCATAGTCTCTCATGGTTCATCTCTCCTTCCGATTCCCCCCCTTCATTTTTCCTTCCTTCTCCTAGTGTCCTCCATGCCATTCCTTATGTTCCACAAATAAGTGAAACCATATGATAATTGACTTTATTTTCCTTCCCAGCCTCCTTCATGGTTGGCTTGTTTTTGAAAATGAAATTCAAGAGGCAGCTGAGGCGGCCGGACTTCTGGCGTTGCCCTCAAGGTGCTCCTTCTGCCGCTGGGGGTCGGGACGGCTATCTCCAGAGCTGCGCGGCGGGCCGATTTCCTTTAGAGGCCGCTCGGCGGAGGACTGGGGCGGGACCCCAGTCGCGCTGTGCACGCGCTGTGACTCCCGGGACCGACTCCTCTTCCTGAGACGCGGTGTTGCTCCCGGCGGGACGGGCGCCGGAGGGTGTGGGCCTCCCACAGGGGCTTCCTGGTCCTTGGGCACATTTTAGTCCTAGCTTCGAAGGTTCCACGGCCGGCCGGAGGTTCCTGCGCCCAAAGCGGGGTGGCAGGTACGGAGTTCAGCCGAAGAGGCCGAAATTTGGCGCCTGCCGCGGCCATGCTCCGCCCACAGCTTCCTTTGGCCGAGGAGGCGCCGGGCTTGGTGACCTTTGAGGATGTGGCTGTGTATTTCTCCCGGGAGGAGTGGGGGCTCCTTAATCTGACCCAGAGGAGCCTGTACCGTGATGTGATGCTAGAGAACTTTGCACTTATTGGCTCGCTGGGATTTGCACCTTCAAGGTCCCATGTGGTTGCCCAACTGGAGAGTGAAGAAGACCTCTGGATGCCCAACATGGTGGACTTGACACTGGGCAGCAGAGCAGAGGCCAGGAGGGGTCCTGGTTGTCCATGTAGACTGGAGGATGAGGAAGCCTCTCCAGAGCAGATCAAGAGCTACAAAGTCTACCTATCAGAGAAGCCCCTTCTGTGTGGGGAGTCTGGAAAGGACGTCCCTACCACCTTAGGCCTCCTCCAGCACCAGGCCACCCACAGCAAGGAGAAGCTACACAAGAGCACCAAGCCTGGGGAGGCCTTCCAACCCAGCTCCAATTGCCAGCAGCAGCAGGGCCGCCACACCACACAGAAGGCCTTCAAGTGCAGTGACTGTGGGAAAGCCTTCCTGAAGGCTTTTGCACTCCTCGACCATCTGATAACTCACCCCAAAGAGAGACCCTTTAGATGCCTGAAAGGTGGAAATGCCCCCAAGGACAAATCCACCCATGTTAATTACCAAAAAATTCACACTGGCGAAACATCCCATGTGTGTAATGAGTGTGGAAAGGTCTTCAGTTATCCATCTAAACTGAGGAAGCACCAGAAGGTTCACATGGGCATAAAACCTTTCAGGTGTGATGAGTGTGGCAAAACCTTCAACCGTAAAGATGCACTTGTTCTGCACCAGAGAATTCACACTGGAGAAAGGCCTTATGAGTGCAGTGAATGTGGGAAAGCCTTCAGTGTTCTGTCTACTCTCATTGGCAGCGGAAAGTTCACATTGGAGAAAGGCCCTATGAGTGCAGGGAATGTGGGAAGTTCTTTAAATACAACCATAGCTTCATTCTTCACCAGAGAGTTCACACTGGAGAAAGGCCTTATGAGTGCAAGCAATGTGGGAAAACTTATGTGACCCGCTCTGGCCTGTATCAGCACTGGAAAGTTCACACTGGAGAACGGCCCTATGAGTGCAGCCTGTGTGGGAAGACCTTTACCACCAGGTCCTACCGCAATCGGCACCAGCAGTTCCACACTGAAGAGAGAGCCTATGAATGTACAGAATGTGGGAAAGCCTTCAAACACAGTTCTACCCTCCTTCAGCACAAGAAAGTCCACACTGGAGAAAGGCCATAAAAAGACGGGATGTTGGAAACCCTGTAGCCAGGGCTGGGCACCTTGTTCAACATGAAAGCCCTCACTCCAGAAAGGAGATTGAGGAGAGTAGCCATTTGAAAGCTAAACCTAGCATACCCCAATATGTGCCCTGGGGTGGCAGGCGTGTAGGAAGCTTTCAGGAGCTAGGTTGCACTCCAACCGCCGAGGTTGTTGGCAGTGTTAAGTCACTGCTGGTTTCTGTGATAGAAGCCATCCCACTTCCTCCACCTGGCAGGTGCTCAAGATGTGCATCAGTCATCTCAACGTGCTCTGGAACAGCAGAACTCCTTAGTCCCCACTCTGTACAGGAAAGAATTATGAGTGGTAAACCCAGAATGGGCCTCATTCCCCCCCTCCAACTGGTTTAGGTATGTCTGTGACCAGGCTCTGGTCAAGAGTAGCTGAGCTGTGTCTACTGGGGGCTTCCAAAGAAAGTTAATCATTTCCATGGACACAGTTGACACTACACATGGTACCTGTTATGGATTTATCCACCCCTGGAACTGACTGTCTCACACATCCCTGGAATGTATGGTAATAAAAGCTTTATTGTTAAAGTCACTTTAAAAAAAAATGAAATTCAAGCTGGGGATATTCCTCAAGGAGAGGCGTACATAATCAGTCTTATTTGCCTCATCCTTCCCAGTCTTTTTATATTTTGTAAATCCTGATTAAGGACTTATCTTGTGCCTCACACTGCAGGGTGTGTTCAGAGTATCCAAAGTACCATTGAGCTCAATCCCTATCATTAAGGATTAACATTAGTTTAACTGAAGAAGAAAAGAAAAACACCTATTACTAAATATTTTGGATACTAACCCTTTATCAGATATGTCATTTACAAATATCTTCTCCCATTCAATATGCTGCCTTTTAGTTTTGTTGATTGTTCCCTTTGCTGTGCAGAAGCTTTTTATTTTGATGTAATCCCAATAGTTTATTTTTGCTTTTTTTTCCCTTGCCTCAGGGGATCCATCCAGAAAAATGTTGCTGTGGCTGATGTCAGAGAAATTACTGCCTGTGCTCTCTTCCAGGATTTTTATGGTTTCCTGTCTCACATTTAGGTCTTTCATGACATTTTGAATTTATTCTTGGGTATGAAAGAAAGTGGTCCAGTTTCTTTCTTTTGCATGTAGCTGACCAGTTATCCCAACACCATTTATTGAAGAGACTGTCTCTTTCCCACTGGATATTCTTTTCCTTGTTGAAGATTAATTGACCATATAATTGTGGGCTTATGTCTGGGTTCTGTTCCATTGATCTGTTTGTCTACTTTTGTGCCAGTTCCATTCTGATTTGATTACCACAGCTTTGTATTATAACGTGAAGTTTGGAATTCTGATGCCTCCAGCTTTGTCTTTCTTTTTCAAGATCGCTTTGACTAGTCAGAGTCTTCTGTGGTTCCATACAAATTTTAGGATTCTTTGTTCTAGTTCTATGAAAAAATGCTGTTGGTATTTTGATGGGGATTGCATTAAGTCTGTAAAATGCTTTGGGTAGTATAGACATTTTAACAATATGTTTTCTTCCAACCCATGAGCATGGAATGTCTTTCCATTACTTTGTATTGTCAATTTATTTCATCTGTGTTTTTTAGTTTTTAGAGTATAAGTCTTTTACATTTTTGGTTAGGTTTATTCTTAGGTATCTTATTATTTTGGGTGCAATTGTAATTGGAATTGTTTTCTTAATTTCTCTTTCTGTTGCTTCATTATTGGTTTAT
This sequence comes from Callorhinus ursinus, assembly GCF_003265705.2. Lineage (NCBI taxonomy): Eukaryota > Metazoa > Chordata > Mammalia > Carnivora > Otariidae > Callorhinus > Callorhinus ursinus. The sequence continues at coordinate 6,082,222 of NW_027397106.1, read as the reverse complement.
AGAAATGCAACAAATTGCTGTACTTTGATTTTGTATCCTGTGACTTTACTGAATTTGTTCATCAGTTCTAGCAGCTTTTTTGGTGGAGTCTTTAGGGTTTTCTATGTAGAGTATCATATAATCTGGAAATAGTCAAAATTTTACTTCTTCCTTGCTGATTTGGGTGCCTTTTACTTCTTTTTGTTGTCTGATTGATGTGGCTATTTTAATGACTTATTTTAATGGTTTCTTTTGATGAACAACTTAGTTCTGTTTTACCTTTATTATTTCTTAGCTCTATTTTTTAACTTTAAAAAGTATTTTATAGTTTCCTCCCTTACCTCAACTCCACATCACACACAGACACACACACAGAGATTTCAAAATTATCTCTAAGATTAAATGTTCCAAATATATGAAAGATAGCAAAGAGGAAAAAGATAAATGTAAATAATTAATTAGTAATGAACTATTACAAAGTCTTTAACTGAACGTGAAAGACAGACTGAGGAGAACAGGAAGGATTATAGTATCTTCTGCAGAAAATGAATTCTTGACCAGCTATCATAGAGCAAAATCAATGGCCTAGTTTGAAGGGATAAAAATTATTCAAGGGCCAAAGATGTCCATTGACAGATGAATGGATAAAGAAGATGTGGTATATATACACAATGGAATATTATGCAGCCATCAAAAGGAATGAGATCTTGCCGTTTGCAACGACGTGGATGGAACTGGAGGGTGTTATGCTGAGTGAAATAAGTCAATCAGAGAAAGACATGAGGCCATATGACCTCACTGATATGAGGAATTCTTAATCTCAGGAAACAAACTGAGTGTTGCTGGAGTGGTGGGGGGTGGGAGGGATGGGGTGGCTGGGTGATAGACATTGGGGAGGGTATGTGCTATGGTGAGCGCTGTGAATTGTGCAAGACTGTTGAATCACAGATCTGTACTTCTGAAACAAATAATGCAACATATGTTATGAAAAAAGAAAAAGAAGAAGATAGCAGGAGGGGAGAATGAAGGGGAGTAAGTCGGAGGTGGAGACGAACCATGAGAGACGATGGACTCTGAAAAACAAACCGATGGACTCTGAAAAACAAACTGAGGGTTCTTGAGGGGAGGAGGGTGGGGGGATGGGTTAGTCTGGTGATGGGTATTAAAGAGGGCACATTCTGCGTGGAGCACTGGGTGTTATGCACAAACAATGAATCATGGAACACTACATCAAGAACTAATGATGTAATGTTTGGTGATTAACATAACAATAAAAAATTTTTAAAAATTATTCAAGGGTCAGATCTGGAAAACTATGTAAATTTCTCTAGAGTTGTAAGAAAAGAGCAACAAATTGAAAGAGCACAGAAGGTTCAGAACTTGTACACCAGGCAGTCAGAAGAGGGAAGGGCATGGTTCAAGGGACTCCATTAGAAATATTAAACAACCGTAGCAATAATGAGCAGGTGAAGAAAAAGTTATGTGTACATAGAATAAGTAGAAAGCTTGGGTTGCCAGAGGAGGTGGTTGATACATTGTTTCTCTTTCTGTTTTCATCCAGAGTATTATCATCTTTAAATGGCCTTGGGAAATCACAGCACAATCACTGAGTTCCTCCTTCTTGGACTGCCTGCTGATCATCATACCCAGGCCCTAGTCTTTGTGCTTTTCCTAGTAATTTACCTCCTGACTCTGTCAGGGAACCTGTTGATGATCTTGGTTATCAGGGCCAATTCTTACCTCCACATGCCCATATACTTCTTCTTGAATCACCTCTCCTTCCTGGATCTCTGTTACTCCAGTCACTGTGCCCAAGATGCTAGAGAACCTCCTATCTGAAAAGAAACCCATCTCAGTGGAGGACTGTTTGACCCAGGCCTTCTTTGTGCTTGCCTCTGGGGGAACAGAGCTCTGCCTCCTTGCAGTGAGGTCTATGACTGCTGTGCTGCCATTTGCTACCCTCTACTCTATGGTCAGATGATGAGCAATGAGCTGTGTGTGGGACTGGCATGGGGATCTTGGGGTGTGGCCTTTTTGGATGCTGTCATCAATACCCTCTTAGCTTGGAATTTGGACTTCTGTGAGATTCAAGTCATCTCCAACTTCATTTGTGAGATTCCATCTCTGTTCCCTCTATCCTGTTCCAATCCTCTGTTAACTTTGCAGTCCTGCTCTGCTCTGCCCTCCTGCATGCCTTTGAGACCTTCCTTCTGATCTTCTCTTACACACATATTGTTGCCACCATCCTGAGGATCAGCTCCACCTCAGGCAGAAGCAAGGCCTTCTCCACCTGCTCCTCCCACTTCACAACACTAAGCTTATTTTGTGGCTCAGGTTTTCTTTACTATCTCATGCCAACCTCAGGTTCCCCATGGGAGTTGGTTTTTTCTATGCAGTTCAGTGTGGTCACTCCCCTAGTGAATCCCCTTGTCTACAGCCTAAAGAACAAAGAAGTAAAAACAGCTCTGAAAAACATGTTGCAGAAAAGTTTACAACATCTCAGGTAACAGAGAACAAGCAGAGGATGATTGGGAAGCAGGGTAGAATTATAACAAAATACCCAAATAATAGGCATTAAGAAAAATTCTTGTTTGCTCATCATGTCAGATATGACAAAATATCTTTTAAAACCTCCTTTGTTTGGGGTGCCTGGGTGGCTCAGTTGGTTAAGCGACTGCCTTCGGCTCAGGTCATGATCCTGGGGTCCCAGGATCGAGTCCCGTATTGGGCTCCCTGCTCAGCAGGGAGTCTGCTCCTCCCTCTGACCCTCCTCCCTCTCGTGCTCTCTATCTCTCATTCTCTCTCTCTCAAATAAATAAATAAAATCTTAAAAAAAAATAAAACCTCCTTTGTTTGGAAATCCACCAAAAAATAGCAAGGTATTTTCTTGTTTTGGTTCATATTTTATTTTTCTTAGAGGCAGAAAACATGCATCAGATAATTATTTTAATTCAAGTAATTTTTTATAGACATAGATTATTCCTTTTGTTTGCAAAGCATTAACAAAATGCTTAGCATGGGGGAAATTGTTTGTGTCCTGAATTCTTACATGGATTCCTGTGGGTATTAAACTGGGGATAAAGTTTTGCTACAAGGTAAAAAGCCAGGGTCTCTAAAGGAAGAAAGAAATAGACTTGAGACTTGTGGAAGGTGGGTTTAAGAGGAGCTCTGATTGAAGAGGGTCTTAGTGGCAAGGCAGATGCAACTGAAGGTGTCTGAGAAAGGAAATATGTTTGTTGAGCTAAAGTCCACGCTAGCAGACATCTTCCACAAGCCTTGTGAAACATTATCTGCTGTGTGGCAAACCGTAGAGAATTTCATTCATTCTGGGGTGGTATAGCAGCCTGCTTCTTTCTCCTTCTAGGTTTTACTGGTGGCTCAAAAACTTAAGTCTGGTAGAAAGTGATGGGGTTCAGAAAAGAAGTGCGTGGAGTAGGGAGAATCCTAGGTAGGAATTCCTGAGGGGGAAAAAAAGGATGGTCATGGAGAAGACTAATCAGAAAAGCTGCATAAACCATATACCAAAGCATCCTAGACATCTATAAAACCACTTGCTAAAGCATCCTAGAAATCCTAGAAATACAATACAAAGCCACACAGACACTGTACCCTACTCTACAATATCCTAAATGAAGGTAGATTTATTAAAAAAAAAAACTTTATTTAAATTAAATTTAATTAACATATAGTGTGTTATTAGTTTCTGAGGTAGAATTTAGTGATTCATCAGTTCCATACAATACCCAGTGCTCATTTCTTCAAGTGCTTAATGCTCATCACCCAGTTACCGGATCCCCCCACCCTCCTCCTCTCCAGCAACCCTCAGTTTGTTCCCTATAGTTAAGAGTCTCTTATGGTTTGCCTCCCTTCTCTATTTTTGTCTTATTTTATTTTTCCTTCCTTTCCCCTATGTTCATCTGTTTTGCTTCTTAAATTCCACATATGAGTGAAATCATATGGTAATTTTCTTTCTCTGACTTATTTCACTTAGCATAATACTCTCTAGTTCCATCCACATGGTTGCAAATGGCAAGATTTCATTTTTTTTGATGGCTGAGTAATATTCCATTGTGTGTGTGTGTGTGTGTGTGTGTGTGTGATATATATCACTTCTTCTTTATCCATTCGTCTGTCAATGGACATGTGGGCTCTTCCTTTATTCTGGCTATTGGGACATTGTTGTTATAAACATTGGGGTTCATGTGCCCCTTCAAATCACTGTTTGTATCTTTTGGATAAATACCTACTAGTGTCAAAGATTAGTTAACCATAGAGTTGAGTGTCCATTTCTGGGTTCTCTATTCTGTTCCATTGATCTATATGTCTGTTTTTGTGCCAGCACCATATTGTCTTGATGATTACAACTTTGTAATACAGCTTAAAGTCTGGAATTGTGATGCCTCCAGCTCTGATTTTCTTTTTCAATGTTCCTTTGGCTATTCAGGGTCCTCTCTGGTTCCATACAAATTTTAGGATTATTTGTTCCAGTTCTGTGAAAAATGTTGATGGTATTTTGATAGGGATTATATTGAATGTGTAGATTGCTTTGGGTAGCATAGCATTTCAACAATATTTGTTCTTCCAATCCATGAACATGGGGTGTTTTTCCATTTCTTTGTGTCTTCCTCAATTTTTTTCATAAGTATTCTATAGTTTTCAGTATATGGATCCTTTACCTCTTTGTTTAGGTTTATTCTTAGGTATCTTATGGGTTTTTGTGCAATTGTAAATGGGATCGATTCCTTGATTTCCCTTTCTGCTGCCTCATTGCTAGTGTATAGAAATGCCACTGACTTCTGTGTATTGATTTTATATCCTGACATTTTGCTGAATTCCTGTATCAGTTCATGTCACCTGCAAATAGTGAAAGTTTGACTTCTTCTTTGCTGATTTGGATGCCTTTTATTTCTTTTTGTTGTCTGATTACTGAGACTAGGAATTCAGTACTGTGTTGAACAACAGTGGTGATAGTGGACATACCTATTGTGTTCCTGACCTTAGAGGAAAAGCTCTGTTTTTCCTGTTGAGGGTGATATTAGCTGTGGGCTTTTTGTAGATAGCTTTTATGATACTAAGGTATGTTCCCTCTATCCCTAGACAGCAGAGAGTTTTTATCAAGAAAGCATGTTACATTCTATCAAATGCTTTTTCTGTATCTATTGAAAGGATCATATGGTTCTTATCCTTCCTTTTATTAATGTGGTGATTCACATTGATTGATTTGTGGATGTTGAACCACCCTTGCAGCCCAGGAATAACTCCCACTTGGTCGTGGTGAATAATCCTTTTAATGAACTGTTGGACACAATTAGCTAGTATCTTGATGAGAATTTTTGCATCCATGTTCATTAGGGATATTGGTCTGTAATTCTCCTTGTTGGTGGGGTCTTTCTCTGGTTTTGGGATCAAGGTATTGTTGGCCTCAAAGAAAGAGTGAAATATTCCTTCCTTGTCTATTTTTTTAAACAGTTTCAGGAGAATAGGTATTAATTCTTCTTTAAATGTTTGGTAGAATTCTCCTGGGAAGACATCCAGCCCTGGACTCTTGTTTGTTGGGAGATTTTTGATTACTGCTTCAATTTCCTTGCTGGTTATGGGTCTGTTCAGGTTTTCTATTTCTTCCTCTTTCAGTTTTGGTAGTTTATAAATTTCTAGGAATGCATCCATTTCTTCCAGATTGCCTAATTTGTTGGTATATAGTGGCTCATAATATGTTCTTATAATTGTTTGTATTTCCTTGGTGTTGGTTGTGATCTCTCCTCTTTCATTCATGATTTTATTTATTTGGGTCCTTTCTCTTTCTTTTTGATAAGTTTGGCTAGGGGGTTATCAATCTTATTAATTCTTTCAAAGAACCACCTCTTAGTTTTGTTGATCTGTTCTACTGGCTTTTTAATTTCTATATCATTGATTTCTGCTCTAATCTTTATTAATTCTCTCTTCCTATTTTATTTGCTGTTCTTTTTCCATCTCCTTTAGGTTTAAGGTTAGGTTATGTATTTGAGACTTTCCTTGTTTCTTGAGAAAGGCCTGTATTGCTATATACTTCCCTCTTAGGACCACCTTTACTGCATCCCAAGAGTTCTGAAATATCATGTTTTCATTTTCATTTGCTTCCATGCATTTTTTAAATTCTTCTTTAATTTCCTCATTGACCCATTCATTTTTTAGTAGGATCTTGAAGGTATATTTAATACTAAGTTTTGGGAATGACTCAATGGCCAAAAGGGAGAAGGATGAAGGGAGTCTTAGAGAAGCAAAAAAGAATGAAGAAGTTATTCCAACCCTAAGCTAAAGCTGATAATTCTACATTGGCTGCTGTGCTCCTGGGGCCCCACTGAGACAGGACCACTGAGGAGAGGAATCACAGTGATGCCAGGACTGCTGGAAAACTGCTGCACTACTCCTGCTATAATCAGAATGTGGCTGCAGTGTCCCCACCACTGCCTCCTCTGCCTCTTCCTCCTCCCCCTCCTCCTCTTATTCTCCTTGTCCTTCTCCTTCTTATTCATATACTTAAACAGACCACTGCCTCCAATTGGCTAAATGTAACCAGAAAGCTATTAGCAAGAGAATCTGGGAAATGTCCTATGCTTGGCTTTCAGCCCAAGAAATGTAAAATCAAGAATATAAGGGTGAATGTAGGGTTTGTAAATGTGACATTCCTGGGTCAAGAAAAGAAGGTTTCCAGACCTTGGAAACCTTGGTCTGTACATGCCTTGCAGAGCAATCAGTTGCTTAGCTTAAAGGATGGATCTCAGACATTCACTGCCCCTAGTGAATGCATAGAAATGTAGGCAAAGGACATATGTGACTTCTGTAACTCTATGCCAAGGCAAAATATTGTAATTTGGGGCTCGAACAGTCCTGTGAGGGTTTTTTTGTTAATTTTATTTTATTTTACTATGTATGTTAGTCACCATACAGTACATCATTTGTTTTTGATGTAGTGATCCATGATTCATTATTTTTGAATTACACCCAGTGCTCCTTGCAATACATGCCCTGCTTAATACCCATCATTGGGCTAACCCATCTCCCCACGCCCCCTCCCCTCTAAAAACCTCAGTTTGTTTCTCAGAGTCCATCGTCTCTCATGGTTCGTCTCCCCCTCCGATTCCCCCCCCCTTCGTTTTTCCCTTCCTTCTCCTAATGTCCTCCATGTTATTCCTTATGTTCCACAAATAAGTGAAACCATATGATAATTGACTTTCTCTGCTTGACTTATTTCACTTAGCATAATCTCCTCCAGTCCCATCCATGTTGATGTAAAAGTTGAGTATTCATCCTTTCTGATGGCTGAGTAATATTCCATTGTATATATGGACAACATCTTTATCCATTTGTCTGTTGAAGGGTATCTCGGCTCTTTCCACAGTTTGGCTATTGTGGACATTGCTGCTACAAACATTGGGATGCATAAGGCTTTCTTTTCACTACATCTGTGTCTTTGGAGTAGATACCCAGTAGTGCAATTGCTGGGTCACAGGGTAGCTCTATTTTTAATTTTCTGAGGCACCTCCACTCTGTTTTCCAAAGTGGCTGTACCAACTTGCATTCCCACCAACAGTGTAAGAGGGTTCCTCTTTCTCCACAACCTCTCCAACATTTGTCATTTCTTGCCCTGTCAATTTTTGCCATTCTAACTGGTGTGAGGTGGTATCTCAATGTGGTTTTGATTTGAATTTCCCTGATGGCTAATGATGATGAACACTTTTTCATGTGTCTGTTGGCCGTTTGTATGTCTTCTTTGGAGAAGTATCTGTTCATGTCTTCTGCCCATTTTTCGACTTGATTATTTGTTTTTTGGGTGTTGAGTTTGAGAAGTTCTTTATAGATCTTGGAAATCGGTGCTTTGTAGTGTCATTTGCAAATATCTTCTCCCATTCTGTGGGTTGCTTCTTGGTTTTATTGACTGTTTCCTTTGCTGTGCAAAAGCTTTTTATCTTGATGAAGTCCCAAATGTTCATTTTTGCTTTTGCTTCACTAGCCTTTGGAGATGTATCTTGAAAGAAGTTGCTGTGGCCAATGTCGAAGAGGTTACTGCCTATGTTCTCTAGGATTTTGATGGATTCCTGTCTCACGTTGAGATCTTTCATCCATTTTGAGTTTATCTTTGTGTATGGTGTTAAGAGAATGGTCAAGTTTCATTCTTTTGTAAATAGCTATCCAATTTTCCCAGCAACATTTTTTGAAGAGACTATCTTTTTTCCATTGCATATTTTTTCCTGCTTTGTCAAAGATTATTTGATCATAGAGTTAAGAGTCCATATCTGGGCTCTCTATTTGTTCCATTTGTCTATATGCCTGTTTTTTTGCCAGTACCATGCTGTCTTGGTGATCACAGCTTTGTAATATAGCTTGAAATCTGACAACGTGATGCCCCCAGCTTTGTTTTTCTTTTTCAACATTTCCTTGGCGATTCAGGGTCTTTTCTGATTCCATACAAATTTTAGGATTGTTTGTTCCAGCACTTTGAAAACTGTCATTGGAATTTTGATCGGGATGGCACTGAAGGTATAGATTGCTCTGGGTAGCACAGACATTTTAACAATATTTATTCTTCCAATCCATGAGCATGGAATGTTTTTCCATCTTTTTGTGTCTTCTTCAATTTCTTTCATGAGTGTTCTGTAGTTCCTAGAGTATAGATCCTTTACCTCTTGGTTAGGTTTATTCTGAGATATCTTATGGTTTTTGGTGCTACTGTAAATGGAATCCTTTCTCTAATTTCTCTTTTTACAGTTGCATTGTTAGTGCATAAGAAAGCAACTGATTTCTGTGCATTGATTTTGTATCCTGCCACATTACTGAATTGCTGTATGAGTTCTAGTAATTTAGGGGTGGAGTCTTTTGGGTTTTCCACATAAAGTATCATGTCATCTGCAAAGACAGAGAGCTTGACTTCTTCTTTGCCAATTTGAATACCTTTTATTTCTTTTTGTTGTCTGATTGCTGTTGCCGGGACTTCTAGTACTATGTTGAACAATAGTGGTGAGAGTGGGCATCCTTGTCGTGTTCCTGATCTTAAGGGAAATGTTCTCAGCTTTTCCCCATTGAGGATGATATTTGCTGTGGGTTTTTCATAGACGGATTTTATGAACTTGAGGAATATTCCCTCTATCCCTATACTCTGAAGAGTTTTAATCAGGAAAGGATGTTGTATTTTGTCAAATGCTTTTTCTGCATCAATTGAGAGGACCATATGGTTCTTCTCCCTCCTCTTATTAATATGTTCTATCACATTGATTGACTTGCGAATGTTGAACCACCCTTGCATCCCGGGGATAAATCCCACTTGGTCGTGGTGGATGATCCTTTTAATGTATTGTTGGATCCTATTAGCTAGGATTTTGTTGAGGATTTTGGAATCCATATTCATCAGGGATATCGGTCTGAAATTTCCTTTTTGTTGGGATCTTTGCCTGGTTTGGGGATTAAGGTAATGCTGGCCTCATAGAATGAGTTTGGAAGTTTGCCTTCTGTTTCTATTTTTTGAAACAGCTTCAGTAGCATAGGTATTATTTCTTCTTTGAATGTTTGGTAGAATTCCCCAGGGAATCCATCAGGCCCTGGACTCTTGTTTTTTGGGAGGTTTTTGATCACTGCTTCAATCTCATTTCTGGTTATTGGCCTGTTCAGGTTGTCAATTTCTTCCTGTTTCAGTCTTGGCAGCTTATACGTTTCTAGGATGGCATCCATTTCATCCAGAATTTCGTGTAAGTGATCGCAGTCTGTTCTTGCTTATTGGCATATAGTTGTTGATAATAATTTCTAATAATTGTTTCTATTTCCTTTGTGTTAGTCGTGATCTCTCCCCTTTCATTCATAATTTTATTAATTTGAGTCCATTCTCTCTTCTTTTGGATAAATCTGGCCACTGGTTTATCGATCTTATTAATTCTTTCAAAGAACAAGCTTCTAGTTTTGTTGATCTGATCTACTGTGTTTCTGGTTTCTAATTCATTGATCTCTGCTCCAATTTTAATTATTTCTCTTCTAATGCGTGGCTTAGGCATCGTTTGTTGCTTTTTCTCTAGTCCTTTAAGGTGTAGAGTTAGTTGGTGATTTTGGGATTTTTCTATTTTTTTGAGTGAGGATTGGATGGCTATGTATTTCCCCCTTAGGACCACCTTTGCAGTATCCCAGAGGTTTTGGACTGATGTGTTTTCGTTCTCATTGATTTCCATGAATTGTTTAAGTTCTTCTTTGATTTCCTGGTTGACCCAAACATTCTTGAGCAGAGTGGTCTTTAGCTTCCAAGTGTTTGAATTTCTGCCAAATTTTTTCTTGTGATTGAGTTCCAGTTTTAAAGTATTGTGGTCTGAGAATATGCAGGGAATAATCTCAATCTTTTGGTATCGGTTGAGACCTGATTTGTCACCCAATATGTGTTCTATTCTGAAGAAAGTTCCATGTGCACTCGAGAAGAATGAGTATTCTGTTGTTTTAGGGTGGAATGTTCTGTAAATATCTATGAGGTCCATCTGGTCCAGTGTGTCATTCAAAGCTCTTGTTTCTTTGTCGATTTTTCTGCTTAGATGATCTGCCTATTGCTAAGAGTGGAGTATTGAGGTCTCCTACAATTAACATATTGTTATCAATATGACTATTTGGTTAACAGTTGGCTTATGTAGATGGCTGCTCCCATGTTGGGGGCGTAGATAGGTATAATTGTTAGATCTTCTTGTTGGATAGACCCTTTAAGAATGATATAGTGTGGGCGCCTGGGTGGCTCAGTTGGTTAAGTGACTGCTTTCGGCTCAGGTCATGATCCTGTAGTCCCAGGATTGAGTCCCACGTCGGGCTCCCTGCTCAGTGGGGGCTCTGCTTCTCCCTCTGACCCCCTTCCCTCTCGTGCTCTCTGTCTCTCATTCTCTCTCTCTCAAATAAATAAATAAAATCTTTAAAAAAAAAAAAGAATGATATAGTGTCCTTCTGTGTCTCTAACTACAATATTTAGCTTGAAATCTAATTTGTCTGATATAAGAATTGCTACCCCAGCTTTCTTTTGTGGTCCGTTGGAATGGAAGATGGATCTTCATCCCTTCACTTTCAGTCTGGATGTATCTTTAGGTTCAAAATGAGTCTCTTGTAGACAGCATGTGGATGGGTCCTGTCTTTTTCTCCAATCTGCAACCCTGTGCTGTTTTATGGGAGCATTTAGGCCATTCATGTTGAGAGTGATTATTGAAAGATATGAATTTACTGTCATTATGTTGCCTGTGAAGTCCTTGTTTCTATAGATGGTCTCTATAAATTTCTGTTCTATATCACTCTTGGGGTATTTCTCCTTTTATAGAACCCCCCTTAATATTTCTTGCAGGGCCAACTTAGTGGTCACATATTCTTTCAGTTTCTGCCGGTCGTGGAAGCTCTGCATCTCTCCATCCATTCTAAATGACAGCCTTGCTGGATAAAGTATTCTTGGCTGCATGTTCTTCTCATTAATACCCTGAATATGTCTTGCCAGGCCTTTCTGGCTTGCCAGGTCTCTGTGGACAAGTCCACCTAAGGCTTTGTGCTTTAGTTTTTATTTGTTTGTGTGTTTACTAAAGGAAATTTGGCTAAAATAATTTTGCCTAATAACCACTCCACTAACAAAACATTTACTGAATCTCTATTGTTACCTAATTTCAGAATTTCATGTAAGATAGACCTGTCCCAGCTCTTTCCAATATTTTGCCCTATTTTATTTTTTATCATTAAATTTATCTTCGGTTTTCTTTTTTTTTAATTTAATTTAGCCAACATATAGTACATCTTTAGTTTCTAAACTAAGATGTAGAGTTCAGTTATTCATCAGTTGCATACAACACCCAGTGCTCATCATATCATGTGCCCTCCTTAATGCCTATCACCCAGTTACCCCCAATCCACCTCCCTTCCAGCAACCCTCAGCTTGTTTCCTATAGTTGAGGGTTTCTCATGGCTTGTCTCCCTCTCTTCCCATTCAGTTTTCCCTCCCTCCCCCTATGATCCTCTGCATTGTTTCTTATATTCCACATATGAGTGAAATCATATGATAATTGTCTTTCTCTGATTGACTTATTTCACTCAGCATAATACCCTCCAGTTCCATCTACATCAATGTAAATGGTAAGATTTCATCCTTTCTGATGGCTGAGTAATATTTCATTGTGTATATATATATATATATATATATATATATATATATATATATACCACATCTTCTTTATCCATTCATCTGTTGGTGGACATTTTGGCTCTTTCCAAAGTTTGGCTATTGTGGACATTGCTGCTATAAACATTGGGGTGCAGGTGCCCCTTCGGGTCAAGAAATGGACAGAAGACATGAACAGACATTTCTCCAAAGAAGACATACAAATGGCAACAGTCACATGAAAAAAAAATGCTCCACATCACTTGGCATCAGGGAAGTACAAATCAAAACCACAATGAGATACCACCTCACACCAATCAAAATGGCTAAAATTAACAAGACAGGAAACTACAAATGTTGTCAAACATGCAGAGAAAGGGGAAATGTCTTACACTGTTCATGGGAATGGAAGCTGCTACAACCACTCTGGAAAACAGTATGGAGTTGTCTTAAGAAGTGAAAAATAGAGCTACCCTACAACCCAGAAATTATACTACTCGGTATTTACCCCAAAGATACAAATGTATTTTGCCCTATTTTAGACCTCTTTTCTACTTTGTAAATTTCAGAAGTTTTCAGCCAACCTGCTTTTCTCATTTAACGGCATTTTAAAAGGTGTATTTATCAAATATTAAATCCTTAGTATTTGATTGATTAAAGTTACAATCTGTGAGGGCACAACTTCTTTTAGGTATTTGTCTCATGTTTGCATATATTTTTGCAATACATGAATTTCTGAAGCAAGTCAATATCTATTTTTCTTCATATTAAAGACAACAAGACTGGGTGCCTGAGTGGCTCAGTCATTAAGCATCTGCCTTCGGCTCAGGTCATGATCCTGGGGTCCTGGGATTGAGCCCCACATCACGCTCCCTGCTTGGCGGGAAACCTGCTTCTCCCTCTCCCACTCCCCCTGCTTGTGTTCCCTCTCTCACTGTGTCTCTCTCTGTCAAATAAATATATACAATCTTAAAAAAAAAAAAAGACAACAAGACTGAAAATATTCCATGGAAACTGCTATGTAGCTTAAATTATTTTCACTTTACTTTTGACTATGTTGAAATCATAAAGTATTAATGCTTCATGTAAAATACTAACATTTTTTCTTTAAATATTTTTTAATTAGAAATTATTAAAATACAGAGAAATGGTTCTACTACACAGTGAAGATCACTATTAACATTTAGATATATCTCAGTCCAAATTTCTGTGAAAAATGTCTTTATGGTACATTCTTATACAGAGCCATAATTATAATTTATAAGCAATTTTATTTCTGTCATTTTGCCTAACATAAATTAAACATTTTTCATTTCCAAAAATATTTTAGTCTCTATTTTATTTTATAAAGAACAAAAAAAGCCATAATTTATTTAACAATACCCCCACTATTGAACATTTCATTTATCTAGCAACTGTTCCAAAGAGTTTTCCCCTCTTCCTCCCTGCCTTTTTCCATGTGTTTCTCCTTTCTTTCCTTCTTGCCTTTTTATTTTTTCCTGATTTAGGAAATCAGAAACAAAGGATTGAATTATTCTTAATTCCTTGTTCATAATGCACTGTCATAATCAGTGCACACATATACTACTTTATTTCATTTATTTTCTTTTTGTTAGGTTGTTCATTTGTTTCTAGAAGTATTACAAACCATGTCCCCCCCTCCTAACCTAATAGCTTAAACTTATTCATAATTAAATTTACCTTTGATTTCCTCCGTAATCCTATCATCTGAGAGTTTATACATCACCTTAAATTTAGTGTTTATGAATTTCCTTTAAAAGTTTATAAACTTCCTTTCATTTTATTATTGTCTTTGTTATCAAAACAGACTATGCTTACAAGTTTACATTAATATTACCTTCAAATATCTTTGAAAATCACTCAATTGTTTTTAGTGATTACTTGTGTAAATCCCAGATATGTCTAAATCCAAGTATTTACATACCAGAAAAGAAAAAGAAACACCCATCCAGCTCTTTATTATCCTTTGAATTCAGGAACAGATCTTGATGTGGTATGCGCCCTGCTTGCTTATATAATGTCCAGAGAAGTGGCACAGCCTTCTAACAGAACACTAGATTTTGCTTCCTGAGTCTCCCCTCTCTTTGTTTTGTATCTACAGCTCCTTTTCTGTCTATAAGAATATATATATCACAAACCTTAAATTCAATTTCCCCATTTGAGGCTATTTAGCCTAGTAAAAAAAAAAGCAGTTTTTAAGGTCTTATGATATAAATTTTAATCCTGACTCCACCACTTAATAACTTTATAAACTTGGACCAGATATTCCACTGTGCCTCAGTTTCCTCATCTGGGATAAATGAGGGTAATAAAAGTTCCAGCTCATAGAGTTATAGTGAGGAATTAGTTATCATACCTAAAATGTGTGGGACAAAACCTGGAATTTGGTATGTAATTAATAAACCTTCATTATTATTTTTGCTCTGGTCTCATTCTCTTCTAAAACTTTGAAAACATACCAGTTTTTAGCATTAATGCACATCTAAATCTTCAATCTGGCCAATGCTCCCACTGTTCCTTATAGACAACAATACACTGTAAGTCTAAAATCCAATGGGTATTTTGTATTTCTAATCATTCAGAATCAAACTGCTGTATTTGTCACTGTTGATTGCTCAGTCCTTCACCATCTCTTCCTTGGCTTTCATGACCTGCCTTCAACAGTTTCCCTGAAAACCTCCCTGATTGTTGACACAATTGATCACTAAAATATTCATCTGAGAGATATTTATGAATTCAAATCATGAGGGCAAAGGAAAATAACCTGAGATCAATGAACAGCTTCCTTTTGCTTTCCCAAATGTGACATACTGAGACCAAACACATAAAGGATGTTGCCACCTACTTTGCCTCCTTTCAAACTCACTAAACACCTGAGAGTTTTCATCAAAATCAAAGCTTCAGCATAGAAGTTCCAAAAGCCCACACTAAATAGAATCCCTTGAGTTTTTAAAAATTTTTTGTTTTGCGTGTGAGTCTAAAGTTGGACTTCAAGTTTGACTCCAGAGAATAAAAGACATTGGCTCCTTGGCCTCCTGGGGTGTCAGGCTCTGCTGGTCAATTACTAATTAATTACTGCCTAATCTACACCTGCCCTTCTGAAGGATTATATCTGGGAATCACTCACTTCATGGATTCTCTTAGTACAACAGTATTTAGAATCAGAGAGAAAACTAAAAAAAAAGGGATGCCCAAGGATTTGGACTTAAGACTACCTGAGAGAAGCCCTCCATGCATTTTGTGGAGGATTTGAGAGTCTTCATAGAGCTGGAGGAGAAAAAGGCAGGACCAAGCTAGAGCTCAGAGGATGTGTGCTTTTGAAGCTTCAGCCTCTGAGTACCTAGCTCTTAGGTAAATTATTTTCATAGCCTTACTGTAACTTCCCTTAGAAAAAAAATTAATAATCTGAAGTTCCTGTAATTAGTCCTCATGAACATGGAAATTTCATGGCCTGAGGTAAAAATCAGAGCAACTGGAAATCTTCTGAGCCACAAAAGCCCAGAGCTCAGTAATGTCTCAAGGACCACTCTGGAGTTCTCTCCCCCACCCCCTCCCGGATAAATTCTTTTCCTCTCTTCATACACCTTCTCTTTCTGGTTCTCTGAGGTGTGTCTTTTCACCCTGAGTCTTCTTGTAGACTTTTTGTTTGCTGGAGACTGAGCTCCCAAATCTAGGCAGATTCCTATTCTTTATGCATTGAAGTCTATGTGTTCACCTACTCTGAGCAGCTACTTGGGAAAACTCTCTGGCCTTGATGTCTGATGTTGGGCAATGGGAATGGGGACTTCATGCATTGTGGGTACAAACTCTGCATTGCCTAGGCCCTAAGATTATAATGAAAGCAGAGTAAAGCAACTGGGAGCATAATAGTCAGAGAAGGATTAGTCAGAGTACATCATCAGAGTAGATGGCATATGTTTTATCCTTTTCTAGGATCCACTTACATGTACGACAGAAAGTTAATTATTTTGTTATTAATAACTCCCTCAATCTCTCAAATGGTTCAAACTGATGCAGGTGCTGAAGCACACAGGAAGAGGGGCAGAAGTCAAGAAAAATTTTGCCCATGTTCCTTTTCCATGCCCTCCCACTTTCAGCTCTTCTCCCAGTTCAGGGGACTCCCAGGTTCCTAGGGGATTTATAATGCTTCTAAGTATACAAACTTTCCCACTTTTGGTCAGTAAATAGAGGAAATACTAAATCTCTCTCTCTCTCTCTTCCTTTTCTTATTAATCCATCTGTCCCAGCATTTGTGAAATTAACTAACATTTCTAAAGTAAATACATTTGAGATTGACAAAGTGTTAAGAAACCTATGTTTGTTCTCTTTGTTAAAGGAGGTTTCCCAACAACTTGTCCCTTTGGAAAGGATGTGATTAAGGTACATTACCAAACTGCCTGAGCTCAAATTCCAAGTTCTCCACTTGGTGCCTATTTGACCTTGGGCAGGGTTCTTAAATGCTGTCTACCTCAGGTCCTCGTCTGTTTAAAAGAAAGAAAAAGGATAAGAAGATAAAATGGCTGCATCATGGAACATTTATGAGAAAGAAGTAGGATTCATGATAACATGTTTCAGTCTTACCCCAAAGATGAAATTTACAACATATGTGAAAGTGATTGTAAAAAAGCTAAAGAAAGACAAAATAATGTCATTGAGCAACTTAGCAAGGTTTTAAATGGGAATAAGAAACTGAATGATAGAGGAGAAATGACAAGTTTTGCAACATCCACTATAGACAGTTCTTTAAAATATGCAAATTGTAGGTAATATTGCTAAGCAGTTTCAATTGAAGGAAATTGGCTACATTAGTCATGGTCCAGGTCTGGATGAATTTGTGAATTCCTTCAGCAATCTCTGAGATAGAATATCAACCATAGGGTGATATCATACTGAGATTGACCTATTCAGAATTGAAGCAGAATATCAGGATTGGAAGAAAGGATCTAAAAAAAAAATCAATGAGGAAAAATATGAATTATAAGCTAGTTGGGTTCAAGCCCCTGTCTTCTGGTAATTGAGTGTGGTCAACAGAGGTTTGAGCTTTATGCCTATTTTTATTTCTAGGGAATATCCTCTCTAAATGGCTTTGAGGAACCACAGCACCATCACAGAGTTCATCCTCCTTGGCCTGTCTGTTGACTCCCACATCCAGGTTCTGCTCTTTGTGCTTTTCCTTGGGATTTACCTCTTGACTATAATGGGAAATGTTGATGTTGGTAATCAGGGCAGATTCCCAACTACACATACCTATGTACTTCTTCCTGAGTCACCTCTCTTTCATGGACTTTTGTTTCTCTACTGCCATAGTGCCCAGGCTGCTGGAGAACCTCCTGTCTTGGAGAAAAACCATCTCAGTGGGGGACTGCCTGGCTCAAGTCTTCTTTCTGTTTGACTTTGGTGGAACAGAAGTCGGCCTATTGTCAGCAATGGCCTATGACCGTTATGCTGCTATCTCTCCCCACTCCTCTATGGCCAGGTAATGAATAATCAGGTGTATATGCAGACTGTGTGGGGCTCATGGAGCCTGGGCTTTCTAGATGCATTCATTAACATCCCCTTGATAATGAACTTGGATTTCTGTGAGGCCAAAACCATCCATCACTACAGCTGTGAGCTGCCCTCCTTCTTCCCTTTGTCCTGCTCTGATGTCTCTACCAACATCACTGTCCTGCTCTGTTCCATACACCTGCATGGCATTGGTACATTCTTCCTGATATTCTTCTCCTATGTACACATTGTCTCCACCATCCTGAGCATCAGCTCCACCTTGGGCAGAAGCAAGGCCTTCTCCTCCTGCTCCTCCCACCTCACTGCAGTGATCTTCATCTATGGCTCAGCTTTCCTCCGTCATTTCAGGTCAACCTCAGGCTCACGTCTGGAGCTGATCTTCTCCATACAGTATGGTGTGGTCACTCCCCTAGTGAATCCCTTCATCTACAGCCTGAAAAACAAGGAAGTTAAAGATGCACTGAGAAGAACCTTGGGCAAGTTTTTGCAGCAGTCAGGTAGCAAACAATGGCTGGAGATGATTAGGCATTAGGCTCAAACTGCATGCATGAAGATATCTGTTGAATTGATGTTAAGTAAAATTGCTGAATGCACATCTTGTTAAATGCTGACATATGTCTTAGTAAATAATTTTACTAGCCAAATTCAGTATATTTTCTTCTAATTTTTTCTATACACAGAGATTTTAATTGAAAAATTATTGAGCAGTCTCAATAATGTAAAAGCATGAATCATTTTAAATTTTCCATCATTGAATAGAGGTGGGTTCTATAAAATGATCCTTACCTATTTCTAAATAGATTTAAAGCAGATTTTTTACCTATTTTTATTAAAATATACAAAAACAATGAATCATGGGTCACTACATCAAAAACTAATGATGTATGGTGACTAACATAATAAAATTAAATTAAATTTTAAAAATAAAATATACATACAGAAAAGTGTATAGCATATAAGGCTACAGCACAATAAATTTTCTCAAAGAGAATATGATCAAAAAGCTGGCAAGCAGGAGGAGCAAGATGGTGGAAGAGTAGGAGACCTAAATTTCATCTGGTCCCAGGAATTCAGCTAGATAGGGATCAAACCATTCTGAACACCTACGAACTCAACAGGAGATCGAAGAAAAGAATAGCAGCAACTCTCTGAACAGAAAAGCGACCACTTTCTGGAAGGTAGGACATGCGGAAAAGTGATTCCAAGGCAATATTCGGGAAGATAGACGGCAGGGGAGGGGACCTCCGTCAGCTGCTACTAGCAAGTGATAGAGCAGCGGCGCACAAAATCGGAACTTTTAGAAGTCGCCTCTGCTGAGGGATGTCGCTCCAGTGGCTAAGCAGGGGGTGGAAACCTCTTTTTCTCAACTTCTTTATTTTCCATCATTTGGCCTTCTGTATCACTAATTCTCTCTTCTGCCTCATTTATCCTAGCAGTTAGAGCCTCCATTTTTTAATTGCACCTCATTAATAGCCTTTTTGATTTTGACTTGGTTAGATTTTAGTTCTTCTATTTCTCCAGAAAGCGTTTCTCTAATATCTTCCATGCTTTTTTCAAGCCCAGCTAGTATCTTTAAAATCATCATTCTGAACTCTAGTTCCGACATCTTACTAATGTCCGTATTGATTAGGTCCCTGGCAGTCAGTACTGCCTCTTGTTCTTTTTTTTTTTTTTTTGAGGTGATTTTTTTCCATCTTGTCATTTTGTCCAGAGGAGAATAGATGAATGAGAGAACAAAATGCTAACAGGGTAACAATGACCCCAGAAAAATATACACTAAACAAATCAGAAGAGGCCTGAAACTGGTGGAAAAGAAAGGGAAGGAAAGAAAAAAGAAAAGAAAAGAAAAAGTAAAAGATAAAAAACAAAGAAACAACAACAAAAAAAACAGAATATGATCAAATATGATCAGGCTGATGTATAGATCAGTGCCACACACTAGATTTTGGGTGTATTTTGTTCTGTTATAAGAAAGTGCCTCCCAAAATTTCAAAGAAAGAAAAACTTATGTATGTACAAAAATAAGGGTAAATACAATGAAGGGATGGAATATGATTGTAAAGATGAAAATTATAAAAGATTTTATAAAAGGAATTGATTAGATAAGAAGTTGGTTGAAAAAAGAAAGAAGAGGATTTAAAAAATAAAAAAGGGAGAGAATGTGATCAGGCAGGAGACTAGAACAAAGCCATACACTAGAGATTTAGGGTATATTTTGGTCTGTTAGAAGTAACTGTATCCCAAAATTTTAAGGAGAAACAACTTTATACATATATATATATATATATATATATATGTATGTATATGTGTATATATATATATATATATATATATGTATGTATATGTGTATATATATACCAAAAATAAGGTAAACTACTATGAAGGGATAGAATATGACTCTAAAATGAAAAATAAAAAAGATTTTTTTAAAAAAGGGATTGATAATATGTTGGTTGAAAAAGGGAAAAAGAAAATTAAAAAAAAGAAAAAAAAATTTAAAAAATTAACTTTGAAGGACTAAAGAATCATGATATTTTATTTTTTTCATTTTATAATTCTAGTAGATGAGTTTTGATTGCATTAAAAGTTGTCTTTGCATTTCTCTGATGGCTAGTAAAGTTAAGCATCTTTTCCTCTTCTGCCCTGCATTAAAAGTTGTCTTTGCATTTCTCTGATGGCTAGTAAAGTTAAGCATCTTTTCCTCTTCTGCCCTGCATTAAAAGTTGTCTTTGCATTTCTCTGATAGCTAATAAAGTTAAGCAACTTTTCCTCTTCTGCAGGAGGGGATTGACTTTCATTCTCTTAATGTTGTTTTAATGAAGAGAAATTCTTAATTTTAATAAAGTCCAAATAATCATTTTTTCCTTTGTAACTTGCCATTTTTGTGCTAGGTTAAGAAATTTTTCTTTACTCCAAGCTTATGAAAATATTCTGGGTTTTTTAAAGCTTTAGCACTTTATTATAATCCATCTGGAATTGTTTTCTGTGCATAATGTGTGATAAAGGTCAAGATTTTTTTTTTCCATATGGAAATGCATTGACCCATCCCCATTTATGTTCCCACTGCACTGTAGTATTACTTTTATCATAAGCCTGGTATATATGTGGGTCTGTTTCTGAAATCTCCATTTTGTTCCATGATGAGTTTGCCTCCTTTTGTACCAATAACGAACCGTGTTTCCTATTATATCATTATAATAGGTTACTAAGGTTGGAAGTATGTGTTCCTTCTAACTCAGTTCTTCAGGATGTACTTAGTTATTCTTGGTTCTTTGTATTTTCATATAAGTTTTGTAGAATCAGTTTATCAATTACAAAAATGTCTAGGATTTTGATTGTGTCTGAATCTATAGATCAAATTGAAAAGCAGTGGCATCTTTACAATATTGAGTCACCCAATTAACCAAGTTATATCCTTCCATTTGTTTTTAATTTCTCTCAAAAATACTTTACAGCTTGTATTATAGAGTTTTGTATACTTTTGTGAAATGTATTCTTAGGCATTTAATGTTTTCTAACTCTATTTAAGTGGTATTATTTTTAGATGTTACTTTATGTGTGTTTTTATTGGTATGTAGAAATACAATTAATTTTTATGTATCAGTGAACTTGTTAAATTCATTTCTTAATTTTAACAGGTTTTTTTGTAGATTAAATTTTTCAGATTAAGAAAGTTTTTTTTTCCTTTTCCTAGTTTACTAAGTGTTTTATGCATAAATTATGTCAAATTTTATCAAATGGTGTTCCTGTATCTATTGAGTTATACAGTTATATAGTTATATAGTTTTTCTCAATAAGGTAAATTATATTAGTTGATTTTTAAATGTAAAACTTTCCATCAGGATTTTATTATCAGGATTTAGTAGATTCATAAAAAGAATTGTGAGGCATCCTCTCTTCTATTCTGTGGAAAAGTTGTGTAAAATTAGTTGTTATTTCTTCATACATTCATAAGAATTCACTATTAAACTGATATGATTTGGGCTTAATCTCAGGAAACAAACTGAGGGTTGCTGGAGTGGTGGGGGGTGGGAGCGATGGGGTGGCTGGGTGATAGACATTGGGGAGAGTATGTGCTATGGTGAGCACTGTGAATTGTATAAGACTGTTGAATCACAGACCTGTACTTCTGAAACAAATAATACATTATATGTTAAAAAAGAAAAGAAGATAGTAGGAAGGGAAAAATGAAGGGAGCGAATCAGAGGAGGAGACGAACCATGAGAGACTATGGACTCTGAGAAACAAACAGGGTTCTAGAGGGGAGGGGGTGGGGGGATGGGTTGGCCTGGTGATGGGTATTAAGGAGGGCACGTACTGCATGGAGCACTGGGTGTTATATGAAAACAATGAATTGTGGATCACTACATCAGAAACTAATGCTGTATTGTATGGTGACTAACATAACATAATAAAATAAAATTTAAAAAAATAATAATAAAGTAAATAAATAAACCTTTAAAAAAGGATACAGTTCCGTATGATATGAGTTATACCTCACTATACACCTTCCTTAATAATTTCCTAATAAGTGGCCAACAGGAGAAGGCTTCCCAACTGTCTTACTTTGAGAGCCCACAAGACTCCAGGGTTTATGGTTAAACTTCTATAGCCTATATCTGTGAGAACCCCGTGGGACTTCTACGAACCACTCTTTTAGTTAATGAGCTTAAAGGCTGGCTTCAGACTATGACCTGAGGTAATACAGCTTTCTTGCACTGCTGAGATCCACCAGGTCCACCAAACTATCTGGTTTCCTTCAGCTAGATTATATCTAGATAGATTATATCAACTGGATTATATTGCTTCACTGATATTCTTTGCCCACTATATAGACTCAGAAAGGTAAGTAAGGAGGAGCCTCTGTGATTGGGTCTGGCATGATATGAGAGAAGTCTCTCTTGTGCTCCTTTCAGAACTTGAATATTTCCCACTGTATTTAGTGAGTCAGAGTAGCAGATTTCCTTCCCTCATTGAGACTTGTAAATAGAAAACATGTATGTTTTCTGAAATTAGGCTATAGAAATACTGGTTCTTAGGCTATAGAATTAGGCTATAGAATCACTGGTGCCTAGTGATCATCTGACCAAAGATGACTTCTTATCCCATGGTAAGACTAGAGCCAAAATTTTAGGATTGTTTGTTCCACCTCTGTGAAAAATATTGATGGGATTTTGATAGAGATTGCATTGAATGTGTAGATTGCTTTGGGTAGCATAAACATTTTGTTTTTTAAAGATTTTATTTATTTATTTGAGAGAGAGAGAACACAAGCAGGGGGAGTGGCAGAGGGAGAGGGAGAAGCAGGCGCCCCGCTGAGCAGGGAGCCCGACCCGGAACTCAATCCCAGGATCCTGGTATCATGACCTGAACTGAAGGCAGACACTTAACCAACTGAGTCACCCAGGTGCCCTGAGCATAGACATTTTAACAATATTTGTTCTTCCAATGTTTTTGGAATGTTTTTCCATTTCCTTTGTCTTCCTCAATTTCTTTCATAAGTGTTCTATAGCTTTCAGAGTACAGATCCTTCACCTCTTTGGTAAGGTTTATTCCTAGGTATCTTATGGATTTTGGTGCAATTGTAAACAGGATTGATTCCTTGATTCATCTTTCTTCTGACTCATTGTTAGTGTATAGGAATGCAACTGACTTCTGTGCATTGATTTTATATCCTTCCACTTTGCTGAATTCCTGCATGAGTTCTAGCAATTTTTTGGTAGAGTCTTTTGGGTTTTCAACATAGAATATCATGTCACCTGCAAAGAGTGAAAGTCTGACTTCTTTGCTGATTTGGATGCCTTTTATTTCTTTTTGTTGTCTGATTGCTGAAGCTAGGACTTCCAGTACTATGTTGAACAACAGTGGTGATAGTGGACATCCCCGCTGTGTTCCTGACCTTAGGGGAAAAGCTCTCAGTTTTTCCCCACTAAGAATGATATTCACTATGGGCTTTTTGTATAAGGCTTTTATGATATTGAGGTATGTACCCTCTATCCCTACACTGTGAAGAGTTTTAATCAAGAAAGAATGCTGTACTTTGTCAAATGCTTTTTCTGATTCTATTGAGAGGATCATATGGTTCTTGCCCTTTCTCTTATTAATGTGGTGTATCACAATGATTGATTTTTGGATGTTGAACCACCTTGCAGCCCAGGAATAAGTCTCATTTGGTCATGGTGAATAATCCTTTTAATGTACTCTTGGAAGCTATTGGCTAGTATCTTGGTGAGGATTTTTGAATCCATGTTCATCAGGGATATTGGTCTGTAATTCTTTTTGGTGGGGTCTTTGGTTTTGGGATCAAGGTAATGCTGGCCTCATAGAAAGAGTTTGGAAGTTTTCCTTCCATTTCTATTTTTTGGAACAGCTTCAGAAGAATAGGTATTAACTGAAACTAATAATACACTATATGTTAATTAATTAAAAAAAAAAAGCTAGAGCCAAAAGATGACTTTTGTGCAAGAAAAATTCAGTCCTCTATGATTTCTCTAAAGGTTCCCCTCATTGCCATTTGGTGATTTCCAGTCTGTTTTCATTTAGCCTTCTGTTCCTGACTGTCTCAGGCAATTCCTTTTATACTGAGTTCTTTCATCATCTTTTGCTTGTGCTACAGACTAAGTTCCAGATGCTAAGGACTTTGTGGATATTTCTCTCCCTTGAGGCTCTTTTCCTTAGCTGTTTTTAGCATCTATTAAATAAGTCTTTCTGTACTTTCTTGTGTTGAGTGCACACTGGCTATAGATTCTGTATTGGTCTGGAAAGCTGAACCAAGAGCTAAGAGGTTCTCAGTCTGGGAGGAGTGGTTAAAAGCCCATTATAATAGACTTTAGTGGCCTGAGATCCCCCTTCTTCTCTTCGACCCTAAGTGCATGTGCTAAAAATAGTTTACTTTTCTGGTAATATTAACCACTCCGTCAACTCTGGTCATCAATATTAGTGCTTAAAGGAGAAGTGGAAAAGCAGAATTCAAAGAAGATTTTAAGAAAATATTGATGTATGTGAAGTTTGTCTTCCATGCAAACAAACCACAGATGTTGTGGCCCTTCTTCCCATTTCAGGTGGCCTCAGAACATGAAAGGTCTTCTATTTCCAGTAATAGTTACCCAGACCATCTCTGCCTTCTAGCACTGGACATGCCTCTCATCCTATCTTCATTAATATATCTTTCCTGTCACTTATGTTATTAATATTTTCTGTGTGATTTCACCAGGTAGGTAACTTTTGAGATTTTTTTTCGTGGCATATCTTCTTGGGAATGATATAAGATCAGTGTATAAGTGGCATTGATATTCTTTGCCTGTCAGAGTTAACTGAATCTTTTTTTTTAAGATTTTTTTTATTTATTTATTTGAGAGAGAGAATGAGATAGAGAGAGAGAGAGCACGAGAGGAGGGAGGGTCCGAGGGAGAAGCAGACTCACTGCTGAGCAGGGAGCCCGATGCGGGACTCGATCCCGGGACTCCAGGATCATGACCTGAGCCAAAGGCAGTCGCTTAACCAACTGAGCCACCCAGGCGCCCAGAATTAACTGAATCTTAAATTTAAGCAAATGTTCATTTAAATAGAATGAATTGACAGTATTGTAAATTCATCCAAAAAACATAGGATGGAAGGTGATAATTATTTGTGACTATTTTTCAAGTGACCCAGAAAATGCAATTTCCTGCTCCACTTCTCTTTAAGATGATATCTGAATAAACATATACAAGATACCAAGAAGTGATGTATTTGAGAAGTTTCCAACACAGCTACAAAGGCAAAGTGGTAAATAACACATTTTGTTAAGAGGGTCCCCCTTCTCTATGTAAGACTCTTCTCTATGTAAGCACCCAAACTTCTCTCTCTTTGCCTATTTCTGAATTTCCGAATAGGCATTCAACTTCAATGTGAATTGAAGCCACTGTGTTCCCTCTCACAAGGTAAGTGGAGAGAATTTGATATTAGTGCTTACCTTTCACTGCATGGTTGAAATGAAGCCCTGTCTTCAGGTGGTTGCAATCAGAGGATCTATATTAGGAGTTGGGGGAGCAAATCATGGAATCTCGCAAGTTGGGCTTCCATCTGCCTTTCTGATGCGTTGTGTGAGCCCTCAGCATAGCACAGAGATTTTCAAGTATTGGATCCCTAACTCACAGTTCCTCCAAAAATCCTTTGGTTATGCTAGAGTTTGCTTAGGCTGAGTGCTGGAAATAAAAACGGATTATAGCCAGGTCTACAATGAGAGTAAATATGGAGACAAACCATGAGAGACTCTGGACTCTGGGAACCAAACTGAGGGTTACAGAAGGGAGGGGGTTGGGGGTAGGGTAACCAGGTGATAGGTATTAAGGAGGGTACATGTGATGAGCACTGGGTGTTATATGCAACTAATGAATCATTGAACACTACATCAAAAACTTATGATCTATATGTTGTCTAATTGAACATAATAAAAAAAGTAAATATGGAAAAACTAGAGAGTAAATATGAAGAAAGTGGCCAAAATCAGACAGTGAATTCTAAATCTTGAGAAATTTCCAGTTAAAGTAAATATACCGAACTGACTGTTTACTTTGCTTCAGAAGAACACAAAGAAACTGTTTATTTCAATGAGATTTTACGAACTGAGAGACAGGAAGAATTGACCTTTCCCTCTGGTCATTCATCTTCACTGCAGAACCTGAATTAATTTGGGCCATTGTGCTGGGCTGCAAGTTACTTTTCAGATAGAACAAAGAGGTGATTTGAATACAGGTTCTGATAAGGAGTGGGAGTATAAGAACTTGCCTGAATAAGAAATAAGTAAAGAAAGAAAAAGCAGGGCATTGGCTAACCCCACAAGAATAGAATCTGTTCTGATGAGTTCTCTGGGCAAGAACAATGTGACATTGTGGTGAAATTCCCCAGATGAAAGCTGGAAACCTCAGGGTCAATTCAGAATTCTGGGTGACAGGTCAAGATTACTGTAAGGAGTTACCACACCAGGGAAGAGGACTTATGAAGGAATAGCATCTGAGGTTTCAAGCTGGGTCTGAAAAAAATTAACTGGGGGCACCTGGGTGGCTCAGTTGTTAAGCATCTGCCTTCGGCTCAGGTCATGATCTCAGGGTCCTGGGATCAAGCCCCACATCGGGCTCCTTGCTCAGCGGGAAGCCTGCTTCTCCCTCTCCCACTCTCCCTGCTTGTGTTCCTGCTCTCACTGTGTCTCCCTCTGTCAAATAAATAAATAAAATCTTTAAAAAAAATTAACTGATGCAAGAATTCAGCTCTGAATGCTAGAAATGTATGACTGGAAAAGAAAGACAAATAAGTATATTCACATAACAGTTCAACAAACATTAAGTAAGGTTGTTTGGCCAATCTATTGCAAGTAGGAGGCCTTGCATGAAATAGATCCATAATATTTTGAATAATTGGATAAAAGAGAGAACTGATGAATTAATGGATAAATGATTGAGTGGAAACAGATGGATAGATGACTGAAATGACAGACAGGATGGATAATGGAGTATATACCTAAAAAGTATGGTTTTAAACCACCCTCCCAGCATGGACAGAAATGAGCTTTTAAGTATGAGCTTCTTCCCGGGGGGAAGGAATCTTTAGGTACCACCTATTACAACAGACAATAAGTCTTCTGCCTTCACAACCACTGCAAAATGAGCCCCTCAATCCCACATAGCCTTTCCATCCTCCACCACTTCCCAGTCATCCTCAAGTTTTGTTTATTTCTAGTTAGAATTAAAGTTAAAATTAACAAAGCACATATGTCATAGTTCCTTCATTCTTTCTGCATTTAACAAATATCGAGGACCCATTATTGTCTTTCATTCTGCTATATGTTCAGGATTTAAGATAATTGGGGTGCCTGGGTGGCTCAGTCATTAAGCATCTGCCTTTGGCTCAGGTCATGGTCCCAGGGTCCTGGGATTGAGCCCCACATTGGGCTCCCTGCTCAGCGGGAAGCCTGCTTCTCCCTCTCCCACTCCCCCTGATTGTGTTCCCTCTCTCACTGTGTCTCTCTCTGTCAAATAAATAAAATCTTTTAAAAAAAGATAATATAGATGATTAAATACCAAATCTATTTTCCATAAACAAGAAACACATTTGGAGAAAAAAGAAATACTATGCATATCCTACAGAAAGCCAGAGTAAGATAGATATCCAAGTGAAGGCCTAAAACAGTTTAGAGAATAAGGGGTAAAAGAGAACACGGGGTGGAGAGAAGTAGATATGCTTAAGCAAATGAATGTCAGCCAGTCAGAGTGTAAAATCACAGATATGGAAGCTTCATAGACCTGGGAAGGATGTAAAGCTTATCCACTAATCCTCTCAACATCTGCAAGTTACCACAATATTTTCAGATTCAATTTCCTTATACTAAAATTTGAAATAATGCAGCCCCCACAGTTTTTTTGAGATCTTCAAATAGAGAAAAAGCTAAATGTTTGATAATATCTAGATATAATTAATTGGTACCAATGAAATAATAAGTGTCATTATTTTCCATAATCTGTGCAGGCAGAGAAGGAGGAAATCAAGACATATATATAATAATGGAGGAAAGAGAAATTAAGGTACAATGGAAAATAGGTAGGATTTGGGTTAAGATTTGAAGAGAAAAATTTCAGCTGAGTATCTGTTGAAGCCAAGGCAGGGAATAAGGAGAATAATGAGGGCCCCAGAGCAAGTCTAGTCTGACAAATTGGTGCCTAATTCTATAGCACAGAGGCAACTCAGAACCACCTGAGGAATGTTTAAAACACCATATCATCAAAAACTAATGATGCATTGTATGGTGACTAACATAACATAATAAAATTTAAAAAATAAAAAATAAATAAAATAAACTACCCATCACCAGGATCCAGAAAAGACCCAGCAAAACAGGTTCTCTGCAGGTAGAGAAATTACTTCAAAAATCGGTTCATCTTCAAATGCCAAACAGAGAAGTTTATCATTATTCAGGAGCATTGTAGAACTAATGTTCTGGTCATAGGCTCATAGAGTAGATGCAAATCCTGACTGTTCAAATTGAAGAACTGAAAATGTCTTACAGATCTGATTTTTGGGGTGGGGAGAGAGTTAACTGTTAAAAATATAGATTAGCAATATCCTTTCTTAACCCCATTCCCCACCACATGCATACTCACACATACATACATTTCAAAATTGTCCCTTAAATCAAATAATTAAATATACTAGAGAGAGACACATGAAGACTTAGAAATATAATAAATATAACATGTTATTATTCAGTAATATTGGACTATTGCAAGCTTTTGAATGGAGAGTGAAAGTCTGTGTAGCTCAAGAAACCAGAGATGATTAGAATTGCTACTCCAAGAAGTGTACTGGATATACTTTGACTGGTAATGTTGCAGGATAAAATCAAAGGACAGTTCAAGGAGATGAAACCAATCAGTTATAGACTAAACTGAAAAATTATGTAAAGGTCTCCAGAGCTATTTGTGGAAGAGGAGCCACGAGGGAAAAGAGCACAAATGGGCTGGTTCAGGGTTCAGGAGCTGTGCAGTTGGCAATCAAGTGAGGCAAGAAATCTGGGAAGGGAGGGAGAGTAGATTTTTTTAAAATCCATGTAAAAGATGAGCACACTGAAGAAAGAGATATATGCATACATAGAATGAAGTAAAACTCCTGCGGTGGCATAAAAAGAAGGTGAATATTTCATGCTTCTTTGTGCTTTCATTCTAGTGGAACATCTTCTATCATGGTCTTAGGAAACCACAGCACCATCACAGAATTCATCCTCCTTGGACTGTCTGCTGACCCCCACATCCAGGTTATGCTCTTTGTGCTTTTCTTAGAAATTTACCTCCTGACCACTATGGGGAACCTGATGATGATGATGGTGATAATGACAGACTCCCTTCTCCACACCCCCATGTACTTCTTCTTGAGTCACCTCTCCTTCCTGGATCTTTGTTTAACTTCAGTCACTGTGCCCAAGATGCTGGTGAATCTCCTGTCTCAGAAGAAATCAGTATCAGTAGAGGGCTACCTCACTTAGGCATTTTTTCTGTTTTTCATTGCAGGGACTGAAGCTTTTGTGCTCTCTGCCATGGCCTATGACCGCTACATTGCCATCTGCTACCCTCTGCTCTATGGCCAGCTGATGATTAAACAGTTGTGTGAGGGTCTGGTATGGGTCTCATGGGGACTAGGCTTTCTGGATGCTCTCATTAACACCCTCATGGCTTGGATTTTGGACTTCTGTGAGGCTCATGTCCTGCCTCACTTCAGCTGTGAAGTGCCATCTCTATTCTCCCTATCTTGCTCTGACATCTCTACCAACTGTACAGTCCTGGTGTGCTCTGCCATCATTCACACCTCTGGAACCTTACTTCTGATCTTCTTCTCCTATACTCATATTGTCTCCACCATCCTGAGCATCAGCTCCACCTCAGGCAGAAGTAAGGCCTTCTCCACCTGCTTCTCCCACCTCACTGCAGTGAGCTTCTTCTATGGATCTGATTTTCTTCACTATCTCATGCCAACCTTAAGTTCCCCACTAAAGTTGATTTTTTCTATACAGTATAGTGTGATCACTCCTCTTGTGAATCCCCTTGTCTAGAGCTTGAAGAACAAGGACAGCTCTGAAAAGAATGTTGCAAAAAGGTTTACAACAGCTCAGAGAGCAGAGAACAGGTAGAGGATGACTGAGAAATGGGGAAGAACCTTCTCAGATGGTTGAATAATAGGTATAGGGAAAATATTCTTAGTTCATAACAGAATGACAAAATATCTTATAAAGGCTGGTTTCTTTTGAAATGCCTGGGAAGATCCAAGAGCTACTGCTTACTTTGGCTCACATGTAATTTATTCAGGGACAAAACAATGGGCTTACTCTCCCTTTTAATTATGAAAGATTCCCATTGATATTAGCACTGAGAAAATTGTCAAGAAACTGAATTCTTTTTTTTTTTAGATTTATTTATTTATTTGTCAGAGAGAGAGAGAGTGCACAAGCAGGGACAGTGGCAGGCAGAGCAGGCAGAGCAGGCAGAGGGAGAAACAGGCTCCCTGCTGAACAAGAGGCCCAATTCAGGACTCCATCCCAGGGCCCTGGGATCATGACCTGAGCCAAAGGCAGATGCTTAACTGACTGAGCCAGCCAGGCATCCCAAGAAACTGAATTCTTGCTGGGTCTAATAATATTTAGACGGGATGTTTTGCTAGAAATAAAAGCACCAAGGCCACTGATAATAATCAAAAATTTCAGACAGATTTGGGAGGAAGGTTGAGGATAAGCTTGGACTAGACAGGGACTTGTAGAAAAGATGGAAGGACTTAAAAATGGCTGGCAGAGGCAAAGCCAGATTCACAAACACTTTCCAATCTGTGCCTCTCCTGGTACCTTTACCTGGTGGCAACAGGGAGGGAATCCACCCTTTCTGGGATGGCCATCAGCCGTGGTGTGTCACTGGGGCACCATTGTTGGGATGCTGAGGAGGTGCTGAGGCAAGGTGGCAGGTCATCAACAAGGATGCTGGGTCTGCTGAAGGGATACTGCCTTGCTTCCCCCAGAACCAGATTAGCTGCTTCTCTTAGTTGCTACCCACACTTCCCATTGGCTGAACCTAACCAGAAGCCACCAGCCTGGGAATCTGGGAGTTATCCTCTGCGGACATCCCGTCGAGGTAATATAAAGCCAAGTACATTGGACAAGCATAGGGCTGAGGGGCAGCAGAAAACTAGTGTACCAGATAATCATGTAAACATGACCCTCCTCAAGCAGGGAAGGGAAGGGATGGGAAGGGAAGGGAAACGAAAAGGAGATTAGACAAGGAAAGACCAAATGGTAGAAGATGGGAAAGAAGGGAGAATGGGAGGAAGAAGGGGAAATTTACAAAGAAGACTTCAGTAAGGGTCAGACAAGTAAAGGTAGCCCAGGGGGACACCCTTGGGAGAAAAGGAATTAGAAACCCAAGGCTATGCATGCACTGGCGCCCTCAGGTGGCCTGGGGAATTCCTTGCACCAATGTACACAGGAGTTAAAGGAAGGAAGAATTCCTCTAACTCTATGCTCAGGCAAAACATGGCCTGAAAGTAGCCAACAGTTCTGATTTCAAACTCTGGATTCCTAGGAAATTTCAAAGGAAACTCAAGGGATAGTCTTCCTCTGGTGGACTTTTCTTCCCTTTTGGTAACATTCCCCTCTCACAGTGTTTCTGTTCCCACCTGGGCACAGTTCTTGACAGACCTCCCCCAGAGTTAGGGGATGCTCCAAGTCTACCTAAATCATTTTTCCAAAAGTTTAGCATGAAAAAAAATCATCTATAATCTAGTGAGACAGTCATTGAAAAACCTGCATTTACCTAATTTCTAAATGTCATACATGATAGACCTATTTCAGGCCCTTCCTACAATTTTGCCATATTGCATGTCTATTGTCCTATTTTACCTTCCTTGATGATTCAAGGGATTTTCAGTTTTGCTTTTCAATTTCCCTTCACCCTTTAATGGTGTAATTTTAAAAAATCTTAATCAAATATTCAATCCTTAATATATGATTATCATTTATACATTTTGAAGATTCTTGTTTTGTTTTTACTATTTCTCTTTTCCATACATTTTTATACTGCAAGGGTTTATGAAGCAAGTTAGCACCTGCTCAGGTTTTGTTCCCATTTCTCATCATAAGGAACATATGAAATAGATGTTGCAAAACATTTTTAGTGTTTCTAATATTAACCTATTTTATTCATCATGCAATATTTCCAAAAATATTTGAAGCCAGAGTTTTTCCCTTTCTTTCCTCTTTTTATCTGCCTTAAAAATTCATCACAGAATTTAATTAATCATAATCCTTTGTAATATGTAATAATTGGTCCATACATGTACATCTTTTACTCTATTTCATTTATTTTACTTTTTGTTACATATTTGTTTGCTTTTTTAAAAATGATAGTATAAATCCTCCATGGTCCCACATCTTAACCTGATGACTGAAACATTGTTAATAACATGTATTTATCAACAGGCTTCTCTCCATCCCAAACAATATCATTGCCAAATATTTCACGTCTTTTTTTAATTCCACAAAATAGACATCAATTTTAATATATTAGTGTAATTCCAGTTTGCCTACGTTCAACCATTTCTGTGTCAATGATTTCTTCTTGCAACTTAAATATGTTTGGGGGATTATCGTCCTTCTTCCTCAAGTATACTCTGCACTAAGTAGATACCTGATGACTCTCTAAATGGAACATTCCACTCACAACAGAATTCCTCATGCAGAGATCCTGCATATTCCCCTCAGATATCAATGCATTATATACAGTCTACTGGCATCATAAGGAAACTTCCTTCAAAAATACAGGATGCACACAAGGGTCAGGCCTCTACCTCCTGTAATATACATAAAAACCATGTTCATGTTCTTACCTTAAAGAGATTCAAAGTGTACCCCATGTATCTATACCCTTTCACAAACCCCACTCAATAAGGAGACTCCATGCTTTCCCATTGTTGGGTGATTCACCTTGATAACTCAGGGCCAACCTGAAACAGAGAAGTTCCCACATACCTGTGCCTCCAAGATCAGTGGAAGGTGAGGAAAGGGGATGAGAATGTCGGGAAAGATAAAATCATTAGAAACAATCTTTCCTTGGGTATCAATAAGTAAAAGAGATGATAGATTTTTAAATTTATAACACTTCTTTTTTTTTCTTGAAAATTTTATTTATTTTTTTGACAGAGAGAGACACAGTGAGAGAGGGAACACAGGCAGGGGGAGTGGGAGAGGGAGAAGCAGGCTTACTGCTGAGCAGGGAGCCTGATGCGGGGCTCGATCCCAGGACCTTGGGATCATGACCTGAGCCAAAGGCAGACACTTAATGACTGAGCTACCCAGGTGCCCCTATAACTCTTCTTATTCATATATTTTATCATAGCCTTCTTCTTAGCCATTAGCAAAAGAGATAAGGAAATCAATATTTACTGAGCTGTTACTATTAGCCAAGCATGATATATGGAATTTTATACACTTTAGGTCTACATGACAATTATTCCTCTACAATTTTGATAAAAAAATTCCTTTTCTTGCAATCTGTCAATTCTTTAAAAGCATTTAACACTATTGTTTCTCCAATTATGGAACAATCCACTTTTATTTTGGAAAATATGAAAAATTTTGAGAAGGATAAAAAGCCAATATCATCCATAATCCCAAAGTGTTGTCTGTGGCTCTTTCTTTCCTATCCAAGAAAGTAAAAATAAAAATATTCTCCTCCTTGGATACATATAGAAATGTTTATAGTTATGTGTATATACACAGCTTAGTATGCACATATATTTCCTTACTCTGTCAGCTGAGAAGGCCTAAAAGTAACAACATTCCAGTAACAAGGAGCACACTCAGCACCCAGAGCTTGGTTTCTAACACCATTCTCCAACAAAAGGAACCAGGGCTACATGGAGAATTGGCTGATCCTAAGGCTGAAATAGAGAAGACATAGTATGAGCCTGAAGCCCTCGTTGAAAAAGAAAGTACAAAACAAAAAACAAAAAACCCCACAATAATAAGGGTATGTTAAAGGGACACAGGAGCCAAATGAAAGAGCCCCCAGGGATTAAGGACAGAGCAATTTGAGCAACAAAATAAATAGCACAGTATTAGATCGTAAACAAAAGTATAAAATAAATACCTATATTACTGATATAAATAAATAATTGAATACAGAAATAAATGGAAGAAAATAGACAATCTCCCTATCAGAGGAATTCCAAATAACTTAGGTAGAAACTGCACCCTCAATGAAGTAGAGTATAACTGCCCACTCCTTAAATGTGGGCTGCACATAGTGATTCTTTCTAAAGAATATAGTATGAAGGGGGTGGGTGGGGAGTGGAGAAAACTGACAAATGCTACCTAAGACAAATGACCAAGATTAATATCAGCAGTGGTTAAGTCATGTGGATAGTATATACTCTTGACATGATGTGAGGACAATGGCACTTCGCCTCTCTTGTCCTCATCACCAAAACCCACAACCCTAATCTAACCATGAGAAAAACATCAAATAAAACCAAGTTGAGGGACATTGTACAAAATATCTGACCAGTACTCCTTAGAACTGCCAATGTCGGGGCGCCTGGGTGGCTCAGTTGGTTAAGTGTCTGTTTTGGCTCAGGTCATGATCCCAGGGCCTGGGATCAAGCCCCATATTGGGCTCTCTGCTCAGCAGGGAGCCTGCTTCTCCTTCTCCCTCTTCCTGCTGCTCCCCATGCTTGTGCTGGCTCTCTCTCACTGTCAAATAAATAAATCTAAAAAAAAAAAAAAAAGAACAGCCAATGTCATCAGAAACAAAGTCCGAGAACTGTCACAATCAAGAGGAGACTAAGGATACATGAATTAAATGTAATATGCTATCCTGGGTGGAAAATTGGAAATTGGATTTTAGGTGACAACTAAGGAAATATGAATACAATGTGGGCTTTAGTAATAATTTATCAATATAGTTCATTAATTGTGATAAATGTACCACACTAATGTAAAATGTTAAAAATAATGGAGACTGGGCAGAGGGTATATGGGAATGCTCTGTACTATCTTTGCACCTTTTATGTAAATCTAAAACTACTCTTTAAATATATTTGTTTAAAGATTTTATTTATTTATTTGACAGAGAGAGATATAGTGAGAGAGGGAACACAAGTAGGTGGAGTGGGAGAGGGAGACGCAGGCTTCCAGCTGAGCAGGGAGCCTGACGCAGGGCTCAATCCCAGGATGCTGGGATCATGACCTGAGCCGAAGGCAGATGCTTAATGACTGAACCACCCAGGCACCCCTAAAACTATTCTAAAATTAAAATTTTATTTTAAAAAAATCTCCTTCCCATCTCCAACCATATCATCCATGCCAATCAATGTGTCTGACATGGATCAGTTCATTCACGACAAGTGCCATATAGTCCGAGGTGTTCTGAATATTTCTCCAGGCTATTCTGGCATATGGTGAGATATTGTTACTCTAAAACTTGGGAGGATGTATTAAGTCTTTTAAAATATTTAGAGTAAGGTATCTGTAAAAAAAAAAAATTATTTTCCAAAATGAACTACTACCAAAAACAGAAGTTTGATATATCATTGTACTTAAAAACATTTCTCACTTATATTCTATCCCCTCCGTGTATGTCTCAATTTGGCTGGGCCATGGTGCCCACATATCTGGTCAAACATTATTCTGGATGTTTCTGTGAGGGTATTTTGGATGAGATTAACATTTAATTTGGGTGGATTTAGAGCAAAGCAGATTGCCTTCCGGGGGAGGAGCAAGATGGCAGAGGAGCGGGAGACCTAAATTTTGTCTGGTCCCAAGAATTCAGCTAGATAGCTGTCAAACCATTCTGAACACCTACAAACTCAAGAAAACTAAGAAAAGAATAGCAACAACTCTCTGAACAGAAAAGCGACCACTTTCTGGAAGGTAGGACATGCGGAGAAGTGAATCTGATGTGATATTCAGGAAGATAGACCATGGGGGGAGGGAACTGGCTACCGGCAAGTGATAGAGCCACGGAGCACAAAATCATACTTTTCGTAGTCTACTCCACTGAGGGATGTTGCTCCAGTGGCTAAGCAGAGGGTGGAAACTTCACTGGACAGTGTGGTCTCAGAACCCTCAGGGTCACAGAAAGACCGGGGGTGTCTGAGTGTAGCAGAGCTCCCAGGTATCGGAGCAGGGAAGCCGGCTGCAAAGACAGAGCTGAAGAGTGGGCTCTCAGCTCGGGGTTGCCACAAACCACGATCCGTGGCACAGTCGGGCCACTGCTCTTCCAGCAGGGACCCAACAAGCGGCAGATCCGGTGAGACTCCCCTTCCTCCCCCGGGAGGAGTGGTGCGGGAGCACACCGCAGGAATCTGCTGGGTTTGGAGACTCCAAAGGGGGTTCATTGCCAGAGATAGAAACGCTTGGTCACAGGCCAGGTGAGCACAGAGTGTGGCCGGAGACCAGGGAGACAGGAGTGATTGACTGCTTTTCTCTGGGGGCTCACTGAGGAGTGGGGCCCCAAGTGCTCGGCTCCTCCAGGACGGAGATTGGGAGGCCGCCATTTTCACTCTCGTCCTCCAAAACTGTACAGAAACCTTGCAGGGAACAAAAGCTACCAAGAGCAAACCCGAGCAGATTCCTTAGCCCGGCCCCCAGCAAGGGCGGGGCAGTTCCGCCTGAGGCAAAGACATTTCAAAATCACTGCAGGCCCCTCCCCCAGAAGATCAGCAAGAACAACCAGCCAAGACCAAGTTTACCAATCAATGAGAATGGCAGAACTCCAGCACTAGGGGAATACAGCACATAGAATTCATGGCTTTTTTCCCCCTGATTCTTTAGTCTTTCAAAGTTAATTTTTTAATTTTCTTTTTATTCTTTTTCTATTTTTTTAATTTTTCTTTTTCCTTTTTTCAACCAACATCTTATCAATCCCTTTTTTAAAAATCTTTTTTATTTTTCATTTTTAGAGTCATATTCTATCCCTTCATTGCAGTTGACCTTATTTTTGGTGTAAATATATATATATATATAAGTTGTTCTCTCTTTAAAATTTTGGGATACAGTTTCTTCTAACAGACAAAAATATACCCTAAATCTGTAGTGTACGGCTTTGTTCTAGTCTCCTGCCTGATCACATTCTCTCTCTCTCTCTTTTTTTTCTCTTCTTTCTTTTTTCAACCAACTTCTTATCAATTCCTTTTATAAAATCTCCTATAATTTTCATCTTTACAGTCATATTCCATCCCTTCATTGTATTTACCCTTATTTTTGTACATGTATAAGTTTTTCTTTCTTTAAAATTTTGGGAGGCAGTTTCTTCTAACAGACCAAAATACACCCAGAATCTAGTGTGTGGCACTGATCTATTCACCAGCTTGATCATATTTGATCATTTTCTTTTTTTCTTCTTCTTTTTTTTTTCTTTTTCCTTTTCTTTTTTCTTTCTTTCCCTTTCTTTTCCACTGGTTTCAGGCCTCTTCTGATTTGTTTAGTGTATGTTTTTCTGGGGTCATTGTTACCCTGATAGTATTTTGTTCTCTCATTCATCTATTCACCTCTGGACAAAATGACAAGATGGAAAAAATCACCTCAAAAAAAAAGAACAAGAGGCAATACCAACTGCCAGTGACCTAATCAATACAGGCATTAGTAAGATGTCGGAACTAGAGTTCAGAATGATGATTATAAAGATACTAGGCTTGAAAAAAGCATGGAAGATGTTAGAGAAACCCTTTCTGGAGAAATAAAAGAACTAAAATCTAACCAAGTCAAAATCAAAAAGGCTATTAATGAGGTACAATAAAAAATGGAGGCTCTAACTTCTGGGATAAATTAGGCAGAAGAGAGAATTAGTGATATAAAAGACCAAATGATGGAGAATAAAGAAGCCAAGAAAAAGAGATAAAAAACTACTGGATCACGAGGGCAGAATTCGAGAGATAAGTGATACCATAAGACGAAATAACATTAGAATAATTGGGATCCCAGAAGAAGAAAGAGAGAAAGGGGCAGAAGGTATATCAGAGCAAATTATAGCAGAGAACTTCCCTAATTTGGGGAAGTAAACAGGCATCAAAATCCAGGAGGCACAGAGAACCCCCCTCAAAATCATTAAAAATAGGTCAACACCCCAACATCTAATAGTAAAACATACAAGTCTCCGAGACAAAGAGAAAATCCTGAAAGCAGCTCGGAACAAGAGGTCTGTAACCTACAATGTTAGAAACATTAGATTGGCAACAGACCTATCCACAGAGACCTGGCAGGCCAGAAAGGACTGGCATGATATATTCAGAGCACTAAAAAGAAAAATATGCAGCCAAGAATACTATATCCAGCTAGGCTGTCATTGAAAATTGAAGGAGAGATAAAAAGCTTCCAGGACAAACAAAAACTAAAAGAATTTGCAAATACGAAACTAGCCCTACAAGAAATATTGAAAGGTGTCCTCTAAGCAAAGAGAGAGCCTAAAAGTAACATAGACCAGAAAGGAACAGAGACAATATACAGTAACAGTCACCTTACAGGCAATACAATGGCACTAAATTCATATCTTTCAATACTTACCCTGAATGTAAATGGGCTAAATGCCCCAATCAAAAGACACAGGGTATCAGATTGGATAAAAAAACAAGGTCAATTGATATGCCATCTGCAAGAGACTCATTTTAGACCCAAAGACACCTCCAGAATTAAAGTGAGGGGGTGGAAAACCGTTTACCATGCTAATGGACATCAAAAGAAAGCTGGGGTGGCAATCCTTATATCAGACAAATTAGATTTTAAAGCAAAGACTATAATAAGAGATGAGGAAGGACACTATATCCTACTTAAAGGGTCTATCCAACAAGATCTAACAATTGTAAATATCTATGCCCCTAACATGGGAGCAGCCAATTATATAAGGCAATTAATAACAAAAGCAAAGAAACACATTGACAACAATACAATAATAGTGGGGGACTTTAACACCCCCCTCACTGAAATGGACAGATCATCTAAGCAAAAGATCAACAAGGAAATAAAGACTTTAAATGACACACTGGACCAAATGGACTTCACAGACATATTCAGAACATTCCATCCCAAAGCAACGGAATACACATTCTTCTCTAGTGCCCATGGAACATTCTCCAGAATTGATCACATCCTAGGTCACAAGTCAGGTCTCAACCGGTATCAAAAGATTGGGATTATTCCCTGCATATTTTCAGACCACAGTGCTTTGAAACTAGGACTCAATCACAAGAGGAAAGTCGGAAAGAACTCAAATACATGGAGGCTAAAGAGCATCCTACTGAAGAATGAATGGGTCAACCAGGAAATTAAAGAAGAATTAAAAAAATTCATGCAAACCAATGAAAATGAAAACACAACTGTTCAAAATCTTTGGAATACAGCAAAGGCAGTCCTGAGAGGTAAGTATATAGCAATACAAGCCTTTCTCAAGAAACAAGAAAGGTCTCAAATACACAACCTAACCCTACACCTAAAGGAGCTAGAGAAAAAACAGCAAATAAAGCCCAAACCCAGCAGGAGAAGAGAAATAATAAAGATCAGAGCAGAAATCAATGAAATAGAAACCAAAAGAACAGTAGAGCAAATCAACGAAACTAGGAGCTGGCTCTTTGAAAGAATTAACAAGATTGATAAACCCCTGGCCAGACTTATCAAAAAGAAAAGAGAAATGACCCAAACCAACCAAATGACCAAATCATGAATGAAAGAGGAGAGATCACAGCCAACACCAAAGACATACAAACAATTATAAGAACGTATTATGAGCAACTCTATGCCAGCAAATTAGATAACCTGGAAGAAATGGATGCATTCCTAGAGGTGTATCAACTACCAAAATTGAACCAGGAAGAAATAGAAAACCTGAACAGACCTATAACCTCTAAGGAAATTGAAGCAGTCATCAAAAATCTCCCAACAAACAAAAGCCCAGGGCCAGATGGCTTCCCAGGGGAATTCTACCAAACATTTCAAGAAGAGTTAATACCTATTCTTCTGAAACTGTTCCAAAAAATAGAAATGGAAGGAAAACTTCCAAACTCATTTTATGAAGCCACCATTACCTTGATCCCAAAACCAGACAAAGACCCCATCAAAAAGGAGAATTACAGACCAATATCCTTGATGAACATGGATGCAAAAATTCTCACCAAAATACTAGCCAATAGGATCCAACAGTACATTAAAAGGATTATTCACCATGACCAAGTGGCATTTATCCCTGGGCTGCAAGATTGATTCAACATCCACAAATCAATCCATGTGATACAATATATTAACAAAAGAAAGAACAAGAATCATATGATCCTCTCAATAGACGCAGAAAAAGCATTTGCCATGCGGTTAATATCCAAAATACATAAGGAACTTATCCAACTCAACAACGATAAAAAATAATCCAATTTAAAAAATGAGCAAATCACCTGAACAGACATTTTTCCCAAGACAACAGATACATAGTCAACAGATACATGAAAATATGCTCAACATCACTAATTATTAGGGAAGTGCAAATCAAAACCACAATGAGATACCACCTCACACCTATTAGAATGGCTATGATAAAAAAGGCAAGAGATATGTGTTGGCAGAGATATGGAGAAAAGGGAACCCTTGGGACAATGTTGGTGGGAATGTAATTGGTACCACCATTATGGGAAACAGTATGGAGGTTCTTCAAAAAATTAAAAATAGAACTGCCAAATGAGGGGCTCAGTTGGTTAAGCATCTGCCTTCGGCTCAGGTCATGGTCTCAGGGTCCTGGGATGGAGTCCCACATTGGGCTCCTGCTCCACGGGGAGTCCACTTCTCCCTCTGCTCCTCCCCCTGCTCATGTGCTCTCTCTCTCAAATAAATAAATAAAATCTTTAAAAAAAAAATAAAGAACTACCAAATGAACCAGTAATTCCACTTTGGGTATATATCCAAAGGGAACAAAATTAGTATCTTGAAGAAATATTTATACTCCCATGTTCATTACGTTATTCCCAGTAGCAAACATGGAAACAACCTAAGGGTCCATCAGTGGATGAATGGATAAAGATGTGCAATGGAATAATGTCATGAGAAAGAAGGAGATCCTGCCATTTGCAATAATGTGGATGAATCTAAAGGACAGTATACTAAGTGAAATTAGAGAGAAAGACAAATAGTTTATGATCTCACTAATATGTGGAATCTAAATACATACATACATACATACATGCCGAATGCAGAGAAACAAAGAGTAGAATGGTAACTGGTGGTCACCAGGGGCTGGGGGATGGGGTATGAGGAAATGCTGGTCAAAGTGTGTGAGCCCTCAGTTATAAGATGAATAAGCTCTTGAGACACCTGGGTGACTCAGTCAGTTAAGCATCCAACTAGATTTCCGCTCAGGTCATTATCTCAGGGACGTAAGATGGAGCTTCACATCAGGCTCCACACTGAGCACGGAGCTTGCTTAGGATTCTCTCTCTCCTCCCTCTGTTCCTCCTGGCTCGTGCTCTCTTTCTCTCTAAAGTAAATAAATAAATAAATAATTTTTATTTAAATTTAAAAAATTAAAAAAATAATCTCTGGGGATCTAATGTCCAGCATGATGACTATAATTAGTA
Organism: Callorhinus ursinus; assembly: GCF_003265705.2. Classification (NCBI taxonomy): domain Eukaryota; kingdom Metazoa; phylum Chordata; class Mammalia; order Carnivora; family Otariidae; genus Callorhinus; species Callorhinus ursinus. The sequence continues at coordinate 6,040,476 of NW_027397106.1, read as the reverse complement.
ATATTTTGTTGTGTACTTGAAATTTGCTGTGAGTAGACCATAGGCCTTTCCACCACACATGTAACTATGTAAGGTGATGAGTGTGCCAATCTGATTGTGGTCAGGGTGCTGGATGGCCCAGTCGGTTAAGTGTCTGACTTCAGCTCAGGTCTTGATCTCTAGGTCACATTGTACATCTTAAATATATACAATCTTATTTTTAAATTATAACTCAATAAAACTGAAAAATCAAGAAGGAAAGAAGGGTGGGAGGCAGGGAGGGAGGAAAGTAAAGATAAAACACCAGACACCCAGGAGTTCTCACCCAAGAGTTTTCAGTTAGATTTCTAAGTCAAGTTCTGAAGCCAATATCTGAGATCATCTCCTGCAGTTCTTACAAAATGCGACTTCCCTAATTAACTCATGTAATTCAGGCTCTAACTCCAGGGAATAAGGGCTATTGCTCCATCTTTCTCTTGAGCTCCCAGGCTAAGCCAGCCAATAAACTAACTGCATGAACTATAACTGCTTTTCTGAGAGGTTAGAGCTGAGATTTACTCTCTTGAACACAATATTTAGTCACAGAGGAAACGAAATGAAGAGACACCAAGTAACGAGGCCTGAGATCATGTGAAAGAAATCTCTCACCAAATTGCACTTATTGAGGATTTAAAAACCTTTTCACTGAGAAGGTTGAGACGTGGATGCCAATTGAGACATGGATGACCAAGACTTCAGGACAATCTAAATCTAGGACAGTCTCTTCCTGCCCTTGTGACTCCCAACTGGAAAAATGAAAGTTGCTGTTTTTCCTAGAGTTATTTCATTGAAGTATAAGTTCTTAGAACCTCAGATAAAGTCTACCTAGGAAAAGAGCTACAAAATGTCTTCTGTGCCAGGAAATACTGGAGTATGGTAGTATTTTCTATGATTTTTCTGAAAATTTTTCCCAAATGCTTTCTAGTCACTTTATAGTTTTATTAACATCTCTCATTGGACCTTCTCTCTCTGGATCTCTGAGACACCTCTTTTCACTTTCTCACCTCAATTCCACACAACAGAGAAACCTTGGCCTCTCAGCACTCCCCAAACTGTGTCTGTATTTCTCAGTATGTTCTAGTAGGCTTTGGTCCTCAAGTTCTCTTATTAGGTAATGAGGAGGTCGATGTTTACTTAATGAATAATGTTAATCATCAGGAAAGGGGAATCCATGAATTTTAGCAGAAAATAAGAGAAAATATTGGTGCCCTAAGGTACACTCTCTTTTCCCAGGTCCTCAGTCCTATATGTACAGAGAATTCATTTTTCTGCTATTAGTACCCATGCCCAATATGATCCCTGCTGAAATAATTAATGTAAAGGACAATGGGAGACCTATTTATAACAATTCATTCTGGTCGTCAGGTCCCTTCTGCAAGTACTGAAGCATTTCAGCTTTCTTTCCTCCTACCCTCACTTATCAATTATTTAATTAAAGACCTCAACATCTTCTGAGTTGAACTATACCAGGACAAGTATCAGGCGCCTATTGAAGTAAGTCTCATTTTTTGATTATTGATCCTTAACTAGTTGTCACCTTGGAAAACACTGGTGGTCTCATTAGATCTAAGGTCCATTAAATATTGAGGGGGGAGTGAGTTAGAAAATCATTCCAGGGCGCCTGGGTGGCTCAGTTGGTTAAGCAACTGCCTTCAGCTCAGGTCATGATCTTGGAGTCCCGGGACTGAGTCCCACATCGGGCTCCCTGCTCGGGGAGGAGCCTGCTTCTCCCTCTGGCCCTCACCCCTCTCATGTACTCTCTCTCTCATTCTCGCTCTCTCAAATAAATAAATAAATCTTTAAAAAAAAAAAGAAAAAAAGAAAATCATTCCAGCCCCCCATGAAACTGCACTCTCATTGTAGATAAGAAATGATACTCACAAGTATCACTAGGTGATAAGGCAAACTAGTAATACAAAAAATGGCAAAACTTACAGTGTGTTGATGGATTGTTACACAGAAAAGGGAAGCAGACAAGGTTTTAAGATCCTAGACTAGAGACTAATTAGAATCTTGAATTAGCTTCTTTAGGTTTATTTTCATCATCTGAAAAAATGTGGTTCATGATGATTTTCCCAGAGATTTATGTGAGAACGGAGAAGGGAGTGATCAAAGAAGAACTCATGGAATAGGTGGTAAATAAGGCAGGAATTCTAAGGTATATAAGATGTAAATCAATTAATAGGAACACAAAATACATCAGCCTGAATCAAATCAGGGAAAACAGGAGTGATGGGGAACAAGCAAAGCTATCTGGCCTCCGCAGTGGGGCATGTAGAGAACCTTGGGTGATTAACACTTTGAAATCCAAACCAGGGAGTTTGGCTTTTTCTCTAAGCAGGTCATATAGCAGACAAGCTCTTGTTCTACAATCAAATGCAGCATTCAATTCCTTGTTGTTCAAAGAACTGACCAGTGTAGGGATCTAGACAAGTTCTAGGATCACTGGGCTTAAATGTTCTCACCTATGAAATGATTTCAGTTTCTTGTCTCACCATTCTCTGGACACACACACACACATGCACGCACACACACACACACACACACACACACACTGGAAAATATGGGTGGAAGTCATTTGTGTGAGATAAACTGCTACACAAACACAACTCTGCTATTGTTAATCAGTTAACAAACCATTGAGGGTTTTGAAGAAGAGAGTAAAGACCAGGTAATAGAGGTGAGCCGAGATCTGCATCAGCTTCCCCAGGACATCTGCTGGAATTCCCAAAAGATGACACGTGCAGTGAAATACAAGGACCCAGCTAAAGGATTCTGTAATTTAGTCATGAGGCAGTTCTCTGGTAGGCCTGCATATTTGATCATACTTCTGCATATTAGCATTATTAGGAAAAAGTCCCCTGTGGGGCTGATCCGGTGCTCAGAGACAGCACAGCAGAGAGCCAGGGAGGAGAAGGACTCCATAGAAACATTGAAGGCAGATGTGAGGGCTATGAAAATGGAGATCAGACAAGGCAGGAAGGAAGATACAGGGAAAGATATAGGGAATAAATAGCAAAGAGTGATGCCTTCTGGAAACTGTTATGGAAAGAAGAGATTTCAATCCCTTTCCTAATTTTTCTCTAAAGAAGTGACCGTAAATGGCCTCAAGGAATCACAGCAGCATTACAGAGTTCATCCTTCTCGGGCTGTCTGCTGACCCCCATGTCCAGGTTCTGCTCTTTGTTCTGTTCCTGATAATTTACCTTCTGACTCTGCTGGGGAACCTGCTGATAATACTTGTGATCCATACAGAGTCTAACCTCCACACACCCATGTACTTCTTCCTGAGCCATCTCTCCTTCCAAGACCTCTTCTATTCTTCAGTCACTGTGCCCAAGCTGCTGGAGAACCTCCTGTCTCAGAGGAAAGCCATCTCAGTAGAGGGCTGCCTGGCTCAGGTCTTCTTTGTGCTTGCCACTACAGGGATTGAGGCTTGCCTGCTCTCAGTGATGGCCTATGACCGCTATGCTGCCATCTGCCACCCTCTGCTGTATGGACAGGTAATGAATAAACAGCTATGTGAGAGGTTGGTGTGGGGCTCTTGGGTCGTGGCCTTTCTGGACGCACTCGTGAACATCCTCCTGGCTTTGAATATTGACTTCTGTGAGGTTCAAACCATTCACCACTACTCCTGTGAGCTGCCTTCCCTCTTCCCTCTCTCCTGCTCTGATGTCTCCACCAACTCTGCAATGCTACTCTGCTCTGCCCTCCTCCATGCCATTGGGACCTGCCTCCTGATCGTCTTCTCTTATGTTCGCATTCTCTCCACCATCCTGAGTATCAGCTCCACCACAGGCAGAAGCAAGGCCTTCTTCACCTGTTCCTCACACCTCACAGCAGTGACCCTGTTCTATGGTTCAGCCATTGTTCGCTATCTCATGCCAACCTCAGGCTCACCTCTGGAGTTGATCCTCTCCATACAGTACAGTGTAATCACTCCCCTGGTGAATCCACTCATCTACAGCTGGAAGAACAAGGAGGTGAAAGCAGCTCTGAGAAGAATGATGATAAAATATTTACAATGTCTCAGCACAGAAGAAATATAACATGAAAGAAACACAAAATAGAACTGCAGCAAGAAATCTCATGATTGACATTAAGTTCCTGATTTCCTGTTTTGTCACATGTTGTAATGTGCATTGCTGATTCTCCCTTTTTAAAAATTATCAAGGAAAGTGCTAGAAGCTATTTTGTTTTTCATGGCTCAGAATCAATCCTATTCAGACACAGAGCACATAAGTCAGAAAACCTTCTCAGCTTCATAGACTTAGTTAATAACATGTCTCATGATTCACATTTTTTAAAGTCATTCAGATTAGGATGGACCCTGAAATATTTTGTGTCCTGAATGTTCAATTTGAACTAATGTGTCTGGGGAAAGATTTTTACAGGAATAAAAGATCCTGGATCTCTGAGAAAGGGAAAACAAAGACTTGGTCTTTATGGGGTGGAGGAAAGGGTCATGGGTGGTGGTAAGGTCCACGGAAATAGGCAGAAATAGAAAATGTGGCCAACAGAGGGAAGTCACAATTTAACAGGTATACCAGGCCTCTATTGCTTTCTGTTATTGCTGTAATAACTTCAGCAAATTAAGATAACATGCATTTATTACCTTAAAGTTCTCTAGGTCAGAAATTGGGGCAGACACCACTGGGTTCTCTGTTTAGGATCTCACAAGACCAAAATCAAGGTGCTGGCTGGGTTGGGCTCTTCTCCACAGGCTCTGGAGGTTCAGATTGTTGGCAGAATTCGGTCCCTTGAAACTGTAGATCTGAGGTCCCCATTTCCTTGCTGGCTGTTGACTGTGGATCATTCTCTCCTTATTGAGACCCCTTCACTTCTCATATGGTCTTCTCCATTTTCAAAACAGTGTATCACCTACTTCTCACCTTCTGAATCTCTCTTATGTCTCCTTCTTCTACCATCTGGAGAAAATTCTCTGCTTCTAAAGGGCTGATAATGGATTAGGCCCACCTGTATAATCTCATATTTTAAGGTCAACTGATTTTGGACTTTCATTACATCTACAAAATCCCTTCACAGCAGTCTCTAGATTCATGTTTGAAGAACCATGGAGCAGGAATCTTGAAGGGCCATCTTTAAAAGTCTGCCTTTCATGGCAAGTAAACATATACATATAACACTCCTACTACAAAAAGAGCATAAAAGGGAGTAAAGCTAGAATGATGAGAAGAGGAGAGGGGAGAGCTGTGAGAAGGCTCAGTACAAGCAAATAGTGCTACGTAGAGATGGGGAAGGAGTCAGTCTGGAGAGTTTCTCATCACTGAGAAACTATCAAATACAGAACATCTGTTTCTACCAGAATATGTATGGATATAGGGAATTCACTGCATCAATGCCTGGGACTGATCCTGAAAAAAGACTTTTGCTCTGAATTTCAAATGAAACCAAAATACTGAAATATGTTCCTACACAAGGTCTATGATGACCTCTTTCCACCTTGGAGGACGTAAACCCTGTGGTCCTTCTCTGTCTGCATGCCTCCCACTTCTCTATGTCCCTGTGCCCACCTGGTGCCCTCAAACTACCCTCTGCAGAACTTCACTGACTTTCTACCTAAAAGATATTTGTCTAAGCCGTTTTTGCCAATTATCAATTCTTCTTGGAAAACATTCTCTTTCAATCTATAATTATCAAACTTTGGATTTCCATATAAGGTAAACATGTTTCAGCCCATTTCAACATTCTGCTTCATTTTCAACCTATTTTCCTGTTTTGCTTCTTGCTTGAGTACTAGAAATAGTCATTCTTGACTGCATTATTATCCAAGATAACAATATTTTATAACAACTTCAGCAAGAGGGGTAACATAGAGCCACTAAGGAACCTTTAGGTGTTCGTGACTATCTCTTGTCCTGCAGTTCACAAAAGCACAATAAGAGTTAATATATCAACAAAATTTTGAAAAGAGTACACACCTGAATGGAATAGCTCACTACTTCATGCATACAATGCAAAGAAAATGTTTTATTACCTCCTTGTGAACACAATCTGCATACCCAAGAGCGTTTTCTCTAAGCTACCACACCACACTCCTCTAGGACACCAAATTTGTTTTTATTCAGTAACTTTAATGTGCTTTGATATATATATGTATAATGTATGCTTAATATCTATGCTATATATATAAATATATATATGTATACACACACACACACATATATTTAAGTAACAAAAATCAACCAAGTAAATTTTAAAGCTCTAATTGGATTTATTAATTGATTGATGAGTCGGGCAACATTCTATCTAGCAAGTAGAAGGGAGCTCCAAAGGGAAGGTTTTCAAAGGTAGAGAGGGAGTAGAGAAAAAGAAATTATTAGGAAAGAATCCATTGTTTTAGGCAAGGTTGCCCTCCTAAGGAGAACAGAAGGGGCCTATCAGTAAATTTGCTAGTGTTGACCACGAAATTCCCATGCTGACTGGCTAAAGGTTACCTTCCTGGGAGGTTGAAACTGCAATTAGGTTATGTATTAAGTCTTGGTGTACTGACATGGGGCCTTAAGCAAAGTGATGCCATTTGGGGCTTGTGGTTTTCTTTTTAAATACACACACACACACACACACACACACACATTTGTGAGCACTAAATACATATTTAATATTATAACTGTACCAAAAAATAATTTTGTTACCAAAACCCAATTTTGGCTCCTGTCACTCAAAAGGCCAATACTCAAGAGACGAGTTTTGAGTGAAAAGGAATGTTAGCTTTATTCAGGAGGCTGGCTGCCTTTGGAAAAGGTGATTTCCTGTCCAAAAGCCAACTCCGAGGTTTCTGCCTAGCCCAGAGATTTTTAAAGGGGTTTAATCAGCTAAGGGAGTGCGGGGTTCTGTGACATTTCTTTATTACATGCAGACTTGATGATGCCAACTACAGAGTTATCTTGGTGCTCTCAGGTTGTGCAAGAAGGTCTGGTTCCTTGGTGCCCAGGGGTGGTTGTGCAAGAGTATTCTCTTCTTTCTGTAAAGGAGAGCAAGGTCTACAGATGCACAAAGGAGGGTTGGTAAAGTCATTTGTGTGACCTTAAAAAAGAAAAACATTTTGCTAAAAGATTACTGGGTTAATGAGAAAGCCAATTCAGTTTCAAATAGGCTTGCTGGCCTCTGTGGCCTGGGAAAGTTCTGGTCTTTCATTCCCCAAGACCAGTGGTCTACAAATCTCAAAGAAAGTAAATTAATTCTGGTACAGATCAAGGGCCTTAAGTCAGCAAGCAAGGAGTGTGTTAATTTGCTAACCCTTAAGTTAATCCTTAAGGGGCGCCTGAGTGGCTCAGTTGGTTGGGCAACTGCCTTCGGCTCAGGTTATGATCCTGGAGTCCCGGGATCGAGTCCTGCGTTGGGCTCCCTGCTCAGCAGGGAGTCTGCTTCTCCCTTGACCCTCCCCCATCTCATGCTCTCTCTATCTCATTCTATCTCTCTCAAATAAAAAAAAAAGTTAACCCTTAAGACTGGATGAAGTGCTGTTATAATTGCACCGAATAATATAAATGACAATATTATTTGTTCCAAAACTCTAGCCTTTTAAAAGAATCTTATATAGCATACTATAAGACAATATTTATAATACTTTGTTTAATTTTATATCTTAATTTGAGTGTTATGAAAAATTTTCTTATAAGTAGGTGAGAATGTAGTGATTAAAACAAGGGGATTGTATTGTGACTGTGTTATTTTCTGTTTCTTCCTTTTTGAATTCTGGCTTCATTAGAATTTCTCAAGATTAAAAGAAAAAAAGCTTACTAATTCTACAAATGATGATGGATCCAAGGTTTCTAAACTCAGTTAGGATACTTACACCTCTAGGAAGGAAAAATACCTTTTTCCTGTACCATTTCATGTTCATGAGTGAGACCCCTGTAACAAAAGACAAATTAACAAGAGAAAAGGATACAAATTTATTTAAGATAAGTTTTGTGGGACATAAGAAAAGGAAGACCAGAAGAAACAGTTAAACTTTTTTTTTCTTTTTCTTTAAATTTTTTTATTGTTATGTTAATCACCACACATTACATCATTAGTTTTTGATGCAGTGTTCCATGATTCATTTTTGGTGCATAACACACAGTGCTCCATGCAGAACGTGCCCTCTTTAATACCCATCACCAGGCTAACCCATCCTCCCAACCCCTTCCCCTCTAGAACCCTCAGTTTGTTTTTCAGAGTCCATCGTCTCTCATGGTTTGTCTCCCCCTCCAATTCCGCCCCCCTGCATTCTTCCCCTCCTGCTATCTTCTTCTTCTTTTTTTTTTCTTAACATATATTGCATTATTTGTTTCAGAGGTACAGATCTGTGATTCAACAGTCTTGCACAATTCACAGCGCTCACCATAGCACATACCCTCCCCAATGTCTATCACCCAGCCACCCCATCCCTCCCCCCACCCCTACTCCAGCAACCCTCAGTTTGTTTCCTGAGATTAAGAATTCCTCATATCAGTGAGGTCATATGATACATGTCTTTCTCTGATTGACTTATTTCACTCAGCATAACACCCTCCAGTTCCATCCACATCGTTGCAAATGGCAAGATCTCATTCCTTTTGATGGCTGCATAATATTCCATTATGTATATATACCACATCTTCTTTATCCATTCATCTGTCGGTGGACATCTTGGCTCTTTCCACAGTTTGGCTATTGTGGACATTGCTGCTATAAACATTGGGGTGCACATACCCCTTCGGATCCCTACATTTGTATCTTTGGGGTAAATACCTAGTAGTGCAATTGCTGGATCATATGGTCGCTCTATTAAGAAACAGTTAAACTTGAGTGGGATATTTTCCCAGGTTTATTGAGATATAACTGACATACAACATTGTGTAAGTTTAAAATGTATAACATATTGATTTGGTACACATATATAGAATTTGATTACCACCAATAGCTTAGCTAACACCTCACAATGGGAACATGTTTGTTTTTTTTGGGGGGGGAACATGTTGATCAAAGGATACAAACCTGAGTATTTTTACAGAAAGATGGGAAAGTCATGGAAAGATGTGATAAGAAAAAAGTGAGCCAAGTATAGAAATGTGAGTGGGGAGATTGTGGCTGGTAATTAGCAAGGCCTATTCAGATTCCTCTTTGTGTCCCTTCACCTTTGGCAATAAGGATGCCCCTTTCCTCCAGGTATAGGGAGGGCACCCCTCACATGAGAATTTTATGATTTGCTTCAGGGGAAGGTCAGAAAGTCCTTCTTGCACCTGATATTTCTCAAATTCCTTCTGCATGAAATATTCAATATTCCAAGGGGCTATATTTTGGGAAAGTGACCTTATCCTAGGCTATAACTCCAACACAGAAGTTCCAAAAGACCATACTGAATAGAATCATCTGAGGCTCTTATAAATTGCAACTTCTCTAGTTAATGAGTTTCAAACTGGCTTCAAGCTATGACTTCAGGGAATAAAGGTCATTGGCTCCTTCATCTACTAGGTTGCCAGGCTCAGTCGGCCAATTACTGACTGCCTAATCTATATATATCCTCTCCTCAAGGGTTTTATGTGAGAATAACTCACTTCCCAGACTCTTCTATGTCAGTATTTAGAATCAGAGAGGAAATTAAAGAGATGCCTCCATGATTGGGGCTATGACCATTGGAGGGAAACTCCTCACAGTTTTTGTTGAGGATTTGATAGTCTTACCATGTAATGAGTAGGAGAGAAAGGTAGGACAAAGTCAGAGCTCAGAAAACGCTTGTCTTGAAGCTTCTACCTTTAAGACTATCTAGCTCTGGGGTAATCAGTTTTCTGTTCTCACTGTCACTTCCGACCAGAAAAAAATAAATAAATAAAAGGACTGATTGCCTCTCCTGTAACTAGGCTACAGAAATATTGGTTCCCATGGGCATAGAGACCATCCCAGTCCAGATGAGATTCCACCATGAAAAGACCAAAGTGACAGGAAATCTTCTGAATCAGAAAAAGCCTGAACTCGGTAATGTCAACCATGATTGCTCTGAAGTTTCTCCTCTCTCCTTTCTGTTCCCTATCTTTCCCTCTCCTAATCCAGCCTTCTTTTCCTTTCTTCTCATTAACTTCTGTCTGCTGGAGACTGAGGTCCCTGATCCAGGAATCACATTTTCCATACAGTGGGACCTTGGACCTAAGCAGCTCCATGGGAAACTCCTCAACGAGTTACACTGAGCATTGGGATCTGACACATCTTGCATCCTGGGTTCAAACTCTGCCTTTGCCTGGGCTCTAGCAGTTCAGTGAAACCTGAGACCAGCATGTGGAAGCAAAAAGTCCAGGTGGATGGGGATAGTGGAGAGTACACCAGAGTAGACAGCAGATAACAGCAGCCCTGAGGAAACCATCTTCTTCTAGGACGCCAAACCACATGTACTACAGAAAGTTCTCTCTCTTTATTTTTGCATTACTAAATCCCCTTGGCCCAGTAAATACAGATGATGTGAAGCACACAGAGAGGGGGGCAGGATCTGCACAGGTTTGAGGGAAAATATCTGGATTTTAAAAAGTTCTTTTTCAGTTCTCTCCTATGATTTCATCCCTCCTCCCTAGTTGAGGTACCTGTCTAGATATCCAGGGTCTTTATTCCACTTACACCTGAGTAAACAAATTCTTACCCCATCCCACCTGCAGTTGGTTATGCAGAACATCCCCACATTCAGTGAATAGAGGAAACACTCGAACTCTCTCTCTTCTCATTCCAATAATCCATCAATCCGAGTGTTTGTTCAATTAACTAACATTTTAAAAAATTAAGTATATGTGAGGCTATCAAGACTTTAGGCACTTTGTATTAAATGTTATATGGCCTCTTCTCCAGGGAATGACCCCAGATACCTGTCCCTTGATTAGGATATGACAATGTCCAATGCAAAGTTCCTGAGCCCAAATTCCAACTAACTTTACTATCTCTATGATCTTGAGAAAGTTACCTAACTTTTCTCTGTCTTAGTTCCTCATCTGTAAAAAAAAAAAAAAAAAAAAAAAAAGGTATGTGTCAGGACTGTTTTAAACAAATAGAATCACAATACACAGACTGCTGCTTGCCCCACTGCTGAGTCATATAAGCCCTCATTCCTGGACCAAAGTTTTCAGGATTTGGATACTTAAATGACACTTCCCAATATCTTCCACAGATGCTGACATGTTCTTAGATGCATAGTTAGAAACACCAATAAACAAGGTGGTCAGGTGTACTTTAAAAAGTACATGTAGGGGTCAGTAGATGCGACTCTTAGTCTCAGGATTGTGAGTTCAAGCCCAACATTGGGCGTGAAGGCTACTTAAAAAAAAAAGTTGGTGTAGAATAATTGAAGCAATTATCTGTCTGATTCCTTCAGAAAATTCCAAATACTTGGAGAAATTTTCAAATTCCAGAAAAAATGATTGAAATTAATTATGGTTTGTTGTGATTGTTATTTTGCTATTGAAGATAAGCAGAGAAAATATTCATTTGAAAGGACTTGAACTCAGAGATGAGAGCTTCCTTAAAATAGACTTTTTTTCCTGCAAGTTTCTCTCTCTGTTTGCTGAATCAGAGTTAATTTGGGCCATCCTAAACTACAGATTCACCTGTAAGACACACTGAGATGTAATCTAGATCTAAGTTCTAAGTCAGATCTCTGTGAATAATCTGGGGATCTCTGTGAATGTTTAATATTAATAGTGGAGAAAAGCCTTCTCTAATTTTTTTGTCCGAGTAAAGAAAATGATGAAGACTGGAAAGTTGACTAGTTTTCCAGGATTTAATTAGTTGTTGTGAGTCCTCTCAGCAATACCAACATCAGACTCCAGTGTCAGAGCTAAGCTAGAGAATAAAAGGCAGGCTAAGAGGTCAAGAGACTTGTCAGAAGACTGTATGAAGTTGCCAACCAAAAGATGTTTCATAAAGAAGCACAACTTGAATGTATAGTGCCATATCAACTGCAAATGAAGCATAAGAAACTAGTCTAGAAAGATAGTCATCCCTGGATACTGGACAAGAGTGACTTAAAATCTAGGAGAAAAATGTGCATACATATAACAGTTCAACATAAGTATCTGAAATGTGGTCTTCTCTAAGCCCAGCATAACCTAACATATAGCAGGCAATTTGTGAATGAATGATTGAGTTATGGGTGGATAGATGGAAGAATGATCAAAGAATAAATGTATAGAAGACTAAGTTAAGAGAAAGGATGCATTAAAGAACCCATAGATACACTAAATAAATTAATGTTCAGAAACATGAATGAATGAACAAGGAATGTCATGGATTTTAGCCTCTCTGATAGTCTGAAATGGGATAGTAGGCATGGAATACATTAAGTACACCACCAGTTGCTCAAAACTGAGACAATCTACACACACATGCAAACACACATGCATGCACACATACCATTTCTTTGCTTCCCACTTTGTTGTCTTCTTAGTGCTGAATCCTTATCAAGTTAATGAGTCTGAAGACTTTTCTAAAGAAGATTAGCTAAACAGTCTTCAATTCACTTCATTGCTTTCTTTTTTCATCCAACAAAGTTGATAAATGATCCACCATATATGCTTCCTATTGGGCCAAGTATTATGGTATAGAGGTGCCAAGTAATTTAGAGCATAATCACCTTCATCAAAGAACTATGGTGTCATTACTTGAGGGAAAAAAGAAAAGAGAGAAACGTGGCATAAATAGTCTAACCACTAACTGCCAAAACAAGATGGTGATTCAGCAATGGCATAAAATGAAGAGAGTTGCTTATGGTGAGTTAATGAATTAGCACAGAGTGGAAGTATATTAGGTGGGGTCCTCCCAGAAGAGATGTTGATGTAGAAGTAGGATTACATGAAATTTGGTGGGGAGGGGCCTGTGAAAGATAAAGAGTAGGAATCAGGATTGGGTCAGAAAAGCCTTCAGACCATGATCCAGACATGACACTGGCAACAGGAAAGATGGAAGGAAAGCAGAAATGTCTCAGAGAGCTTCAGACTGCAGTACAGATCTGATGAACTTTCATACAAGCCAGTGGGAGGTCTGGAGGAATGACCGCCCCTTTGAGAAGGCAGGCTCAGTCACTGACTGCTTGGGAACACTTTGGACTCTGCTAAAGCTGCGGTCAATCTCAAAGGTACTGCAACTGGATGCTTGTCAGTTAACTACATCCTTCACAGCTGAATGTTAGGTTCTTTCTTTAAGTTACCCAAGTGGAGCACCTCCATGGCTGCTACAGGAGGAGAGCTAACACCCTTGGAAGTACATAAGAAAAGGGGGGGCAGATGTGCCAGATGAGAAACAATAATGAAAATGCAGGTGAAATCCTGATGTAGCCACTCATTCACTCTGGGAAGGCAAAATTCTAGATTTGAAAAATTAGGATAGAATGATCTACCCAAATGTCTTGTGAAATTAAATAAGAAAATGTCAAATTTTTAAGAGTGCCAAAGACATATTAGGCCCTCAATAAAAAAAAAAGCTAGTTTTTATTATCATTATGGACTATGGGAGCTCAGAGAAGCAAATGATCACAAAAGATCTCAATAAAAGGTCAAAATTAAGATGGGGTAAAAAATAAATAAGATTTTTCTTAATTACCTTAAAGGCAGGGCATTTCAAATAGAACAGATGCTCAAGTAAAAACAGAGTGAAAGTCATTCCTGTGGGGTGCTCGGAAGCAAGTACATCCATCTGTCCACAGCATTGAGATCAAAAGAGTTGAGACCAACTGTAACGTTGTCTAAATGCCATGTATGATGGAGGATCTGAAGGCAGGCCTTAAATGCAAGTTACTGTATGGAAGAAAGACCTGGTGTCTCATGGTCCTGTAAAGTCTATGTATACAAGTCATGGTCTTGGATGAGTTACATAATTTATGATACTCATTTTTTAAAATGCAAAAAGGAGTTAGCAATACCGTCTTCCCTTATTCATTTGCCCCACATCCAACATTCACACACACACATACACACACACACACACACACACACGCACACACACAATCATCTATTAATCTTGTCCCAAAGGATCAAGAATATATGTTAACATCTGGTATCAATGACAAAAAGCTATAGAAAGACAAAATGATACTATTAAGCAATTATGAATCTTAGGAGGGTTTTGAAATGGGGCAAGAACAGGTTGGAAAATGGAGGAGAGAAAACAACTGGTACAGAGAGAAGACTCTGCTACAATGTGTAAAACACACCCAGAACACTGCTGACAAAGCAGTGTCCAGCTGATGGACTAGGTCTGAACAAATTCACAAATTTCCTCAGCAGTCTTTTAAATAGAATAACAGCTATATGGAAATATCACAGTGAGTTTGAAACCAAATACTAGATGGGAAGAAGGAATTCTAGATAGTCAATAATGGGATATGTGAAACCTAAATATTTAGGAGCATGTACGTAAAAGAGGGTCCCTAACTATGTAATTGGGTATAATCAAAACAAGTTTCAAGTCTATCCTATATTTATTTCTAGGAAACATGCTCTCCAAATGGCCTTGAGAAACCATAGCACCATCACTGATTTCATCCTCCTTGGGATGCCGGCTGACCCCAGTGTCCAGGTATTGCTTTTTGTGCTCTTCCTGGGGATTTACCTCTTGACCCTGATGGGGAACCTGACACTGCTGCTGGTGGTCAGAACTGATTCTCACCTCCACACACCCATGCACTTCTTCTTGAGTCACCTCTCCTTCCTGGATCTTTGCTTTTCTTCAGTCACTATGCCCAAGCTACTGGAGAACCTCCTGTCTAAAACAAATATCATTTCAATAGTGGGATGCCTGATTCAAGCCTTCTTTCTGTTTGACTTTGGTGGAACAGAAGTCTGCCTACTGTCAGCAATGGCCTATGACCGTTATGCTGCTATCTGTCACCCACTCCTCTATGGCCAGGTAATGAATAATCAGCGGTATATGCAGCTTGTGTGGGGCTCATGGAGCCTGGGCTTTCTAGATGCATTCATTAACATCCCCCTGGTAATGAACGTGGATTTCTGTGAGGCCAAACCATCCATCACTACAGCTGTGAGCTGCCCTCTCTCTTCCCTTTGTCCTGCTCTGATGTCTCTACCAACATCACTGTCCTGGTCTGTTCTACACTCCTGCATGGCTTTGGTACATTCTTCCTGATCTTCTTCTCCTATGTGCGCATTTTCTCCACCATCCTGAGCATCAGCTCCTCCTTGGGCAGAAACAAGGCCTTCTCCTCCTGCTCCTCCCACCTCACTGCAGTGAAGTTCTTCTATGGCTCAGCTTTCCTCCGTCATCTCATGCCAACCTCAGGCTCACGTCTGGAGCTGATCTTCTCCATACAGTATGGTGTGGTCACTCCCCTAGTGAATCCCCTCATCTACAGCCTGAAAAACAAAGAAGTAAAGGCAGCTCTGAGAAGAACCTTGGGGAAATGTTTGCAATGGCACAGGTAGCAAGCTACAAGAGATGATCAATTAAGAAAGAGCTACAGGCTTCACCATATCTGTTGAGTTGATACTACAATCTTCCTAATGGCCATTTAGATGCTAAAAGATACCACAGAAGAGCTTAAGAAAGAGGCACAAGGATAGATTGAAGGTGGGGTCAGGGTAGGTGAAGGTGGTTCGGATTAAATCCTGCTCAAAGGCAGATCAATGGAATATATAGTCTTCTTGATTAAAAGTTTTATTTAATCATAATTTATTCCTCTATTGTTTCATTAATACTGAGTAAAACAATGTATGTGTACTGGATTATTTTTTAGGATTAAATGTACAGAAAGGCACGAAAACCATAAGATTTCACCAAAAACTGCTGAATCTCAGGGAAAGAAAAGTTATAGACTTGGGGTCTGTGGAGGCGTTTGAGCTTTGATGCGAAAGCCCTTGCAGATAGACAAAAGTGCCAAAATTCAGGACTGCACAATCAGCAAGTCAGTGATTTGGGTGATACCAAGAACTCTATTGTTCTGTTACTTGGGAGTTGGAACATGAGGAAAAATGTCACTCCTTCTAGGGTAAGACAGGAAAATATAGCTCTCTGCAACAATTCGCCTCCTTCAAGCTTTGTTTTTTCTATTTAGCCCATTTGGGGAACGCAAGGGTTTTTAGTCAATTGTTTTGGAATAATTTCCTTTTCATATATTCTAGCATGGGTTTATGAAATACGCAGTATGTGATATATAATTCACCAAATTTGTATCTTCTAAGAAATTTTTCTGTACTACTTATTATTTTCCTCAAAATAGATTGTTTTAAAGTGTGATAACTTATACTCATTCAATGTTATTTTCTGTCTAGCAATAATAAGACCCCTAACAATACATGTTATTGATAAGGGACAGAAATAGGAAAATGTCTACCATTAGCAGAGAAGGCTGACTTACAGTATGTGTAGTTTCAATATGGATCAAACACTTGCTGGTTTGATCATTCTTTAAGGGTCTCAGGACTGCCTGTATATCTCACCAATAGCTAATATTGATTACAAGCACCAGAAGATTGTTGCAAAAGTAGTTTTACAAGTAGAAATTCAAACAAACTTGAAGAAACTTTTGTATTCTGAGACTCCCTGCAGGCCCTCTTCCCTTTGATTACTAAGCAACCACCAGCCTCACACAGCAAAAGTGCAGCTCTTTCTGTCCATGGGTCTTGTCCCCGTGCTACTTAAATAAACTTACTAAGTTGCACCATACATTGTCTCAAGAATTCTTTCTGTACCTGTACCAGATGACCCTGCATCATTTTGATTAATAGGTTAAAACACTGTTGTTCCATTTTACTTTATTTTTTCATAAACGTATGTTATCATAAAACATGTCAGGCACTGAATTATACACTAATTAATAACACATCTGTATTTCCAATTTTAAGTTATAATAAGAAAGCAGATATGTTAAAGAAAAAATGATAATTACCAAAAAATAATTCTATTCCCCATATTTAGGTATATTTTCTTCTAATGCTTCTTGTACATGAAGATTTTAATGTAATCCATTTATCAAGCAGTCCCAACTCCATGACCAATACATATGAAACTGGTTTTTTTCCAGTTACTTAATTCAACTGGGT
The DNA here is from genome assembly GCF_003265705.2 of Callorhinus ursinus. Lineage (NCBI taxonomy): Eukaryota > Metazoa > Chordata > Mammalia > Carnivora > Otariidae > Callorhinus > Callorhinus ursinus. The sequence continues at coordinate 6,023,443 of NW_027397106.1, read as the reverse complement.
TGTATAATCTCCACTTCCTTACATTTAAAGACATATCATCAGATCCTTAATGTTCTGATCATTTTGTTTAATATATGTATATTCTAGTTTAAGACATATATTTCATTGAAGTCTCACTCCTCCTCCTTCCCCAAATGTAAGTTTGAGCTGGGATCTCACCGTTCTGAAGAGGCCTAATCTGGCCCAGTCACATCCCCTCTACCACTCTCTAGTTAGCAATGGCTGACCAAAAGAATGACCTCAGGACAGCCATGGTACAAACCAGCTCTGATGGAGGCACATGGGAGTTCTTTGTAAGATCCCACTGATCCTGCTCAGTGCACAGTTCTCTGACTTAGAAGACTTGACTCCTATTCAGTCTCCTCTCTCCCACCTCTTCTCCTATACCAGCAGCACTCCACAGCCTCTTGCTGTTGAGAGAACTTCCCCTAACAACCACCTTGGATGTGACAATTACAGTCCAAAGTCAGCTGTCTACCAAGATGACCAATTGATTCCCCATCTGCCCCCCACCAAGGAAATTCATACATCATCCTTGCCATACCAAGCAGTGAGTAGGCTGGCAGATGTATTTCCACACACCTTTTCACCTTTTACACCCACCCCACCCCACCCTCATCTGTCAGCTTTTCTAATTCTCTCTCTGGCTCAGAGTGGCATAGAGGAAAGATCAGCAAGTCTACTGCTGAAGTAGATGTCTAACTGAGGAATGAGATCTCAGTCTATTCTGCTTGCAGGCATTTTCTGTTTTTGTGAGCTCTTCTCTTAGGCCCATATTCATTTGGATCCTACAAAAGAAAAGCAATCCTCCCTTCCCCCAAGAGAAAAGGAAATGACTTCTCGCCACAAACACTAAAATCCCAGGAAGGCCAATGAAATGAACACCCTCCCCAATCTGTTCCAATCCCAAATTTTTGTATAGCCAGGGAAGGAGAGGGTTGGTGATAACTAGCGGTAGCATCATCACAGGTTCTGTTATCTCTTACTAAGCCTTGAAAAGGGTGTCTGATGCCATTATTGGTAGCTATTATCAAATGTAGGGTATTTATGTTATGGGAATATAAACTGGCTTAGCCACTATGGAAAACAATATGAGGTTCCTTTAAAAAATTAAAAATGGATCTACCATATAATCCAACAATTCCACTTCTTGGTATATACCTAAAGGAAATGAAAATAGGATATCAAAGGGATATATGCAATCCTGTGTTTATTGCAGCATTATTCACAATAACTAAGATATGGGAACAATCTAAGTGCCCATCAAGAAATAAATGGATAGGGGGGCGGAGCAAGATGGCCGAGGAGTAGGAGACCTGGATTTCGTCTGGTCTCAGGAAATCAGCTGAATAGGGATCAAACCATTCTGAACACCTACGAACTCAACAGGAGATCGAAGAAAAGAATAGCAACAACTCTCTGAACAGAAAAGCGACCACTTTCTGGAAGGTAGGACGTGCGGAGAAGTGAATCCGAGGCGGTATTTGGGAGGACAGACGGCGGGGGAGGGAGCCTCCGTCGGCCGCTTCTGGCAAGAGATAGAGCTGTGGAGCACAAAATTGGAACTTTTAGAAGTCGGCTCCGCTGAGGGACGTCGCTCCACTGGCTAAGCGGGGGGTGGAACCCTCGCGGGACAGTGTGGTCTCAGGACCCTCGGGGTCACAGAAAGACTGGGGGGTGCCTGAGTGCGGCAGAGCTCCCGGGTATTGGAGCAGGGAAGCTGGCTGCAGAGACGGAGCCAAGGGGCAGGCTCTCAGCTCGGGGTTGCCATAAACTGTGATCCGTGGGACAGTCGGGCCACTGCTCCTCCAGCAGGGACCCCACAAGCGGCAGATCTGGGGAGACTCCCCTTCCTCCCCCGGGGAGGAGTGGCGCGGGAGCGCACCACAGGGATCTGCTGGGTTTGGAGACTCCACACGGGGTCGGGTGCCAGAGATGCAAACGGTCGGTCACAGGTCAGGTGAGCATGGAGTGCGCCGGAGACTGGGGAGACGGGAGTGATTGACTGCTTTTCTCTGGGGGCGCACTGAGGAGTGGAGCCCCAAGTTCTCGGCTCCTCCGGGGCAGAGATTGGAGGCCGCCATTTTTACTCTCGTCCTCCAAAGCGGTACAGGAAGCTTGCAGGGAACAAAAACTCCCAAGAGCAAACCCGAGCAGCTTGCTTAGCCTGGACTCACAAGGGCGGGGCAATTCCGCCTCCAGCAAAGACATTTGGGAACCACGGCAACAGGCCCCTCCCCCAGAAGATCAACACGGACAGCCAGCCAAACCAAGTTTACCAATCAATGAGAACAGCAGAACTCCAGCGCTAGGGGAATACTGCACATAGAATTCATGGCTTTTTTACCATGATTCATTAGTCTTTCAAAGTTCATTTTTTAACTGTTTTTTTTTTTATTTTTTCCCCTTTTTCAACCAAGATCTTATCAATCCCTTTTAAAAAAAAAACATTTTTATCTTTCATTTTTAGAGTCATATTCTATCCCTTCATAGTAGTTACCCTTATTTTTGGCATATGTATATAAGTTGTTCTCTCTTTAAAATTTTGACATACAGTTTCTTCTAACAGATCAAAATATACCCTAAATCACCACTGAATGGCTTTGTTCTAGTCTCCTGCCTGATCACATTCTCTCCGTTTTTTTTTAAATCTTCTTCTTTCTTTTTTCAAACAACTTCTTATCAATTCCTTTTATAATATCTTTTATAATTTTCATCTTTACAGTCATGTTCCATCCCTTCATTGTATCAACCTTTATTTTGTAAATATATGTTTTTCTTTCTTTAAAATTTTAGGAGGCACTTTCTTCTAACAGACCAAAATACACCCAAAAACTAGTGTGTGGCACTGATCTATGCACTAGCCTGATCATATGTGATCATATTCTGGTTTTTTTGTTTTGTTTTGTTCTGTTTTGGTTTATGTCTTTTTCTTTTTTTTCTCTCTTTCTTTTTTCTTTCTCTCCCTTTCTTCTCCCCTGGTTTCAGGTCTTTTCTGATTTGTTTAGAGTATATTTTCTGGGGACATTGTTAACCTGTTAGCATTTTGTTCTCTCATTCATCTATTCTCCTCTGGACAAAATGACAAGATGAAAAAAAATCACCTCAACAAAAAGAAAAAGAGGTAGTACCGTCTGCCAGGGACCTACTCCATACGGACATTAGTATGATGCCGGACCTAGAGTTCAGAATCATGATTTTAAAGATACTAGCTGGGCTTGAAAAAAGCATGGAGGTTATTAGAGAAACCCTTCCTGGAGAAATAAAAGAACTAAAATCTAACCAAGTCGAAATCTAAAAGGCTATTAATGAGGTGCAATCAAAAACGGGGGCACTAACTGCTAGGATAAATGAGGCAGAAGAGAGAATCAGCGATATAGATAATCAAATGATGGAAAGTAAAGAAGCTGAGAAAAAGAGAGAGAAACAACTACTGGATCACTAGGGCAGAATTCGAGAGATAAGCGATACAATAAGATGAAACAACATTAGAATAATTGGGATCCCAGAAGAAGAAGAAAGAGAGAGAGGGGCAGAAGGTATATTGGAGCAAATTATAGCAGAGAACTTCCCTAATGTGGGGAAGGAAACAGGCATCAAAATCCAGGAGACACAGAGAACCCCTCTCAAAATCAATAAAAATAGGTCAACACCCCGACATCTACTAGTAAAGCTTACGAGTCTCCGAGACAAAGAGAAAATCCTGAAAGCAGCTCGGGAGAAGAGATATGTAACCTATAATGGTAGAAACATTAGATTGGCAACAGACCTATCCACAGAGACCTGGCAGGCCAGAAAGGACTGGCATGATATCTTCAGAGCTCTAAACGAGAAAAATATGCAGCCAAGAATACTATATCCAGGTAGGCTGTGATTGAAAATTGAAGGAGAGATCAAAAGCTTCCAGGACAAACAAAAACTAAAGGAATTGGCAAACACGAAACCAGCCCTACAAGAAATATTGAAAGGTGTCCTCTAAGCAAAGAGAGAGCCTAAAAGTAACATAGACCAGAAAGGAACACGGACAATATACAGTAACAGTCACCTTACAGGCAATATAATGGCACTAAATTCATCTTTCAATAGTTACCCTGAATGTAAATGGGCTAAATGCCCCAATCAAAAGACACAGGCTATCAGACTGGATTAAAAAACAAGATCCATTGATATGCTGTCTGCAAGAGACTCATTTTAGACCCGAAGACACCCCCAGATTGAAAGTGAGGGTGTGGAAAACCATTTACCATGCTAATGGACATCAAAAGAAAGCTGGGGTGGCAATCCTTATATCAGACAAATTAGATTTTAAAGCAAAGACTATAATAAGAGCTGAGGGAGGACACTATATCCTACTTAAAGGGTCTATCCAACAAAAAGATCTAACAATTGTAAATATCTATGCCCCTAACATGGGAGCAGCCAATTATATAAGGCAATTAATAACAAAAGCAAAGAAACACATTGACAACAATACAATAATAGTGGGGGACTTTAACACCCCCCTCACTGAAATGGACAGATCATCTAAGCAAAAGATCAACAAGGAAATAAAGACTTTAAATGACACACTGGACCAAATGGACTTCACAGACATATTCAGAACATTCCATCCCAAAGCAACGGAATACACATTCTTCTCTAGTGCCCATGGAACATTCTCCAGAATTGATCACATCCTAGGTCACAAGTCAGGTCTCAACCGGTATCAAAAGATTGGGATTATTCCCTGCATATTTTCAGACCACAGTGCTTTGAAACTAGGACTCAATCACAAGAGGAAAGTCGGAAAGAACTCAAATACATGGAGGCTACAGAGCATCCTACTGAAGAATGAATGGGTCAACCAGGAAATTAAAGAAGAATTAAAAAAAATTCATGGAAACCAATGAAAATGAAAACACAACTGTTCAAAGTCTTTGGAATACAGTAAAGGCAGTCCTAAGAGGAAAGTATATAGCAATACAAGCCTTTCTCAAGAAACAAGAAAAGTCTCAAATACACAACCTAACCCTACACCTAAAGGAGCTAGAGAAAAAACAGCAAATAAAGCCCAAACCCAGCAGGAGAAGAGAAATAATAAAGATCAGAGCAGAAATCAATGAAATAGAAACCAAAAGAACAGTAGAGCAGATCAACGAAACTAGGAGCTGGCTCTTTGAAAGAATTAACAAGATTGATAAACCCCTGGCCAGACTTATCAAAAAGAAAAGAGAAATGACCCAAATCAACAAAATCATGAATGAAAGAGGAGAGATCACAGCCAACACCAAAGACATACAAACAATTATAAGAACGTATTATGAGCAACTCTATGCCAGCAAATTAGATAACCTGGAAGAAATGGATGCATTCCTAGAGATGTATCAACTACCAAAATTGAACCAGGAAGAAATAGAAAACCTGAACAGACCTATAACCACTAAGGAAATTGAAGCAGTCATCAAAAATCTCCCAACAGGGCGCCTGGGTGGCTCAGTTGGTTAAGCGACTGCCTTCAGCTCAGGTCATGATCTCAGGGTCCTGGGATCGAGCCCCGCATCGGGCTCCCTGCTCTGCGGGAAGCCTGCTTCTCCCTCTGACCCTCCCCCTGCTTGTGTTCCCTCTCTCGCTGCCTCTCTCTCTGTGTCAATTAAATAAATAAATAAAATCTTTAAAAATAAAAAAAAAATAAAAATAAATAAATCTCCCAACAAACAAAAGCCCAGGGCCAGATGGCTTCCCAGGGGAATTCTACCAAACATTTCAAGAAGAATTAATACCTATTCTTCTGAAACTGTTCCAAAAAATAGAAATGGAAGGAAAACTTCCAAACTCATTTTATGAAGCCACCATTACCTTGATCCCAAAACCAGACAAAGACCCCATCAAAAAGGAGAATTACAGACCAATATCCTTGATGAACATGGATGCAAAAATTCTCACCAAAATACTAGCCAATAGGATCCAACTGAACATTAAAAGGATTATTCACCATGACCAAGTGGCATTTATCCCTGGGCTGCAAGGTTGGTTCAACATCTGCAAATCAATCAACGTGATACAATATATTAACAAAAGAAAGAACAAGAATCATATGATCCTCTCAATAGATGCAGAAAAAGCATTTGACAAAGTACAGCATCCTTTCTTGATCAAAACTCTTCAGAGTAGGGGCGCCTGGGTGGCTCAGTCGTTAAGCGTCTGCCTTTGGCTCAGGTCATGATCCCAGGGTCCTGGGATCGAGCCCCACATCGGGCTCGCTGCTCGGTGGAAAGCCTGCTTCTCCCTCTCCCACTCCACCTGCTTGTGTTCCCTCTCTCTCGCTGTCTCTCTCTCTCTGTCAAAATGAATAAATAAAATCTTTAAAAAAATGAAATAGTATTAAAAGAAAACTTCAGAGTATAGGGATAGAGGGCACATACCTCAATATCATAAAAGTCCCCTATGAAAAATCTATAGCGAATATCATTCTCAATGCGGAAAAGCTGAGAGCTTTCCCATAAGGTCAGGAACCCGGCAGGGATGTCCACTATCACCACTGCTATTGAACACAGTATTAGAAGTCCTAGCCACAGCAATCAGACAACAAAAAGAAATCAAAGCCATCCAAATTGGCAAAGAGGAAGTAAAAGCAAGTTACACAGCAAGAATATATCTATGTGATCAACAGGTACAAGATAGTTCTAGAATCCTTTTGGGCTCCCTGTTCCAGAGTGTTCCATGCATCCATCAGTGATTCTTGATCTAAGAAGTATGTCCTGCCATGGTATTGCAGAACGAGGACAATGGGAGCCTATGCCAGGTGTCTCTGGATGTCTTGTTGTGGGGTAGCCTTTGGTTGTGAGGTTATCCTTACTTGATGCTGTTACTATGCTGTGTCCTTCTCTGCAATAACCATAGATTTGTAAGCATTGTTATTTGGGGTCCTGTGAGTGTCCTTTAGCAAACATTAACTGCTGCCATTAGTTCAGCTGGTATGAGAAAGGGGATTAAACGTCCACCCCCTGACTCATTTTTAACTAAAAATATGGCTAAGGCATTATTTAGATAGAAAAACTATGATTCTGCTAAAGGGGGTGGAAATGAATCATTAATGCCAGATGGTTGCCAAGTCACCCTTGGTTTGAAGTAGCACATGCTTTGAAAGCAATTACTGACATAAACTTTCCAGGGGAATCTGAACATGATAAAACCTAAGCCTCAGGATCTAACAAAATGGATTAGCAGGAAACTTCAAACTGACAGCAGGGTCTCATAATTCGGTTCCATGGTTGCTGCATTCAGCATTAGCAAAAATAAAAGCTCCAAGGGGTGCCTGGGTGGCTCAGTTGGTTAAGCGACTGCCTTCGGCTCAGGTCATGATCCTAGAGTCCCGGGATCGAGTCCCACATCGGGCTCCCTGCTGAGCAGGGAGTCTGCTTCTCCCTCTGACCCTCTTCCCTTTCGTGCTCTCTATCTTTCATTCTCTCTCAAATAAATAAATAAAATCTTTTAAAAAATAAATAAATAAAAAGCTCAGAATCTCCTTTGGTTGAGCTTTACCCTCTCTGGCCAGGAGGTGGCGCTTCAACCAAAGGAACCTGGGCAGACATACCTGATAAATGAGCTACATCTGTGAGACCAATTACTCTTAAAAAGGTGATTCAGGTGGGACAAATTAACAATGGCGGACAAGAAAACATAAAAGGAACGGATTGTTGAGTGAAAAGAATTTTGACTTTTCAGTGTGTTAAAAGCAAGCTCCCTGAAGAGCCCTTGTTGAAATGGCTATTGAGAATTTTAGACCAAGGGTCCAAGTCCCCATCCTTGAACACCACTAAGTGGAGAGAATGTTTGCTCACTCCTGAGGGAATGTTTGGGCTCACCTTGCATCTTCAAATGGCTGCTACCTTTGTGGCAATGGTTCGTGCAGCAGTGGCTAATTTACCAGGGGGATCAAGGAAGCCATGTGTCACACATACCCAGTCTGAGCTCCTGGTTCTGGTATATTTCACACACATGTTGGTGGTTTCTAACCAAGAGAGAAAGCATGTGCTGTGTGGCCCTGTGGAGCGAAGACAAGTGAGCTCCCTCCAGTCCTCTTCCCTTGCTATGAGGCAGCCTTTGGCTGTGACACATATCCTTATTTTAATGCTGCTGTCACATTGTATCCTTTTCCTGCAAATCACAGATTTGTAAGATTTGTCATTTTGGATCCTTGGAGTCTTCTTTGTCAATGGAAATCTGTCTGACTCCTGCCATTAGTACAAAAAAAAATCCTCTTGCCGTCTTGTAGTTTAGTAAGAGCTGAATAGGAAGTATGGGGGGTCAGCAGGCAGGCTGGCATGACTGACAGGGAAGGTTTCTCATGACCCATAGGGTTGGTCATATAGACCTCTGCAGTGAAGTCTGAACGAGCTAGGATTATTTTGCCCTAAACCCATAACCAAAGAGCCCACTGAGGATTTTGAGAAAGAGGAAAATTAGAAGATATTTGGGTCTGGGGAAATTTTATCTGGAGGAAGAATGCATTATAAGTACTCAAGAACTTTAAGTTCCCATAGGAACTTGGAAGCGGAAAGCAATAGATTTCTCTCTGAGCATTAAGCGGTGACACTTAATGGATTAGGCCAGTGATATGCAAAATGAAGATACGGCATAGTTGACCATTAATATATTCAATGTGTTGTTGTATGCAAAAATGTACAGAGTCGGCAGCTTGAACATGTCCCATGGAACCTTAATCCCAAGTTCAAACTTCCGGTTCTCCTGAACTGAGCTTCCACTGCTGCAGCCTTCGGGAAGCTGGGCCATGGGGCTTAGGCCCCCAGGGGAGTGCTGTCAGGAGCAGTGTGCAGGCCTCTCTCTCCAGGAGCTGAACGTGGGTTGCTGGGAAGAGTAGCCCGGGGCGGGGGCGGGGGACTGCCTTCTGTCAAGAGACTATCACCACTTACACAACTCAACCAGTCAGATTTCGGCCGTAATGAGCAAACAAAACAGTACACAGAGAAAGAGGTAAACATCAAGCAGCTAATAGAACAACCCCATAAAAAATGTGCAAGGAGATAGACCGAACAATGCCCACAGAGGAAAACACAGGGAGGACATTTAAAGAGATTCAAATACGGTCAAATAAAAGACATCCTGGAGAGAAAAAAAATAAAATAAAATAAAAAATAAAAGACATCCTGGAAACAAGAGCTATAATTTTCTTATTTTAAAACTCAGACTTCTGGTTTTGGCTCGGAGATGCAGAGGCCTGGCAAGCTATCACTCCTGCTCTTACAGTAAGAAAAAAGCTGGACAAACTGAAAGTCAACCACTTACCTTAGCCATCAGAGAACTGTCTTGGGCAGATGGCCATACAGAAATCTGGAGAAAAGAGTGTGCCTGCAGGGAGACCCAAGGCCTGAGCATTTGCTTACTCAGGACAGAAGCAGCTGGTGCCATCTAACCGAGGAGGAAGATTAAACTAGAAATGGTGACGGATTGCTGGAGGCCAAATGTGTGCTGTGTGAGGCCCTGAGGCTCCAGAGGGAAGTCAGGGAAGTTCCCACTTTCTTGCAGTCTGTTCCCCCAGGAACCCCACCTGGCTCTCAGAGGGAGGATGGTGGGGGGATGGGGTGACGCCAAAGAAAGCTGTCCCCCTGGGCTGGCTGGGGTCAGGGAACCGCAACCACCATCAAATCTCCCAGGCCCAAGCAGGAAATTCATCAATCCCCGCCTGAGGGTGCTGGTGCAGCCCTCTTCCAGCCAAAGAAAAGGGTTCAAACCCTTTAGCCTGTGGAAACTGGTGAAGCTGGAAAGACAAGAGTACTAAAACAGCCAAAACAATTCTGAGAAAACAAAATTGGATGACTCCCATCATCTCATTTCAGGACTTACTATAAAGTTACAGTAGTCAATATAGTGTTGGATCTGCAAAAGGCTAGCAAAGGAATAGACATGTAGAGCAATAAAACCAGAGAATCCAAATACAGATCCACACAAAGCGAGTGGACTGACTTCTAAAAGGCACAAAGGAAACTCAGTGGAGAAATGAGAGCCTTTTCAACCCGAGTGGCAGAGCAAATGCAAATTAAAAATAAAAGGCTAACTCCCCCACTAAAAATAAAGGAAGAGACTTCTCTCCCTCTTCCCTTTTCTTAGAGCATTCACTTTAGAAAACTTGTGAGTTCTTTCTCTGTCTCTTTGAAATGTATGTAAATCTTTTTAAAAGTTAAAAAGTCCCTTGCCAGCTTTATTACCGGGTAATGTCTTTCTCAAGGACCTAAGAACCAACTCTTCAAAACATAATTATCAGCGAAGACAGCACCCCTGTCTCCCAGTTTCTGGGGAAGGGTCCAAGCCTAACCTCAGAGCGCTTCACTCCAACTTGTAAAACTACCTCCTGTTATAATTATATGATACGTTTGTTTTCCTTTGGATAACGCCAGTTAGCAAACCCAAACAACCACCTCAACTACCAAGTGAGTCTAGAATGAGCCTAAGTGTGACAAATCAAATGGTGGTGTCGAGTTCTCTTACTTAAAGACTAGTTACTGTTTATCACGAGAACATGTATGTAATAAGCTATGTCTGCCTGGCTCTTGCTGGTAGAGTGGTAGGTAACCTTCATCCTCCTCCGAACTGCAGTGCTGGGCCCAAGGGAGACAACATTTATGAATGGTTCACCGGGTTCTGTATACGCTGGTGGTCTATTTTCTCTGGATATCACATTTTCATCTGATGATCCATTTAAACCACCAAAGGTTAACTTCCACACCAGAATCTATCTCTGGGACATCAATAGTCAGGGAACCATCTAATTAAAGACAACTGGAATATCTGCTTGTCTATTTCAAAGGTTTTGCTGTCATTTTGTTATTTAGTCACAGACTGCAACCCTGCTGATCCTCTGCCTGGAAGCATGGCCATTCGGTATTTGACCAACAGGGCAGAACATGACAGGATATTCAGACCATGGACCCAGTGCTATGCAATGTAATTCACATAATCGGTATGCGTTGTGAAGGAGCAGGGGACATCCTCTCCCTGGGCCCTGCATCTCTATATACAGCACAGACTTTGGGTGCATGCTACGCTGACTCCACTCCCTGTGTTTATCCTCTAGAGACTGAGAGACTCCCCAAAGATGTAAATGCTCTCAAGAGTAGAGCTTTATAGCTGTGGATTAGTTATGTCTAAGAGTCTGCTTGCAAGTCTTGCTTCTTTGGTGTATCAAAATATATTTTGTGATGTACTAAAGGTCCTGAACTCTATCAAATATTACAGTGCAGTTTAGCCTAATTTATTATCTGTATTAAGTTATAAAAGTACCCTTGGATGATTAGGAATTCTGTTATTATATTAAGCCCAGACCTATTTCTGAGTATGTGGAACTAGATCTTCAAATGGCTGTTGTGAAAAATGTTTTACCTCTTACCTTTGTCGGTTTGTAATAAGAAAACTTCCCTTTACCCTGTGTAGCTCAGAGAGCACCTGATGTATTCTCTCAACACAATAAATATGCTCCTGAAGGCATAGAAAGAAAAGGGGGTTACTGCAACCTTATTTTTGATGGTGGGGCATTGGAGACAATATGGGTTGGTTAGGAAATCTATTTTAGGAAGATAAAGGTTAAGCTGTTATAGAAGAGATCCCAAAATACAGTTCCTCAAATAAAATAGAAGATTACTTTTCTCTGAAGTCCAGAGATGTATGGGTAGTCCCGAGTGAAAGGCCCAAGTTCCTTCTATAATGTTGCTTTGTTATCTCCTAGGCAATTAGTCACCATTCGATCCTCATGCATGGCAAAGACCGATCATCCGGGACACCTGGGCGGCTCAGTCAGTTAAGCTCCCAACTCTTGGTTTCAGCTCAGGTCATGACCTCAGGGTTGTGCGATCAAGCCCTGCGTGGGGCTCTGTGCTCAGCCCAGAGTCTGCTTGAGATTCTCGCCCTCTCTTTCTGCCCCTCCCCCACCTCACACTTGTGGCGGCAAGCACTCTGTCTAAAAATAAATAAATAAAATATTTAAAAAAAAAAAAAAAAGATTGATCATCCCTCCTCAGTACTGCCCTTCCCTTCTATCTTTCAGTAATATAACTTTTCTGTGTCTTAGACACATGACTGCTCATGGAATACAGGAACCACATTTTCCAGCTCCGTGTCCTCAAAGCTGGTTAGCAGTCAAGGAGCTGATTAATTGTTGACTCTGGATGATGGATACAGAAGGATCAATACACTATTCTCTCTACTTCTGTATATGTTTAAACATGTTCACAATAAAAAGGTTTTGCCACATTTGTTTTGAAGTTTTTAATCAATTTGGATTTTATTTGAATTGCAATAAATAAAATAATAAAAAAATTTTGGATGACATGATAAATTTTTATTTTCTTCTTTTATAATTAAAATATCTTTAATATCTTTTTTCTTTTCTTAACTTTTTTTTTTTTTAGAGAGAGAGTGAACCATGGGGTTGGGGGGGGATGGGCAGACGGAGAGGGAGAGGGAGAGAGAGAATCTTAAGCAGACTCCACACTGAGTGCAGAGCCTGATGCAGGGCTCAATCTGACAAAACTGAGATCATGACCTGAGCAGAAATCAAGAGTCAGATGCTTAACCAAATGAGCCACCCAGGCACCCCAGTATCTTTTTTCATTTTTAAAGTATCTTCATTATCTTTTTCATTTTCTTTTATCATTATATTATTTGTATAATCATAAATATGATTTAAAACATAACGAAATGGGAAGGAAGGGAAATGAGAAGGAAGCAGGATGAAGGGAGGGAAGGAGGAAGGAAATTCCAGGTTTTTGTACCAGGAATCCTCAGAACTCTATATTTTTATCTTTAGACATCATTGGCCACCCTGGGTCCCCTCTTGTATGATGCAACCCACTGAAACAAGAGTGATTCAAGGAAGGAATAGTTGGCCCTTGGAGACCTCACTCACATTCAGAACAGGCCTCCTGCTTAAGAGCCTCTCCAGGGAGCTCCCTCACTCTCCAAGGTCTAGAGCTGAGATCAAGTCCCTCTGGCCATTGTTATGTGGGAGGCAAAGTCAAGAAGTCTTCCCCTTAGGCAGAAAGACTATAGGGATATTTCCTTGCTAAGAACTTCCACCCCTGAATCTTCTAAAGGAAAGACAAAGTTGAGGATAGCCCACAGAAGCCCTAGCCACATCTGGGGTTTTTGTTCCTGTGTTGGAAAAGATGTCATTTGGTTATCATCCACTGAGAGCATCTCTTGTTGGCCTAGGGTGCCCAGGTGAAGACAAATCTCCTCATTCATATCCATCTTCTAAAACTACCCACTCAGGAAACCTGTGAGTGTAGAAGCCACGAAGAGAGATCAGATCCTCACTTATCTCCTTCCTGAGTTGCTCATCAAAGAGAAAGGTGACAATTTTACTTTGTTCTGGTCTAGACCAAACCCTATAACTGTACATTTTACCAGGTGTTCTTGGTGTTCTTTTATCTCTCTTATCTCCTCTCTCTCTCTCTCTGTTTTTACCATCCCTGTGATGCACAGAAGAAGGTCCAAGTTTGACTTGATTTTATCCAAGTCCCCCAGTACCAACTCAGAGAATAGTACAATCTCCATGGACTGTGATGTAAAGTACTGAGATTACAGAAAAAAACAGTGGACAATGTAGATTCACAGAAACCCTGGAATGGGAAGACCTTGGAGTGGTTGATGTGCACAACCCTCACCTCCATTTTGAGGGCTTCCTCCTGCCTGGCTTCCATGAAATCAGCACACTCACATACCATTTTTTCTTGGGTTGACATAGAAGGGGAGAAAGGATTTCTATTTAGTACCAGTGATACCCAAAGAAGATGGTCCCTTAGTCTTTAGAATTTCTTTTTTTTTTTTAATCTTTAGAATTTCTAAGCTGGAATGGACTTCAGAACCATCTAGTTTTCCCAGATTTTTTTAATGAGAAACTCAAGTGACTTACTCTTGAACTTACTATGGCAGAGAAAAGTCTTGTACCATCATTAGGTATCACAATACCCCTATCAATCATTCATTCATCATGGTCTGTCAGCCAGATAGTCAGCCAAAATGTTCATTGCTTATTCACTGTGCCAGTCAGCCCTCCTGTGGTTTGAGCTCAGTTCCTTTTGGAACTAGAGAACAGCACTTCTCAGTGCTCTGGAGTCTATTCCCAAATGCTTTCCTTTCCTTCTCCAGTCTGGATAATCCCTGTTCTCTTCTCTGTCCTTTCTAGGTCAGATTGTCTACATTCGTCTTTCCCTTCTCCACCTTGGCCAATAGCTTCTTGCCCTGAGCCGAGAAGGACTAAGGAGGTCTGACATGGAAGGGGTGTGGCTGCTACACAGTCTGTCCTGGATCAGCAGTGAAGCTTTACTCCCAATGCCTCATCCCCAGGCATGCTCTGAGACTGATAACCCATGTGATCATTCTTTTCCATTCTTGTCCCTCTGAAAGGAGAACTTAAATGCTCCATAGAAGTTGGCAACATAACCACAGTCACCACATTTGTCCTCCTAGGACTATCCAGCAACCCTCAGATCCAGGCTGTGCTCTTTGTGCTCTTCCTGGGGATTTACCTCCTGACCCTAATGGGGAACCTGACAATGCTGCTGGTGATCAGAGCTGATTCTCACCTCCACAGGCCCATGTACTTCTCCCTGAGTCACCTCTCCTTCCTGGATGCTTTCTATTCCTCAGTCATTGTGCCTAAACTGCTAGAGAACCTTCTTTCCAAGTGGAAGACTATATCCCCCCTTGAGTGTTTCACCCAGATCTCCTTGGTCATATTTTCCGGGGCCACTGAAGCTTGCCTCCTTTCAGTCATGGCTTATGACTGGTTCCAGGCTGTGCACCACCCACTGTTGTATGTGGTGGCTATGAACAAGAAGGTATGTACTGGCCTGGTGAAAGCATCGTGGGCCATCGGAATGGGGACTGGCCTGGTTAACAGCATCCTTCTGGCTCAGCAGCACTTCTGTGGCCCCAATCTTGTCCGCACTTTTGCCTGCAAGCTTCCCTCAGTGCTCCTGCTGACCTGTTCTGACCCCTATATTAGTGTTGCTTCCATCCTGACCACCATGGCAGTCCTGGGCCTTGGTATGCTTGTCTTATTGCTGGGCTCCTACACTCGTATCATCATGACAGCCCTGGGAATCAACTCTGCCATGGGTCAGAGCAAGATCTTTTCCACCTGCTCTTCTCATTTTTGTGGTCACCATCTTTTATGGTTCAGGAGTTTTCAGGTATGTCATACTGTAACCTACTAAATGTAAATGTAGGATATCCCTTGCCCTAAATTGGCCTCAGTCTTGCAAAGTAGTAGGAAAATGACTCTACTGGAATTCAGAAGGCCTGGGTTCTAGTTCTGGCTCTCCTGTGGACTGGCTGTGTGAGTTAAAAAAATCCATTTTCTTTCTCAGGTCTCAATTGTCTAACTCTGAAAGATGAGCTTATACAAGGACTAGAGATTTCCTACTTTCATTAACTTATGATTAATAGCTCTCAAAAGGAAATCAGAGAGCCCTTGGTAGATTTTTATTCAGTGCTAGACAAAACAATAAAACATAGAACTCTTGAAACGGATGACATCTTTTTTTCCTACTGGAAAATGATGTCTCCAAAGCTTATTTGTGCTATAACTATTTATTAGGCACCTACTGTACACCAGCTGCTTTTACATGCTCAAGCTCAATTTTAGTATGTAGCATACCACAAGAGAAATATTATTAACCCCACTTTCAGGTAAGGAACTTAAGTTTCAAGAGTAACCAGGTAATTTCTCAAAGTTCCCAGAACAAGTTAGTAATGGAGCCATAGTATAAATCAAGTCGCACTGACTTAAAACATCATGCTCTTTCCTACCATACTTCTTTCAAACACAAACAGCTCTAGCTGACAAGTCCTCACTTACTAGGAGCAGAATAAATAATGGCCCATGGTGTCTACTGTGAACTGGAAATGGATTTATACAAATTGCTCCATACTTTTCTCACCTGCTTGTTACTTGAAGAGAAGGCAAGGGTGGAAAAGAATGATAAGGAATAATCCAGAAGTGCCCACCTGAGGCTGTGGACAAATCTTTTTATCTCTCTCTGTCTTTTTCCTCATATACCAAAAGGAGACAATAAGATTGCTCCTACCTACTTCACAGAAATGTTAGGAGGGATAAATTAGATGAAGAAAAATGACAGTAAAATGTATATCTTTTTAAATCGAGCATACCAGAACCCACAAAGAACATTCCAGTGATGATGGCCCTGTTGCAAAATAAAAAAATAATAATAATAATAATAATGCTTCTTTGGGAAATACCCCCAGTAAGACAAAACAAAATGTACCCCAAAATTTAACCTTATTATTTTGGATTCAAATCTTGTGCTTAACACATGTTTATCTTCCACTTCCATTTATCAAGCTTGGCTTCTTTTCTAAGGCAAAGAAAAATGTACATAAAAGGACAAATGTTTGTTCCACTAGCATTATACAAAATAACATGCCATGACTGAAGGTAATTCTCAGAGCCATAAATGTTGGGAACAATGACAGCATTATTAGAGTAAGCATACACTTTAGCAAGAAAAAATCCTCACAAGATACGAACATACAGTTGTATATACAGGGAAAAGGAGAAAAAAAATCCTTACATCTTTATCATAACTATCAAGAAAAGATGTTTTGAAGAGTATGAAATACTAGAGAAATGCATGAAAGTATTATTAGTTTTATTCTAACATGCAGCACTTGATGTCCTACAGAACTTTCTTTTTTCTCAAGGCAGCTCTTATAAGGTAAGATAAATCATGTTTAGAGACATTTGAAGGTAGAAATGACTGACTTCTCACTGTTCACACAGATGCTGCTACTGCTGTTAGTTGATTCAGCTCTAAGGACTCTCTTTGCAGAGTCTCTGGTACGGGACTGGGGCTGCCAACAGTATTGTGGCCATTGTTCTGAGCTCAGTTTACTCCTTTGTGCCATTCCCTTCAAGGTACATGACCCCAGCATCTGGCTCAGCCCTGGAGCAAGTGCTCTCTGTGCAGTACAGTGTGGTGACCCCGCTGCTAAACCCCCTCATTTACAGTCTGAAGAACCAGGAAGTGAAGGCAGCTCTCAGGAGGGTGCTGGCCAGGAAGCCCAAGCTACCTTCTAACCCAACTCCACTGCATCCTCATAACAGGAGAAACAGTTGTGCAACAGAAGAGGAGGCAGGAAGAGCTATCACCAGCTATCTCAACATTCCTCCTTCTCCAAAAGAGAAGCATTAGCTCCTCTGACCCCAGTGTCCTTTCCCAATGAAGTGAGATGGGAAAACCCCAATGGAACATATCACACCTATCCACAGGGGGGCCCAGTCACCACTCAAGAAAATCCTCACAAAAACAGTATGGAGGGTCCCCAAAAAACTAAAAACAGAACACCAGTAGTCCCACTTCTGGGTACTTTTCCAAAAGAAATTATATCTAGATGTCAGAGGAAAGTAGCATGGAGGAGAAATCGGGATAGAAAGGGAGAAAGAGAGTCCATATTGTTGGGCACCATTCTGAGTCCTCTTCACATAGAGTGCCATGAAAGGGGTGCATTCTGTTGGCCCTTCCCGAACCTCCCCACCACTCACCTGAGCCTGGACAGCTTCAGATCCCTGCCTGGTTCAAGTCTTGTTCCAGGCCTAGGGAAGGAGAAGGAGTTGGAGAATGCAGAACAAATTCTCAGTTGCCCTCCCACACAGCTCCCACACATATTCTCAAGAAGAGAACAACAGCACTTTCCTGTTCTGCTTCTACCAAAGGCCAAGAGGTCTGCATCAGTCAAGACTACTTCCATGCCAGCTCCCTGGCTTCTCTCTTTTCTTGGTCCTCTGATCTTCAGACTAAAATACTCTCTGAAAATAAATTTGTTGTCAGCTTCCCCTAACAAAGTCCTCTTCTGATTACATCCTCATATATGGTATACCCACAGGTGACATTTCCTGGTCTTCTCTGCAGAATGTAGGCTGGAGCGATGGGACTGAGCACAAGTCCCAGCCTTAGTTGCATTTCTGTTCTGGCCACTTGTTGAAGCAGGTCCCGTATATTTCCAGAGCATTTGCCTTCCTGAGGGGTAATTAAGGCAGAATAATAAGTAAAAAGTGATATGTGAGCTCAGTGGGAGGACTGGCCATCTCACCCTGCCCTCCCACACATACCCATACAAAGGGGTCACTCTTAAAACCTGTAGAATTGGGTAAGTCCTTTTGACCCATAATTAGGAAGGGAAAGTATGTATACTCCTGGGACTTGCATCACATTGTCTTTAAATTCACGCTAAAATCATGTCATGAATACCAAGTTATTTCCTGAAAGTTTCTTTTCATTAAGTATAGGGGAAGGACAGCCTCCCGCCCCTATCATGGCCCTACAAAAGGGGTCCCTAAACAGGCCATAGGGACTTCATTTGGGAGCTGCTGGTCTCTGAGACAAGAGAAGTATGGTCTGACTGCCTAAAGCCCCAGCAGGTATAGGGGTGGGAGGAGTGTACTCAGCTATATTAGACATCTAAGGAAGGGAGAAAGAAGACAGGAAGTTGAAGATAAATCACCTTATTCAAAAATGTAGTAATTTATTTTTTTCTTCAAGTTTTTATTTAAATTCCCATTAGTTAACATACAGTGTAACATTAGTTCCAGGTGTAGAATTTAGTGATTCATCATTTACATAAAACACCCAGTGCTCATCACAAAGGCCCTCATTAACCCATCCCCCATCCCCCTACCCACCTACCCTCCTGTAACCCTCAGTTTGTTTGCTATAGTTAAGAGTCTGTTTCCTGGTTAGCCTCTCTTTTTTTTCACCCATATGTTCATCTGTTTTGTTTCTTAAATTCCATATATGAAAGAAATCATGTGGTATTTGTCTTTCTCTGACTGATTTCATTCAGCATAATACTCTCTAGCTCCTCCACATCGTTGCAAATGGTAAGATTTCATTCTTTTTTGTGGCTGAGTAATATTCCATTTGTGTGTGTGTGTGTGTCACATCTTCTTTATCTGTTCATCAGTAGATGGATACTGGGACTCTTTCCATACTTTGGCTATTGTTGATAATGCTGCTATAAACATAGGGGTGCATGTATCCCTTTGAATTAGTATTTTTGTATCCTTTGGGTAAATACCTAATAGTGCAATTGCTGGATCGTAGGGTGGTTCTATTTTTAATTTTTGAGGAACCTCCATACTGTTTTCCAGAGTGGCTGCACCAGTTTGCATTCCTACCAACAGTGTAAGAGGGTTCCCCTTTCTCCGCATCCTCACCAACACCTGTTGTTCCCTGTATTGTTAATTTTAGCCATTCTGACAGGTGTGAGGTGAGATCTCATCAGAGTTTTGATTTGCATTTCCTTGATGATGAGTGATGTTGAGCATCTTTTCATGTCTCCGTTAGCCATCTGTACAGAAATGTGGTATTTTATTTTTTCTTTAAAGATTTTATTTATTTGAGAGTGAGAGAGACAGAGCACAAGTGGGGGAGGGGAAAGGAGCAAAGGGAGAGGGAGAAGCAGACTCCCCACTGAGCAGGGAGCCTGATGGGGGCTCAATCCCAGGACCCTGTGATCATGACCTGAGCCGAAGGCAGACACTTAACCAACTGAGCCACCCAGGCACCCAGAAATGTGGTATTTTAAATTGGAGTTTTGGAATGCTGGATTGTCAAAGCAGGAAGGGATATCAAAAAAACCACCTAGACTAAAAACCCTCCTTTTAAGACAAAGAAATTGAAGTACAAAGGACAGAGATGACATGCCCAGGTTTGCACCATCAATAAATAGCAAAAACAGACTTTAGGAGTCAAATCTCCTAATTCTCCTCCTTTCACATTTCTCATAATCATTAGGATAAATCTCCTTTAAAAATAAGCAAAGCACCTAGTTGACTCAATCAGTAGAGCATGTGACTCTTGATCTCAGGGTTGTAAGTTCCAGCCCCACATTAGGTGTAGAGATTACTTAGAAGTAAAATCTTAGAAGAAAAAAACTCAAAGTAGCAAGGAGGAGTAATGGAGTACAGGGTTCAAACCAAAAGTCCAGGTGTCCAGATTCTTGAATTGCTGAGCTGACTGTAAGGGTCCTGTGATCCTCTCACAGCACTTTGTGAAGGATATTTCCTTATCTCAAAGGTAAGGAAATCCCTCAATCCATTCAAGTCACCCATTTCAGATTCTTGGCACCCCTGTCCTTGCTGTCCTTCTCCCACCCCACATCTCCACCAGTCAAAATACAACCCATACTTCGGGCGCCTGGGTGGCTCAGTTGGTTCGGCAACAGCCTTCGGCTCAGGTCATGATCCTGGAGTCCTGGGGTCGAGTCCCGCGTCAAGCTCCCTGCTCAGCGAGGAGTTTGCTTCTCCCTTTGACCCTCCCCCCTCTCATGTGCTCTCTCTCTCATTCTCGCTTTCTCAAATAAATAAATAAATAAATAAAAATTTAAAAAATATAACCCATACTTCAAAACCAGCTTAACTGCCACTCCTATTGTGAATCCTTCCTTGATCTCTTTTTCCCACAGCACCCCCCCAATATAAAGTATCCCTTCTCTTATGAATGCTTGAAGAACGTTTTTAACCTCTCTTATGATGCATTATTCCTTGTATTATAATTATTTATCAATGTTTATCTTATCTTTCCTACTAGTCCCTGAGGGAAGAGACCCTTTTGCCAATTTTTGACTCCCTCTATAGTTCCTTGAATATGCTAGATGATCAATAAGTTTGTTGAATTGAATTGGTACAGAAGGTAAACTCCATCTTTCTGTTATAAGTTCATCCTATATCCTCTTCAGTAGAGATGGGAGGTGACTATGACCTACAGCTTCAGTGTCCACTCATGCTATTTCCTCCTCCTCCCTCTGGGAAGAAAATACAGCCAGCCACTCAAAATCAGGCCCTTTATTCAAGACAGAGGTGGAATCCATTGTTGTAGTGAAAGTGTTATTGGAGGGCACTGAGCAAGGGTCAAAAGTCCAGTGTACCAGTCATGCATCACTGGAGAATAGTCCTCAAGTGTCCAATGGTGCCAGTACAGGGCTCAGGACTCAGAGGCAAATCAGCTTCAAGGGGGAAGAAAGAAGCAAACTGAGGTAGCCTTAGGGAAGAGGCATTCCAGGAATATACAGAAGGCAGAAGCAGCAATGACAGCAGGCACTCACAACTTCTCACAGTGCCACTGTTCCAGCTTCTCAGAGCAGAGTGGTTTATGGGCCAACGTGATAATGGAAAAGGAGACAGGACAAGTTGGCTGACTGGATCTTATCTCAAATTTCCATCTAGCTTTACCCCCAGGAGGGCCAAGGTGGAAGAGTGAGGATGAAAATTAGAGAAAGATTTCCTAGCCAGATGGCAAGGGACACTGAGCCACCTAGTGGGGTAAGGCCCACTTTTAAAACTTCAAGAAAATTGTAGGGCTGGTGAAGACATGCAAATGGTATCAAGGGCTTGTTTCAGGGTCTAGGACTAAAAAGCATAAATAGATGTCCAGGTCCAGGTGAAAGGAGCCCTAGGTCTCAGCCCTCTATTCCCTATGCTTATTAGGAATTTGGCTAAATAAGAGTGTCATGAGGGAGGCTTGGAAAATTGGAAACCTGAGTCTCCTTAATGAGTTTTGTTTTGGAAACTACATTCTAGATTAAATGGCCAGGAGATAGAAAGAGAGGGCAGTGGTGCTAGAATAAAGGAGTGAGAATAAGAAGGGGAAGGGAAAAGTAGAAAATAGAATGGGGATTCACCAGCAGTCAATTCCTTCCTTATCCAGAATCTTCTTGGCACAAATCATGTCATCAGTAAGGTCATCATCCAGGAACTCTGGCAGGACTCACAGGGACAGGAATGTGAGAACTAAGTATTACCCAGAAAGATAATGAGTTCCCTCTTCCCTGAATCTAGTAAGTCTGGTCCTTCTCTGAACTGAAGACTTATGCTTGTTGCCTTTCTATATGAGAAAGCCAATACAGTAATGCCCCCCACCCCAGATAAGGGTTCTCTTCACTTCTCTTGGGTGTCTTCAGAAGAATTATCAACTTCATCAACTCTGAAAATGCAGGTATCAGACTTCAAGATTTCCAGACAGCTAAGATCATCTACTTCAGGGAACTGCCTGGGGCTCCGGTGAACATGAAAATTCTAACAGCCTTTTACTCACTACTGTCAACTCAAGCCCCACAGTTGAAGACAGTGAAGCCAGAGGTGTGCTTGATACCAAAAATGAGATTATCCAAGGGGTAGGATCTGGAAAAACAGAAGAACAGGGTAAAAGAGGCTACTCACTGTCACAGGAGATGTCACAGATGTTCCTTGACTGAAGGATCTGGTTGTCCCTGCACCAAAATTTATTGTTGATCTGGAAGAGTCCATATTCTGTGCTGCCATTGTTACTGACTATGGTTTGTGTATCATAACCACTGGTATGAAATACAGTACAGATCCCTGAGGGAAAGATGAGAAAGAGGATCACAGAGGTGTCCAGGCACAGCATTTATAGCATAAATGAGGACCTGTATTACCAGATGTAGAAAGGCTCTCTAGCCAATGTCCAAATACGGTAAAGCACAAAGTATCTTGACGAGATGAAAAGCTCCAAAAAGGATCAGATAATAAGAGAAAGGGAAGACACATGAATAAATGTAATAAAAGAGTAAACAGATTACCACATAAGAGGATTATTAGATAATTGAATAAAAGTGGAAAGGAAAAGGAGAGTGGAAGAGAGAGGCAGATGAAGCAAGGCAGCAGGGAACTCACACTCAGGCAAAGCAATGCCTCCAAAGCCATCCATATCTTTCAGCACCTGGGACAGCTCACATTTTCTAAATTGCTTTGCCTGGATGGCAGGAAACATGATGCCAACCAGGAGCAGAGAGACAAAGGACATCATTTTGGCTGCCCCAAAAAACCTGAAATGGGGCACCACACAGCTTCACCTCCTTTTCTTTGTGGGGAAAGCTTCAGGGGCCCTAACACCAAGCCCTACATCCAGGAAGAAGAGGAAGAGAGACTGGTCATGCCAACACAGAAACACTAAGCCTGCCAAGCTTCCTTCTGTACTTTTACCCCATTTTTCCTTCTCTTCCCCTAATCTCTAGTCCATACAACTATTGTTTTCTGCCCAGAGTTTCAAACATGAATCTCTTCCCATTTGGCTTTTTTGTACTTTTGTTTCTTGTAGATTTGGTTCTAGGAAGCAGGATGTCTCCAGCCTACTTCAGGAACAAAGGAGGCCTCAGAGGTAATATGAGTGAGGCAATCAGAAAATAAAAGAAGAGTCCATGGCCAAAACCCCCTTCCCCTAGAGACATACAGAATATGGAAAAAGAGTGTATGTCATTATATGCCATAGTCCCAAGATCAGAGTTGGCACTTGTGAAGTCAACCCAGGCATGGAACAAAGCCCTGGAAGAGTCCTTTGATATGGTGGTTCATGACTGGGGGCTCAGGAATAGGGATAGGCTATAGCAACATAGACTATAAGAGTCAGATATAACTTGGATCCAGAGACCTCATACTTCAGGAAAACAGAGAATTTGAAAAGTATGTATGACAGTATCTAGCTATCCTATGAGCTATTATCAGGCTCTCCACACCCAACCACCACTACCACTAAATGGCCAGATACTACATTGGTGTTAATTAAGACATTATGTAAATCCAAAATTAATTTGTAGATTTGTTCATGGGTATAGAAATTTATAGACAGCCTCAGAGTTGGCCACGGAAGGTTAAAAGAGAATAACCCAAGCCAGTGGAAAGATAGGACTTTAAACACTTTAAGGTTGGACTAGGATATATCTAGAACCTATAAAACAAGATTCTGGATCTGAGATTTTCAAGATCAGTGCCCCTGAGCAAGTAGAGTTAAGGGTACTAGTTCTGAATAATTACTCCACCTTGCTGGCATCAAGCTTCATGTCATGGTGCCAATAGCTGTTAGCCTCCTTCATGGCAGGGCTCACGCTCTTTATTTCAATCTCTAAACCTGATTTCTTATACTGCAGTGGGTATCCAACTAGTTAAGACTTCCAAACTGAAGGTATTCCAAACTGTTATATCCTACAACTCTTCAGAATCAGGGCAAACTCCTCTCTGTTTTTTTTTTTAAGATTTTATTTATTTATTTGAGAGAGTGAGCACATGAGTGGGGAGAGGGACAGAAGGGCAGAGGGAAGGAGACTCCCCACTGGGCAAGGAGCCTGACGTGGGGCTTAATCTCAGGACCCTGGGATCATGACCTGGGCTGAAAGCAATGCTTAACCGACTGAGCCACCCAGGTGTTCCAAACTCCTCCCAGTTTTATCTGGTCTTCTATATCATGGTTAATCAGTATATGAAGTAGCATGAGTGAAAAGAATGTAGAGGATCTTGGTGCTAAGAAAGATGAGCAGAATGTCCTGATAGCAAAGAGATACATGTTCAGAAACACAGCGAAATGTTGCTAATGCGTTTCTCCTTGATTCTACCCAGAGGCATTGGAGGGGTGCATGAAGGACAGGAATAGGAATTCTATCACACACTAAGTATGGTTGAGAATATGGCTGGGAGTAGAGGATGACCTTGAACCATATGAAAGAGGGACAGATAAAGAAATCTAGTCCTGAGGACTAGTCTTTCCAGTAGTGGAGTCTGGTGTAAAATGCCTCCTGCGATGGACTGTGGACTAAGTATCTGTGATAGACTAAAATGATGGGCCAAGATACCAGGAATCAAGGGGCTTACCATGCTTCCAGCCAAGTCAAGACTTCTGGCAACAGCCTGCTTGCCTATAATTTGGTTGTATCTCTGACCTTCCCTGAAGAAATAAAAAACAGTATCCAGATCTGCACAGTTAAGCACAGAAAATAAATGTGCCTCGGGCAAGAGGAACCATTATTTTCCTAAAAAGTGTTTGTAAAAGAGCATATCTGGGGGTCATCTGAAGAAGAAGATGGAAGATGTCTAATGGAAACAATTACAAACATTCAGAGAAAGATGTAGATTCTTGGTCATAGACCAAAGAAGAACAACAAACAAAGACCACAGTACTGAAAGAGGAAGCATATGGAAAGACATCAGCACAGCTAATGGAGGAAAGCTCCAGTCAAGATCTCCCTTTCCAGACAGGTAGGGTGCTCTGTGTGCAGGCTGAGATCTGAATCAAGACAATGAGGAGGCATTTACAACACATGGATTTTTCAGAAATATGCTAGGAAGCTATGTTCATTCTCTCAGATGCTATGTAAAAATCAGGTTTCTCAAACCAGTCTTATTTGGAGGACTTCTAGAGATTAAGAAATCAAAAGCATCTGCTTCAAAACACATTTGGCAGTTGCCACCCAAAACTGTAGTTTGCAGATGAGTGGTAATTTATAGAAAGAGCCCAGGACTACCTTTTGGGGAAACACCCTCCACACCCTTGATCTACAATAATATTGATCATTACTTCTTCGGGTTAATATACTCACCTTCTTCTACTTCCTCCCATAATCCAGGTAAAATATCATTTGGTGGACAATGAGTCTAGATCTTGCAGACACACAAATTTCAGAAAAATTCTTAATTGAATTAGAGAGTTATTTAAAGCAAATAAAATTTGGAAAGGGAATAATTTCTATTGATACTTTTCTTTTGGGGTTGCTTGTGCAAAAATCTTTGCAAAGTCACTTAGCACTATGGATTCACATTTTGTTTCCGGACTGAAGGTCTGCTCTCAATTTACATAGCATTGTTTTGAATTGTTGTATTTGTATTACTATTTCTGTAACTGCTCTTGGTTTAAAAGAACCAATTCATTTTTTATTTAAATTCTATTAATTAATATATAATGTATTATTAGCCTCAGAGATAGAGTTCAGTGATTCATCAGTCTTATATAATACAAGGTGCTCATTACATCACATGCCCTCCTTAATCTCCATCACACAATTACCCCATCCTTCCACCCCCCTCTCCTCCAGCAACCCTCAGTTTGTTTCCTATGATTAAGTCTCTCTAATGGTTTGTCTCCCTCTCTGTTTTTGTCTTCTTTTAGTTGTCCCTCCCTTCCCTTATGATCCTGTTTTGTTTCTTAAATTCTACATGAGTGAGATCATATGATAATTGTCTTTCTCTGACTTATTTCTTTAGCATAATACCCTCTAGTTCCAACCACATCATTGCAAATGGCAAGATTTTTTTATGGCTAGGTAGTATTCCATTGTATATATATACCACTTCTTTTTTTTTTAAAAGATTTTATTTATTTTGTGAGAGAGAAAGAGAGCGAGCACGAGCAGGGGGTGGGGGTGGGCAGAAGAAGAAGCAGACTCCCCGCTGAGCAGGGAGCCCAATATGGGACTCAATCCCAGGACCCTGGGATCATGACCTGAGCTGAAGGCAGACACTTAACTGACTGAGCCACCCAGGCACCCAATATATCACCTCTTCTTTATCCATTCACCTCTCAATGGACATCTGAGCTCTCTCATACCTTGGCTATTGTGGACACTGCTGCCCTTTTGGATCACTACTTTTGTTATCTTTGAGGTAAATACCTAGTAGTACAATTGCTGGGTCATAGGGTAGCTCTATTTTCAACTTTTTGAGGAACCTCCAGCTATTTTCCAGAGTGGCTGCACCAGCTTGCATTCCCACCAACAGTGTAAGAGGGTTCTCCTTTTTGTGCATCCTCACCAACTTCTGTCATTTCCTGACTTGTTAATTTTAGCCATTCTGACCAGTGTAAGGTAGTATCTCATTGTGGTTTTGATTTGGATTTCCCTGATCCCGAATGAAGTTGAGCATTTTTTCACATGTCTGCCATTTGTATGTCTTCTTTGGAGAAATGTCTGTTCGTGTATTCTGCTTATTTCTTGATTGGATTATTTGTTGTTTGGGTGTTGAGTTTGGTAAGTTCTCTATAGATTCTGGATACTAGCCCTTTATCTGATATGTCATTTGCAAATATCTTCTCCCATTCTGTTGGTTGTCTTTTGGTTTTGTCAACTGTTTCCTTTGCTCTGCAAAAGCTTTTTATCTTGATGAAGTCCCAATAGTGCATTTTTGCCTTTGTTTCCCTTGCCTTTGGGGACTTGTCTAGGAAGAAGTTGTTATGGCCAAGGCCACAAAGTTTGCTGTCTCTGTTCTCCTCTAAGATTTTGATGGATTCCTATCTCACATTTAGGCATTTTCATCCATTTTGAGTCTATTTTTGTGTGTGGTGTAAAGGAGTGGTCCAGTCTCATTCTTCTGCAAGTGGCTGTCCAATTTTCCCAGCACTATTATTGAAGAAACTGTCTTTTTTCCATTAAATATTCTTTCCTGCTTTGTCGAAGATTAGTTGACCATAGAGTTGAGGGTCCATTTCTGATTTCTCTATTCTGTTTCATTGATCTATGTGTCTTTTGTGCCAGTACCATACTGTCTTGATGATTACAGCTTTGTAATAGAGCTTGAAGTCCAGAATTGGTATGCCATCAGCTTTGGTTTTCTTTTTCAACATTCCTTCGGCTATTCAGGGTCTTTTCTGGTTCCATACAAATTTTAGGATTATTTGTTCCAGCTCTGTGAAAAAAGTTGATGGCATTTTGATAGGGATTGCATTGAATGTAGAGATTGCTCCAGGTAACATAGATATTTTAACAATATTTGCCCTTCCAATCCATGAGCATAGAATGTTTATCCATTTCTTTGTGACTTCCTCAATTTCTTTCATGAGTGTTCTATACACTCTGAGTATAGATCCTTTCTGTACAGATCCTTTACCTCTTTGGTTAGGTTTATTCCTAGGTATCTTATGGTTTTTGGTGCAATTGTAAATGGGATTGACTCCTTAATTTCTCTTTCTTCTGTCTCATTGTTAGTGTATAGAAATGCAACTGATTTCTGTGCATTGATTTTATATCCTGATACTTTGTTGAATCCCTATATGAGTTCTAGAAATTTTGGGGTGGAGTCTTTTGGGTTCTCCACATAGAGTATCATGTCATCTGCAAACAGTGAGAGTTTGACTTCTTCTTTGCCTATTCAGATGCCTTTTATTTCTTTTTGTTGTCTGATTGCTGTGGCTAGGACTTCTAGTACCATGTTGAATAGCAGTGGTGACAGTGGACATCCCTGCTGTGTTCCTGACCTTAGGGGAAAAGCTCTCAGATTTTCCCCACTGAGAATGATACTCGCTGTGGGCTTTTCATATATGGCTTTTATGGTATTGAAGTATGTTCCCTCTATCCCTACACTCTGAAGAGTTTTAATCAAGAAAGGATGCTGTACTTTGTCAAATGCTTTTTCTGTATCTATTGAGAGGATCATATGGTTCTTGTCCTTTCTTTTACTTATGTAGTGTATCACATTGATTGATTTGTGGATGTTGAACCACTCTTGTAGCCCAGGAATATATCCCATTTGGTTATGGTGAATAATCCTTTTAATGTAGTGTTGGGTCCTATTGACTAGTATCTTGGTGAGAAATTTGGCATGCATGTTCATCAGGGATATTGGTCTGTAATTCTCCTTGTTGGTGGGGTCTTTGTCTGGTTTTGGGATCAAAGTAATGATGGCCTCATAGAATGAGTTTAAGCTTTCCTTCCATTTCTATTCTTTGAAACAGCTTCAAAAGCATAGGTATTAATTCTTCTTTAAATGTTTGGTAGAATTCTCCTGGGAAGCAATCCGGCCCTGGGCTCTTGTTTGTTGGGAGATTTTTGATTACTGCTTCAATTTCCTTGCTGGTTATGGGTCTGTTCAGGTTTTCTATTACTTCCTCTTTCAGTCTTGGTAGTTCATTCATCTCTAGGAATGCATCCATTTCTTCCCCATTGCCTAATTTGTTGGCATACCATAACTCATAATATGTTCTTATAATTGTTTGTATTTCTTTGTTGTTGGTTGTGATCTCTCCTCTTTCATTCATGATTTTATTTATTTGGGTCCTTTCTCTTTTCTTTTTGAGAAGTCTGGCCAGGGATTTATCAATCTTATTAATTCTTTCAAAGACTCAGCTCCTAGTTTTGTTGATCTGTTCTACTGTTCTTTTGGTTTCTATTTCATTGATTTCTGCTCTAATCATTATTATTTCTCTTCTCCCGAGGGTTTTAGGCTTTATTTGTTCTTCTTTCTCCAGCACCTTTAGGTGTAAGGATAGCCTATGTAATTTGAGACCTTTCTTGTTTCTTGAGAAAGCGGATATTGCTATATATTTCCCTCTTAGGACCACCTTTGCTGCATCCCAAAGGTTTTGAAAAGTTGTGTTTTCATTTTCATTTGTTCCCATGAATTTTTTAAATTCTTCTTTAATTTCATGGTTGACCTATTCATTCTTTAGTAGGATAATCATTAGCCTCCATGTATTGGAGTTCTTTCCAGATTTCCTCTTGTGATTGATTTCCAGTTTCAAAGTACTGTGGTCTGAAAATACGCAGGGAATGATCCCAGTCTTTTGGTACCATTGGAGACCTGATTTGTGACCCAGGATGTGATCTATTCAGGAGAATGTTCCATGTGCTTTCAAGAAGAATGTGTATTCTGTTGCTTTAGGATGGGATGCTCTGAATATACCTGTGGAGTCCATCTGGTCCAGTGTGTCATTCAAAGCCCTTGTTTCCTTGTTGATCTTCTGCTTAGATGATCTGTCCATTGCTGTGAGGGGGGTGTTAAAGTCCCCTACTATTATTGCATTATCATTGATGTGTTTCTTTAATTTCGTTATGAGTTGGCTTATATAATTGACTGCTCCCATGTTAGGGACATAGATATTTAAAATTTTTAGGTATTCTTTTTGGATAGACACTTTAATTATGATATAGTGTCCTTCATCATCTCTTATTACAGTCTTTTGTTTAAAATCTAATTTGTCTGATATAAGGATTGCTACCCCAACTTTCTTCTGATGTCCATTAGCATGATAAGTGGTTTTCCATCCCCTCTCTTTAAATCTGGAGGTGTCTTTGGGTCTACAGCGAGTTCCTTGCAGACAGCATATTGATGGGTCTTGTTTTTTTATCCAATCTGATACCCTGTGTCTTTTGATTTGGGCATTTAACCCATTTACATCAGAAGAACTATAGAAAGATATGAATTTAATGCCATTGTATTATCTGTAAAGTGACTATTACTTTATATTGTGTCTGTTCCTTTCTGGTCTATGTTACTTTTGGGCTCTTTCTTTGCTTAGAGGATCCCTTTTAATATTTCTTATTGGGCTGGTTTGGTGATCACAAATTCTTTTAGCTTCTGTTTGTCCTGGAAGCTTTTTATCACTCCTATTTTGGATGACATCCTAGCTGGATAAGTATTATTTTTTAAGAAAAGGTTATTTACATTTTTTTAAAGATTTTATTTATTTATTTGACAGAGAGAGACACAGCGAGAGAGGGAAAACAAGCAGGGGGAGTGGGAGAGGGAGAAGCAGGTTTCCCACCGAGCAAGGAGCCCGACATGGGGCTCAATCCCAACACCCTGATATCATGACCTGAGCCGAAGGCAGATACTTAGCAACTGAGCCACCCAGGCGCCCCTTGGGGGATAAAGTATTCTTGGCTGCATATTTTTCTCATTTAGCACCCTGAATATATCATTCCAGTCCTTTCTGGCCTGCCAGGTCTCTGTGGATAGGTCTGCTGCCAGTCTAATGCTCCTACCCTTATAGGTTACTGACCTCTTGTCCCAAGCTGGTTTCAGGATTTTCTCTTTGTCTCTGAGATCTGTAAGTTTGCTATTATACGTGAGGGTGTTGACATATTTTTATTGATTTTGAGGGATGTTCTCTGTGTCTCCTGGACTTGAATGCCTGTTTCCTTCCCCAGATTAGGGAAGTTCTTTGCTATAATTTGCCCCAATATACCTTCTTTCTCTCTCTTTCTCTTTCCTCTTCTTCTGGGATCCCAATTAATCTAATATGGTTTTGCTTTATGGTATCACTTACCTCTTGAATTCTCCCCTTGTGATCCAGTAGTTGTTTATCTCCCTTTTTCTCAGCTTCTTTATTCTCCATCATTTGGTCTTCTATATCACTAATTCTCTTAGAGCCTCCATTTTTATTGCATTTCATTAAGAGCCTTTTTTATTTTGAATTGGTTAGATTTTAGTTCTTTTATTTCTCCAGAAAGGGATTCTCTAGTGTCTTCTATGTTTTTTTCAAGCCCAGCTAATAATCTCTATAATTATTGTTCTGAGCTCTAGTTCCAATATCTTATATCCATACTGATTAGGTCCCTGGCAGTACTGCCTCTTCTTCTCTTTTTTGAAGTGAGTTTCCCATCTTGTCGTTCTTGCAGAAAGTAGTCTCTTTCTTATTTGTAGAATAGAAAATGCAGCAAATAGAAAATTTGCTGCAAATCTTTTCTTAGACCTCTGGTTGAGTTCATTGGTGTTCAGAATGATTTGATAGCTATCTAGCTGAACTCCTGGGACCAGAAAAAAACTAAGGTCCCCTACTCCTCCACCATCTTGGAAAGTCCTGACCAACAATTCATTTTTGTGAACTGAGAAAAGTGACAAAAAATGCAAATATGCAAATGTAAATCATAACTCACAAATTATTTTAAAATATACTAAAATAAATTTACCTTTTTAATCTAATATTAGCTAAAACAGGTTCATATGCCTGTAATTAACAAAAATGTAATGAAATTTCTATGCAAATCTTAACCAATTTTCCAAAAGATTTTATTTATTTATTTATTTATTTATTTATTTATTTATTGAGAGAGAAAGAGTGCACAAGTGGTAGGGACAGAGGGGAGAGAGAGGGAAAAGGAGAGAAGCAGACTCTCCACTGAGCACAGAGCCCAACACAGGGCTTGATCTCAAGACCTGAGCCAAAATCGGGCACTTAACCGACTGAGCCACCCAGGTGCCCTCATTTTTAATTTATAAAATGTCTATTTTTAAACAAACACAGGGGCGCCTGGCTGGCTCAGTCAGAAGAACGTGAAACTCTTGATCTCAGGGTCATGAGTTTGAGCCCCACATTTGTTACAGAGATGACTTAAATAAAAACTTAAAAAAATAGAAAATAGAAAAATAAACATATTTATATAATTTTACATCAACACTTCCAATTAAAAATTACATCCTGTTTTTTGTTATTGTGGTACTTTTTTCCTTTCCTTTTTGGATTGGTTTCCCTCTCCCTGTCCTCACTTCTTTCCTGCCACACATTGTCCCATAACTCATATTAACAGTCTACCATATATCTGTTCAAATTTTTTTACTTTTTTATTTTTTTAAAGATTTTATTTATTCATTTGAGAGAGAGAGAGACAGAGAAAGAGCATGAGCAGGGGGAGAGGCAGAGGAAGAAGGAGAAGCAGGCTCCCTGCTGAGCCAGGTTGGTGTTCAGACAGCTGGAAACAGGGCAGACATATAAAGGTCAGGAATCCTGTGGCATTCACCCTTCAGCAAGGCTGGATTAGGGAGCCTGTGGAAACAATAACATGGATTTCTATTCTGAAGAAACTCTTACCACTTCTGAGTTGACAACAGTGGGAGCTCTGACAATTCAACCTTTCCTCTACTCAGGTTGAATTTAACTTAGATTTTTACATACCTTTGTTGAGGGAAAATTTACATATAATTAAATGCACGTATTTTAAGTGTACAGTTTGCTAAGTTTTGATAAATATATACACTCCACAATCAAGATTCAGAACATTTCCATCACTACAAAAGTTTCCTCATATCCCTGAGCAGTCAGTGCATCCTCCTTGGTACCAGGTAAGCTTTGATCCTATTTCTGTAACTATAAACAAGTTTTGCCTGTTCTAGAAATTCACGTTATTGGAATCATGTTTTGTGCCTGACTTCCTTCACCCCGTATAGTATCTTTTATATTCATCAAAGCTACTGTGTGGAAACATGATTCATTCCTTTTTATTACTTAGTAGTTTTCCATCGTATGAATATACCACAATATATTTATTTATGTACATGCTGGTAGACACATTTGAGATCTCAAATGACTCAAGATCTGCTTGTGTCTGCAATAGACAGCCTCGCTGGGGGTATAGAAAGTTTCGGTACTGGAGTTCCACCTAGTGTCTGTCTATGGTACTGCAAACTCTGGTGCCTGACCAAGACATGTTGAATGCCTTTGTTTTCAAGGGCTCCCAACCTGACATTCTACTCCTATCAGTGCTTAGATTAAGGCAAGACAGAAACCAGTCCCTTAGCAGCACCCCAAAAAATCAGCACATTGGGTGTACATTCCACTCCTTTGCTTCCCAAGGAAGGAGTCAGGAATTGAGGGTTTCCTCCCAATCAGACCAGCCATGCCTTGCCATGCTGAGAAGAGTTCTAGTGAGTGAATGCCAAGAGTTTTCCTGCTGGGGCTTCATTGTGTTTGGCTGGGATGTAAGAATCTCTCTCTATTATCTATTCTCTCTCTCCTGACAGCACCCCCCCCCTTTTTTTTTTACAGAGAATAGCCTTTGCCACTCAAACCAAAAATGTATTTATTTCTTGTTTACCCATGTTTGGGGTCTGCTTGTCTCAAAAGATTGAACATTAACAGTTTATGCCCACTTTCAGGAATACAATGGAATAACACAAACTTCCAAATTTCACAAAACCACAAATGCTGATTCCTACGAACATCCACCATTCTTCCTCAAATATAAGAAATCAGCTAGTCGAAGATACATTTCTTCATAGCCACTAGGAAAGCAGGTTTGTGTCATTGTACCCAGACTCAAGGCAGCTCTGTCTCTGGCTAGAATGGAAGCTGCAAGCTAGTCTCATGGAGTCACCAGCAGGAGAGTTGAAGCAGGATATTTTTTTTTAATTTTATTTATTTACTTGACACAGAGAGCGCACAAGCAGGGGGGAAGGGAGAGAGGGAGAGGGAGAAGCAGGCTCCCCACTGAGCAGGGAGCCTGACATGGGACTTGATCCCAGGACCCTGGGATCACGACCTGAGCCTAAGGCAGGCGCCTAACCAACTGAGCCACCCAGGCCTGAAGCAGGGTATTTTACATACTCACTGAACCTGGAAGTAGCAGGGTCTCCCATCCTATTGGGTCTGCATGTTCTAATGAAGTAAAGCACTAGCTTTCCCCTGTTTATGTTGTTTCAGATTTGTCATTTTATTGAGTGGTGGAGAAGGCAGCCATTTAGTAGCTGAAACAGAAGAGAGAAACGGAACTCCCAAAATCTTACAGGAAGGTGCCCATCCAAGCATCTCTTACCTGGTTTCTGGATTTCTCACAAAGACAGTTGGTTCATATATTGTTGTTAAATCCTTGTCTCCATGGGGGAAGGAGGGTCTGGGTTTCCTTTTCTGCAGTATTGCTGGCATCTGTTATTGCCTCCTTTTTCTTTGCCTAGTGCTCACAATTCCCTGCTTCTTTGAATTTCTACTAATTGTTTTACTGGATGCTGGATATTATGGATGCTATGTTGTTGAAGGTCTCCATTTTGTTGTCTTTCTTTAAAGAGTTTTGGCTTGGGGAGCACCTGGGTAGCCCAGTTGATTAGGCATTTTACTCTTGATTTTGGCTCAGGTTATGATCTCAGGGTCATGGG
The DNA here is from genome assembly GCF_003265705.2 of Callorhinus ursinus. Classification (NCBI taxonomy): domain Eukaryota; kingdom Metazoa; phylum Chordata; class Mammalia; order Carnivora; family Otariidae; genus Callorhinus; species Callorhinus ursinus. The sequence goes on along the minus strand of NW_027397106.1, from coordinate 5,989,008 downwards.
ATCATGCCCCATATTGGGCTCCACATTCAGCACAGAGTCTGCCTGAGATCTTCTCCTTCTGCCTTTCCCCCTGCTCATGCTCTTTCTCTCTCTCTGTCTCTCTCTCTCTTCCTCTCTTTCTCTAAGATAAATAAATAAAATAAATCTTTTGAAAAAAGAGTTTTGGCTTGGTATTAGTAGACAGTTAAGATACTTGAGGCCCAAAAACAAACAAATAAACAAAAAGCAGAAACAGACTCATAAATACAGAGAACAAACTGGTGGCTGCCAGAGGGGTGGGGGAATGGACAAAGTGGATGAAGGGGAGGGAGAGATGCAGGCTTCCAGGTATGGAACGAATAAGCCATGGGATAAAAGGTACAGCATAGGGAATATAGTCAATGGTGTTGTAATAGCATTATAGGGTGACAGATGGTAGCTTCACTTGTGGTGAGCTTGGCATAATGTATAGACTGGCTGAATCACTATGGGTTTTTTGTTGTTGTTTTTAAGTTTTCATTTATTTAAGTAATCTCTACACCCAATGTGGGGCTCGAACTCACAACCCTGAGATCAAGAGTCGGATGCTCTGCTGATTAAGCCAGCCAGGCGCCCCTCCAATCACTATGTTATACACCTGAAACTAATGTAACAGTGTGAGTCAACCATATTACAATTTTAAAAAAGAAAGACACTCAAGGTTCAGTTTAATCTTTACAAACCCAGTTTTTAAACTTTGTTATGGCAGGTCTAGATTAGCTTTTATTCTTGAGCTAGTTCGACCCTATTCCTAAAAGGTGGCCTTTCCGACATATCTAAGGAATGCTCCCAGTTTTCAGTGAGATTCCTCCGCTCTGGCTGATCAGAACTCAAATGTCTGCCACTTTGTACCAATTCCAGTAGTTACTCAATGTACAGCTCCTAGCAATATTCAGCTAAAGTCTTGTGGGGAGCCTTATACAGGTTTCTAGAATTCTCTCTCTGCATACCTCCCTCCTCTTCTACCACACAATTCAATCTTTGCCTCCCCAAACTCTAATTTTTGTCTCTTCAACTCAGCAATATAATCATGCTCTGCCTTCCTAGATCTCAGATCTCAAAAGTGTGTAAAGGCAGAAAGCTAAGGTAATGGTAGGGCTCACTTCAATCGTTTCTCTTCTCTCAGGGATTATAGTTTCGTGCTGTGTGTTTTCCAATAGCTGAAAACAGATATTTCATGTTTTGTCCATTATGTAATTGTTTGCTTGAGGAGAGCTAGGCTGGTAGCAGTCACTGCTTCATAGGTGGAAGCTGAAAACCCTTACCCTTCTTTTTAACTTTCTAAACTCTTTGCTACCCTCTAAATTCTAGTTCACATTCCCTCTCACTCCATTAACTTCCCTTACTCCTTTCTCTGCTAGTTCAATAAACTCCATAGCTCTTTTGTGGCAGTTATCAAATCCCTATGGTACCATAATTCCCTGCAGAAGGAAAGACCCTCTTCTGGACCATCCAGTAATGCCTAACACATTATGGGGTTCAAAATATATATTTGTTGAATAAATGAAATACCCAAAATATATTGTTTTCTTATCAGTGGAAATATATAAAAAGAGGATAAATGTTCCTCCTGCTTAGTGAAATGTTGGAATATATATGGTTTAAGGTCCCTCCCAGCTCAAAGCTTCAATGAAAAAATGGTTAGGCAAATTGTGCCACGTCTATATAATGAATATTGAATGATTTTTTTATTTTTATTTATTTTTTTTATTTTTATTTTTTTAGAGAGAGAGTGTGTGCAAGCCAGGGGCAGGGGCAGAGGGAGAGGGAGAGAAATAGAATACTAAGCAAGCTCCATGCCCACTGCAGAGCCCAACACGGGCTCAATTTCACAATCCCAAGATTATGATGTGAGCCATAATCAAGAGTCAGATGCAGCTCGCCCTCTGAGCCTCTGCCGAAGCCAGTGCATTTTGCGCCCCCCAACCATGCCCGCGGGCATGTCCTGGGCCACCTACCTGAAAATGTTCACTGCCAGCCCTTCCTGACCATGTGCGCCGGGGCCGAAGCGGTGCACAGGTACTACCAGCCCGACCTGACAATACCTGAAATTCCACCAAAGCCTGGAGAACTCAAAACGGAGCTTTTGGGACTGAAAAAGAGACAACATGAACCTCAAATTTCTCAACAATAGAAACCTCAAAATGCTTAACTCAGCCAAGAACTCCGTGAATAATATTATAAGTATTAAATATATACTTAAAAAAAAAAGAGAGAGAGATGCTTAACCAGCTGAGCCACCCAGGTGCCCCTACATGAATATTTTGAAAAAGGGATATATTCAATGATTACAGTAAAGTGTTAGGTGAAATATTAGGATCAAAGTTATATATGTGATCATAGTTACAACTATGTAAAAAAAGCATAATGCTAGGAGGGAAAACCCATAAAAACTAGAAGGAAATATATATATATATTTTTAAGATTTTATTTATTCGACAGAGACTCAGTGAGAGAAGGAACACAAGCAGAGGGAATGGGAGAGGGAGAAGCAGGCTTCCCGCTGAGCAGGGAGCCTGATGTGGGGCTCGATCCCAGGACCCGGGGATCATGACCTGAGCCGAAGGCAGACGCTTAATGACTGAGTCACCCAGGAGCCCAGAAGGAAATATAGTTTTAAATAATGGAGTTATTTTAATGTGTGTGTACCCTTCTCATGTTTTTAATGTCATTATCCAGCTGTCTTGAAAGACAACCGGCCTATCTGGTTTTACCACATCCTCCTGCCTATATCCTCTCCATTCATAATTGATGTTTATATCACTGAGTTGGGATGAAAGATACAAGAATCTTGTCCTAGGGGCACCTGGCTGCCTCCGTTGGTGGAGCCAACTCGGGGTCGTGAGTTCAAGCCCCATGTTGGGTATAGAGATTATACAAACAAACAAACTTAAAAAAAAAAGTATCTTGTCCTGTGAAGGTGAATTTTTCCCCAGGCAGGATTTCTGCATTCCAGAGAGCTGGCTCTGGGTGAAGGGGCTGTCTTATCAGGTAATATGAACTCATCATCAAGGCATGGGTAACTGAAAGTAGTAAATAGATAACTCTACAAACCAATTTTTTTGTTGTTGTTCATTGCTGTATACCAGAGTCTAGAACAGTGCCTGACAGGTCATAAATACTCGGTAATTAGTTCTTGAATTAATTAATGTTATGACACATTTTTATACAAAATCTTAATCTAATACCTAGAAAACAGCATATAGATCCTTTATTTCCACTTTAAATTCACAGATAACACTTCAGAAAAAGAGCTGAAATTAAAATAAATTTTAACTACACAGATATTTTTATTACAATTATCATAAATTCTAAGTCAATAGACACTAGGTTTATTTATGGGTAGAAAGGTTCTTATTCTTCTCTTTCTCACCTGACATATCCCTCAGGCTCTTTACACAACCCAAGACCTGGGCAGACATATTTTATTCTCAACGACTTCCTCAAAGAGAATATACTAATTAATTCCTTGCAGGTCACCTTTTCCTCATCCGAGTTTTTCCACTCTGCCTTTCACCCGTCAGGTAAGACACTTGTCCAGTTTCTTCCAGGAAGGGCCATCCTGGACTGTTACTGGAAAGACCCAGCTCCTGCCATGACCCTGTGCTGTCGTTTTCCTGGCCTCGTGTGGAGGGAATTCAGTGCTGTATTTCTGCAACAGGGTTCCTTCTTCACATTTGTCATTCAGCTGCATTTAGTATCTGGCACAACTACCTTGATGGCACCTGACCTGGTTTTATATTAATCTGTGATGTTAAATTATCAAACTAACAGAACAAATTATCTACAGAATTATAAACAGTTTCCTCCTGCCTCTTCCCTGCTAAGAGATTAAAGCAGGACCCCAGGTCCTAAATCATGCCACAATAGAAAGACTGCTAATCTAGCCATTAGAAGTCAAATTCTAGATAATCCATCCCAATGCTGCAAGAACAAATCACAGCATACTCACTTTTCACCTTGGGGTTCATTCTGAGCATCAGATATTCACTAAATAAGTTAATATCTGCTTTGTGAATTACAAAATACTAGATAAATGTTCTTAATTGTGGCTATTCTTATGTCTTTCCAGTCTTTCCCTATCTCATAAAAAAGAGGTCATTAGATTTGAGGGAAACACCTGGACGTGGTCCCTCGTGGACCAGAACATTCCCCTGGAACCAAAACCTAGATGCAGCTGCTGCAGGTGGCTCCAAGCTACATCTCCTCCCCAAGGAGGCTCTTCTTCAACCCCCACAAGGGAAGGAGGCTGCCCTGCTCTCAGAAAAGGCAGTAGTGTCCACAGAAGCACATAGAGGATAAGGACAACAGCATTCTGTGAGCACCCTGGAGTAGGGAGAAACCAGTAACATGGAGCCTCCCTAAGAGAAAAGCAGAAAATCCACAGAGCTGTCGGCTGGCAGGAGAATTTAGTCTGGAGGTAAGACAACCAGAAGAGAAGGAGTTGACTCAAAGCCCACAGCAGACCAGGCTCCCTTTCCACTGAATCTGAGTATCTAGGGTTCATCTGGCTCAACACTACTCTCTGCCAACAGAGAGAACCCCCTCTGACCCAGCCTAAACAAATTTGGAAGAGAGCTCGCCATGTTTTTAAAATGTCTAATGTTTGTTCCAGTAGATTTCAAAGAATGGGACCCATTATTTGCCAACTCCTGGGGCCTCTAGGAAGAAAGTTCATTTCCTCCCCTTTGACCTTGTCCAATGAGCCTTATTTTATTTTAATACCCCAAAATCATGCTATAAATAACAATAGTCAGCCCCATAAAAATCACCTCTTTGAAACCAGCACAGGTAGGTGGGTATGGGTTTTCCACCACCACCACCACCCCTTGGTCCATGTTGTGCCCTCTGAGCACCTATGGGCTAACTATAGTCCCTCTTCATAAGAATCCTTCTGGGTGGAGTGGGGGGAGGGAGGGGGAGGGAGGAAGGAATTGGATGAAGATGGTCAAAAGGTACAAACTTCCAGCTATAAAAATAAGTAAGTCCTGGGGGGGCGGGGGAGGAGGGCAGGAAGAATCCTTCCAATACTTGAAAATAGCTATCATAGTCTCCCATTATTTTGTCATTTCCAGAGTAAACATGTCCACATTCTTCATATGTTCCTCATACTTCACCGTTCCAAAGTCTTAACTCATAATAGTCAACAAAAATCTCAAATCATGTTCACATAAATGGCTACTTTTTAACTGATAGTTAAAGCCTACAAGCAAATTTTACATGTGCCCCTGTTACATTTCATCTTGTTTTTAGTCTAGCATTCCAAAGAAAAGATTGTTTTGGATTATAATTCTATCACTTATAATATTGGTTTCCCCTCTTTGTTTCGTATCATCTGAAGTTTGATGAGAGCCATGCATATTTACTCTTTATCGAAGTCACTACCAAAACAGGTGAAGAAGACAAGAAGGCAAAGCCTTCTCCTTTTCACTAGACATGTTTCTCCAGATTTTCAGAGTCATTAATGAATAATTTTGGTCTATGGTAGCCAAACTAAAAGTGTTATCTTTAAGCTCACAGTCATCATCTTTTCTATGAAGCTTTACCAAAATTATGTCTTTTTCTTTTTTTTTTAATGCATTTCTTTTTTTTCTTAAGATTTTATTTATTTATGTGAGAGAGAGAGAGAATGAGAGATAGAGAACACGAGAGGGAAGAGGGTCAGAGGGAGAAGCAGACTCCCTGCTGAGCAGGGAGCCCGATGTGGGACTCGATCCCGGGACTCCGGGATCATGACCAGAGCCGAAGGCAGTCGCCTAGCCAACTGAGCCACCCAGGCGCCCTGTCTTTTTCTACTCCTTTCTCCTGATCTAAATTATTAATACTACCAATAAGGGCCATTATGTGAGGTTTGACATTATAATTAGCATTATATAGCTCCTGGTGATATTTCCTTATGAGACTTCCACATGTTCTTATAAAGCATCTATTTAAGAATTTTACCAGGGACCAAGGTCAAATTCACTGGTTAACAAGGGCAACAGTAACTTTCCTATCATAAGCATTGACTCAGAGACTTGAGAAGACTTAAGAAGTTTTGGGTCAGTTGTCTGGTTGGTTGGTTGGTCAGTTTGGTTAGTTTTACTAGCTTCTTCCCTTGTTCCATCTTTCTGCTAAACCTGGAGTCTATTCCATTCTCAAATCAAGTCTCTTTCTGGCTCTTTAAGAAGTCACTAGTAAGGGCACCCAGGTGGCTCAGTGTGTTAAGCGTCCAACTCTTGATTTCAGCTCGGGTCATGATCAGGGTCTTGAGATCAAGCCCCAGGTCGGGCTCTGCATACAGTAGGAAGTCTGCTTAAGATTCTCTCTCTCCCTCTCCCGCTGTCTCTCCCCCTGATCTCTTGCTCTCTAAAAAAAAAAAAAGAAGTCACTAGTATACAAAAAGATAAAATATGTATCAAATACATATGAAAGTATTCTGTTCCCGCTGTCTGTAACCCCCATGTGACCAAATGGTGTCTGCATAATGGAAGCCCAAAACCAGAGGAAAATGTAGGACCAGGGAAGGAGCACAAAAACCCTGTGTTCTCGCAACCATTTGCTAACGTGGAATGTCATCTTTCTGCGCCTGGGGTGGCTCAGATGGTTAAGCGTCTGCCTTCGGCTCACGTCATGATCCCGGGGTCCTGGGATCGAGTCCCACATCGGGCTCCCTGCTCCTTGGGAGCCCGCTTCTCCCTCTGCCTCTCTCTCTCTCTCTGTCTTTCATGAATAAATAAATAAATAAAATCTTAAAAAAAAAAAGAAAAGAAAACTCTCTATCATGTTGGACTTTCTGGTTTCTTCCCCCTACCACACACACACACACACACACACACACACACACACACACACACACACGTACTTGACTTCCATCTCCAACCTTAATCATGGCTCCATCTCAAACTGAGTGACAGAGTTCCAATATTCCCTCAGTTAGTGGAGGACTCAGAGATTCCTTCTCCATTTTAGCAATCATTTCAGTGCCTCTTTCCCTCGCCCAAGCATTAATTGTCAGATGCTGCAATTTTTCTGTGGCAATTTCCCATTGGAAAATTATTGTAACTAATTCACTCATTTATTAATTCATTCCACAAGTACTTATCAAAGTCTTCCTTTGTGTTTGGTGTTAGCATAGTATTGTAATGATTCAGAGAAGGAATCCTGTAACAGGGTAGAAATGTCTAAATAATCCATATTAGGTGAGATAAAATGATCATGTGACCAGCATAGAGAATATAGGGCAGGAGAACCAAGAAAAAGAAAGTATTCTCAGCTTCCAACAAACTTATTAGAGACTGAGCATAGTTTAAAAATGACTTTACCAATGGTCACCAGGCCACTTGTCTAAGGAAAAGGAATGGATTCCCAGAGAAGTGGGATCTGAGTTAATTCAGATCTTTCTATATTGTACTTCTTGTGGAATAAATGATATAGATTGCTCATCAAAATGTCCAAGCCTCATTTTCTTAGAAAGAGAAAATAGCGTGAGATGAGTGGCTGCTTCAGGAATGTGCATGACCTCAGAGTAGGACCACCCACCCACTAAGGGATGGGGATGGGCAGTCCTCCCCCCCTCCCCCCCAGAGGAGCTCACCAGGTGTGGTTCTGCTGTTGATATTCAGCCAAGATTGTCAGTAAATTGCTCACTGATGATTGCTGCTCTCTGACACCGATATTTCTATCACTCAGGAAGGATTTGGGAAAGCACTGTAAGAGAGTAGACTATTGCAGGAGCTTTGGAGTCAAGCAAATGTGGGTTCACATCATGACTCCATCATAATCGCCTCGAATAACTGACTTAATCTCACTGGGTCTCAGTTTCTCTTCTGTATACAGGAGACAATAAGGCCTAACTTTAATGCTTGCTGTGATGAATAAGTGAATAAGCCAAGCATAGTATGCAGTCCCGATAGGATCTTGGTTAAAGTTACCTTCCTCTCTTCTCTCGGGCCCCGATCTAGGTGAGGAAGCAGTCCAGTGGTGACAGCGAAAACCAGACCACCTGGCTGATCCTGGTCGGCTTTGGGGAGTTGCAACACCTGGGCTTTCTCCCTTTCACCTTCTTTTTGGCCATTTATATGGTAACAGTTGGGGGCAACACCCTTATCGTGCTGGCTGTGGCCACCAGTCGGGCACTCCATACACACATGTATTTCTTCCTCTGCCACTTCTCCTTGCTGGAGACTGGCTATACCTCCAACATCACGCCTCAGCTGCTGTGGAGCTTCCTGGAAGGGAGGGGAACCATCTCACTGGTCAGCTGTCTGGTCCAGTTCTACACGTTTGCCTCACTAGCTGCCATTGGGTGCCTCCTGCTCTCTGCTATGTCCTATGACCGTTATCTGGCCATCTGCCACCCCCTTCACTACCCTGCCCTGACGAGCACCTGGTTGTGTGGCTGCCTGGCTGCTGGAGCCTGGATCAGCGGCTTTTCTTTGTCTGCCTTCACTCTGGCCCTGGCAGCCCCTCTGCCCCTCTGCCTTGGCCGCAGGGAGATGGACCACTACTTCTGTGATTTTGCTCCAGTTGTAGGGTTGTTCTGTGGAGATGTGGGGGTCATGTGGGGAACCAGAGCGAGCATCTCAGGCTTTCTGACGCTGGGCCCCTTCCTGTTGATTGTGGCATCCTATGCCTCCCTCTTGAGGACTGTACTGCAAATACCTTCAAGCCATGGTAGACAGAAAGCCTTCTCCACCTGTTCCTCCCACCTCAGTGTGGTCAGGATGTTTTATGGCACCCTCATTGTGGTCTATGTAGCCCCAACAGAGCACATGGCCCCCTTGCTCCGAAAGGCCTTCTCTGTCCTCTCCACTGTATTCACCCCTATGGTCAACCCCATCATCTACAGCCTCAAGAACCAAGAGGTAAAAGGGGCCCTTCATAGGCTCTGGGGACAGCTTATCCCAAGACATACTCCACTGAGAAGGATAGGGCAGCTATTGACTTGTTCCTGGATTCCAGCTTAGCCCCTTCCTCAAAGTCTAGAGGACTAGAGATCGCTGTGATGAAAAGATAAATACTGTGGGATTGAAAATAGATGTCTGACAAAATGAGGCAACTTCATTTTTCCAGTTGGAATGGGGTAGAGTTCAAAATCTTATGCCGGGTACAAGACCTAAATATTATAGACACTCCACAAATATTAGTTGAAAAAAATGGATGGATGGATGAATGAATGAATGAATGAATACGGAAAAGAATGCCAGAGGAAGGAGAGCACAACTCAAGGGGGGAACATTTGCAGATTATTAATCTAAGATGACAAGATTAAGGTTGGCAGATAGAGAAAGGAGGGTTAGGGAGATGGTAATAAGGACCAGAATTAAGATAAGATCTCATGACATGCTTCGCATGAAATCTCAGAAACAGAGAGACAGACTTGGACATAAAGTATGTAGAGTCATGATGTAGGTGGTGATGGCACAAGAGCCACTCGGGAGAGGAAGGGTCAGCCATTCATGCCTGTAGCCCAGGAGGCCAACTGGACCACTGCTCTGGGAGTTCCCGTTAGTCCTCCTGTTGTTGATGTCAGACAAGTAGGAAGTAGGGGAAAGGTAGGAGATTAATGAGAAGGAAATAAATTAAACCCAATGAGAGAATTCTGAAATTTTGCCTCTAACAGAAAATCTTTTAAATCTTTTTCTTTTTTGTAAGATTTTATTTATGTATTTGAGAGAGAGCGCAAGCAGAGGAAGGGGCAGAGGGGTGAGGGAGAGAATCCCAAGAAGACTCTGCACTGAGCACAGAGCCCAACCAGGAGCTTGAGCTCAGGACCCTGACATCATGACCTGAGCCAAAACCAAGAGTCGGAAGTCCAACTGACTGAGCCACCCAGGCACCCCTGAAATCTTTTAAAAACGACACAAAAACATTTCTAATTTTTTTATTGGAAATATGTCAATATGTTTCTCAAGGTTGCCTGCACCAGAAAGATCTAGAGTAACTGTTTACAAATGAGGATTTCTAGGCTCTTCATCAGACCTACAAAATCAGAACCTCTAGAAATGGGGCCCAGGGATCTACATGTAACAAATGTCATAGCTGATTCTCAGTGTAGGGAAAGGGCATGGTTACCAGGGGTGACAAAGGTAATGGGAAAATTGGTTGGGGGGAGACACAGTTCCTCGTGGATGTAAAGAGATGTAACCCTGAGTGATGGAAATCAGATAGACAGAGAGATATACAGAAAGGACCAGAGAAGATCTGAAGGAAAGTAGAAAACCTGGGTTAGCTGGCCCTGTCTGGGTGGGGCAGAAATACAGAGCAAAAGAAAACAAATAGAAAATTTCCCTGTCTGGGAGTGCCTCTGTGGCTTGGTTTCAGCTCAGGTCATGATCTCAGAGTCGTGAGATCAAGCTGCCTGTGGGGCTCTGCACTCAGCAGAAGTCTGCTTGGGATACTCTCTCCCTCTCCCTCTGCCCCTCCCCCTGCTCGTTCTCTCTCTCTCTCTCTCTCTCTCTCTCAAATAAATAAATAAATAAATAAATAAATCTTAAGAAAATTAAATGAAGTACATATAATAAAGTCCTCCATCTCTGTGCTTTGATTGGTCTATGACACATTTTAACAAACATTAACATCCTCCCTCACCCTCCTTTTCGTCAAGGAAAGTCAGGAGACACCCTCTCCCTTCAGTCCTAGCGCTGAGGGCCAGCCCTTCCCCATAGTGGAACCTCACTGCATATAGACATGAGCCACCGCTTCTCCTTCTCCTCCCCTGGCATGAAAGGACGGAGACAACACTGGGAGGATGCCAGGTCATAGGGAAACTGGACCTAAAGAGAGGAGAGACCCCAGGGGAGAGAGTCAGAGAAGGAAAGTGGGAAAGAAGAAGAGGCGGGAAGGGGGAGGAAGGGGGACAGGGAACAGGGAAATGACAAGACCGGGGAAACAGAGGGATAATGAAAGGGAAAGTAAAAGCTGCAAGTGGAAGAGGTAAGAAAGGGAAGCAGGGCCGCCTGGGGGGCTCAGTCGGTTAAGCGGCTGCCTTCCACTCAGGTCATGGTCCCAGGGTCGTAATCCCCGCTCAGCGGGGAGTCTGCTTGTCCCTCCCCCAAACTGGTGCTCGCTCTCTCTCTCTCTGTCTCTCTCAAATGAATAAATAAAATCTTTAAAAAAAAAAAAAAAGGAAAGAAGTAGGAGAAGCAAAGGAGAAAGGAAGGGTTCCAGAAACCTTCCCCACATTCCTCCACTGGGACCACATGATCTCAAGGTTGTGGGATCAAGCCCAGCAGCAGGCTCTGCTCAGTGTGGAGTCTGCTAGAGATTTTCTCTCTCACCCTCCCCCTCTGCTCCTCCCTCCTCTGCTCCTCTCCCTGCTCACGCTCTCTCTCTCTCCCTCAAATAAATAAATACCATCTCTAAAAGAAAAAGTTTCAGTTATTAATTGGACTTCAGCTCAATATTGCATGGTAAGTCCATGCTTTGAGATACCCTACCTACAGCATGCACACAGGAATAATTGAAAAAAATGCAAAAGGGAAAATGTAAAAGGCATAGAATAGCTCAAAAACAATATAAATATCTCCATGGGCCACAAATATAAGGAAACTAATCATAAAAGCTGTGAATAGGTCTGAAGCCAAAGGCCTGCTCGATTCCAGGCTGAAGCAAGAGGAGAGGCAGTTCTGAGCTCAGCTCCTGCAGGGTCACGGAGACTAAAAGTTCTCCACCTGAAGCAGGAACTAGAGCCAAAGGCACTCCAGAAGGGAAGGGCTGAGAACAAGGTCTCTTTTCATTAAAGAGAAATGAAAAAAAAAAACTGCTGCCTGCTACCATCTGAGGCCAAAGTTTATCCAGAGCACACGTAAGGAGGTAAGAGAGCATGGAGTTTCGTGACCAGGAACTGAGAGGGCATACGTGCGGCCTCCCACTCAAAATGAGGCTGAGATCCAACATTATAAAATACTTGGGAAAAAACTAACTCTACAAAAGATAGCCCAAAAAATCACCAATTGGAAGATAAATTTACACTAGAGAATATTAAAATATTAAGAGTCCGAGAGAAAGACAAACACCATATGATTTCACTTATATGTGGAATCTAAAAAACAAAGCAAATGAGCAAACAAAAAAAGCCAAAACCAACCCATAAATACAGAGAACAAACTGATGGTTACCAGAGGGGAGACGAGTGGGGGGATGGGCAACGTGGATGAAGGGGAGGGGAGATCCAGGCTTCCAGTTATGGAATGAATACTTCAGGAGGATGAAAGGCACAGCATAAGGAATATAGTCAATGGTGTGGGGTTTTGTTGTTGCTCTTGTTTTTGTTTTTTCTCCAAGTTTTTATTTAAATTCCAGTAAGTTAACATAGTGTAATATTGGTTTCAGGAGTAGAATTTAGTGATTCATCACTTACATATGACAACTGGTGCTCATCACAAGTGCCTTCCTTAATCCCCATCACCCACTGAACACCCCCCCACCTCCCCTCCAGCAACGCTGTTCGTAATAGTTAAGAGTCTGATTTTTGGTTTGCCTCTCTTTTTGCCCCGCTATGTTCATCTGCTTTGCTTCTTAAATTCCACATATGAGTGAATACAGTCAATGGTGTTGTAATAATGTTGCCTGGTGACAGATGGCAGCCACACTTGGGGTGAGAACAGCATAATGCATGGACTCGTAGAATCACTGTGTTGTACACTTGAAACTAATGTAACAATGTGTGTCAGCTATAGTTCAAGCTTTAAAAAATATATTAATATTTAATACAGAAGAGAAAATCGTGAGACATCTGGGCAGAATTAAAACAAGTGCAGATAGGGTCACCTGGGTGGCTCAGTCAGCTAAGCATCTGCCTTCAGCTTAGGTCATGATCCCGGAGTCTTGGGATGGAGCCCCATATCGAGCCCCATATCAAGTCCCATATCGGGCTCCCTGCTCAGTGGGGAGTCTGCTTCTCTCTCTCCCTCTGCCCCTCCCCCTGCTCATGCTCACGCACTCTCTCTCACAAATAAATAAAATCTTAAAAAAAAAAGCACAGATAGATATGTAAAAGAATAAACTGGAAAATTGGAAAAGAAAAATATAGTCATTGAAATATCTGAAGACTCAATAGATGGAATAAACTCTAGACATAACAGAGGTGAAGAGAGAATTCGCGAACTTCAAGATAATGTTGAACACTTCACCCGGAGTGTACCACAGAGAGGCAAAGAGATAAAAATACCAAAGATAGTACAAAGTTCTAGAGTTTAAATGGAGAAGTTCCAACATTTGCTGATAGGAGTTCCAGGAAAAGCAGAATAGAGAAACTGAGGGGAAGAGTAACTTGAACAGATGGTGAGAATTTTCCAGAATTGAAAAGAGATATAAATTCTCATTAGAATATATTTAAAATACCAAACAAAATAAATAAAATACAAATCCACACTTGGACACACCAAAGTGAAACTGCAGGATATTATGGATAAAGAAGAAGGTACATACAATTACGTTCAGCATTTTCTGAATAACAACAATTGGAAACAGTCTAAATATCCATCAACAGAAGAATCACTACAAAAGAGTGGCAAAACAATGAAATACTGTAGAGTAGTTAATGTGAATAACAACAGCAGCAAGTATCAGCATGAATAAACCTCGAAAACAAGTTGAATGAAAAATGCAAGGTACAGAAAAATATGCACATTATTAAGCCATTCGTTTGAAGTTTAAAACCACATAAAACAATACATTTATTGTTTGTGGGTGCATACATGTGTAATGAAGACATGAAAACCTACATAGATGAAAACCAAATAGGAATAATACCCACAAATTCAGAATCCTCACCACCTCTCTAATAATCGCTTTAAGTTGAGGCTATTTATTCTCCCCAACCCAGGTATATCTGAATCTAGAAGTAACCAATCTCACTGCTGGCACTTTGAAACCATCATGAACCCCTCCTTCTTTAAAGTCTCTTATATCTTTGAGGCTTATGTATTCTGGCCATACACCTACCACCTCCCTTGGGTTATTCTCCCCCATTCCTTGAGAACACTGACATTTCATAGAATTTCTCTCCATCTCAAGATCTACTCCTACTCTGAGTGATTCAGACATCCATATGAGTGTCCTGTCCAATGCCTCGCCTCCCCAACCCAAGAAGCAGCTCCTCCGATCCCCCATCACTTACCCATCCTTACGGGCCCATCCTGGATCTCGCCATCACTCAGAACTGCTTCACCTCTAAAACCATGAACTCAGGTATGCACTTCTCTCACCAACCTCTTGTTCTTTCAGATCACTTGTTCACTTGCTCCCAGTACTCCTATTTGGATTCCACTGAAACTGTCAGTCCACTGACAGACATTTCTACTGTATCTCTATGTAATAATCTCCTTCTATCTTCCTTTCCTTCCTTACCCAGGTAAGACTCCATAGTCCAAAATCTACACCACTTTTGCCAAAATCTTCCATTATCTTGCCTTATTATCTTTCTGTCCACTTGCCTGGAAAAAAAAAAAAACTAACCCAAATGCATATTCTCATAGGTGTCTTTAAAGTAAAGATCAACCCCCTTAACATGACTTGGCTCCTGAACGCCTCTGAACATAGACATGGAATTAATCTAATCAGTGAAAGCCTGAGTAGATGGATAGCCAGACCAATTAGCTACCCTGAGTGAATATTATAAATAAGTTATGCCTAGTATCCCTTCCTTTATGTCTCCAAGTCAACATCATATAACGCCCTTTAACAGCAAAGCCTTGCCGGTTACTTTAAGACCTACAGAAGCCCCCTTCTAGCACTACCTCTATTATTACTCTTGTGTGTCTTCTTAGAAAATGTTGATCTAGTGATAACTCTTCCTTCACAATGCCTATCCACCGAACTGAAATCAAGACCTTGTGCTCTAATAATTACCAGCGTTTTCTAACCATATATATCCCCTGTTAGTTCTGTTTCACTGGAGAACCCTGACTAATACAAGATGCTTGATGATCACTGATCACACAGATATTAGAGAGAATTCAATACAGTTGGGGTTTTAGATCTGATGACTTCTTGCAGACACAGAGATATTATGAACTTAGGCTCTAGTGGTCTTCTATTCAACCAATGGTTTACTGATTGCAGATGCCCGAAGATCCTCAATTTCTCCAAACTCAGTGATGCTCATCACAGGTCCCCCACTAGACCAAGTAGTAAAATACCTTCAGCCAAGCACAGATAATAAGCCAAAGTTCAGCAAAGCACACAGGGACAACCCCCGCTGGAGACATTCCAACAAAAGTACAAAGCTTGAAAATCATGCTTCTCTCTCCTACCAACTCCCTTCTCTCCCCCATTTCCCTCCTCCATGCATTTGCCCAAATCCAGGACCCACCCCCACCAAAATGAGACTTTATTCCTGGTATTATTCTTGGTTACATTCCCTTCCCTGAAGGGGAACTGACTGGACCAGTTTCAGGAACTGGCCTTGGACAGCCATGTCCTTCCTGGCGTAGATGCCAGCATTATTGCCCAATCATAGATAACTTTGTGCCCGGAGGGTATAAGAGAAAACAGCATCCTGGACATAGCAGACTCAGGTCCCACCAGCTACAGAAATGAGGTCTGTTCTGATCATCACCCTCGTCAGCTGCTTCTGTGCAGCATATGAGGCCAAAGTCTTCTCCAAGTGTGAGCTGGCCCGCAAGCTAAAGACCAAGGGAATGGATGGCTACCATGGCTACAGCCTGGCAAACTGTGAGTGTGAACGTTCTTTCTGTCTCTGCCCGAAGAGACCTTCTTCCCCAGCCAAGCAATCTCTCCCTTTTCACTTCCTGATTTACTCATTTGTCAGGGTTCTCTTCCACTCCCCGACTGCTCT
Organism: Callorhinus ursinus; assembly: GCF_003265705.2. NCBI lineage: Eukaryota > Metazoa > Chordata > Mammalia > Carnivora > Otariidae > Callorhinus > Callorhinus ursinus. The sequence continues at coordinate 5,973,206 of NW_027397106.1, read as the reverse complement.
TCTTATCTCTGCCTCCACTGCCTTATATTCCTACTAGGATCTCCTTTTCTCTCTTTCCACCAGGGATTATTTTATCTATAATAAATTTTCTCTTGCTGTTCCCCCAAATCACCTCCCCACCCAGCGGCCTGGAATACTTCCTCAGAAACACCCCGAGACTCGCCCAACATCTCTCCATCTTGCTCCCATCACCTTTGCTTTCATCTGCATTCTTTTTAGTCTCTGCCGCACAGTTGGTATTGCCTCCCACCCTCTCCCCTGCCCTTCTGTCCACCAAAAAATAACCTACATCTGCTGCATTTGTCTAAAGTTTGTTCTATCCATGTCACAAGGGAGTTGGATGGGGACTGTGAGAACAGAAGGGGAGGCAGTGAGTGACAAGGTGCAAGAAGGACTGAGAATCTCTGTCGCCTGCCTCATTAGTAAGAAGAACACATGAAGCTATTTCAATTTCCCTTGAATATCTTCATTTTTCTTCACACCAAATATACTCTTTCTCATCACCCCCCCCAAGGATGGCTTTTTAGGGCTTCCTTTCTAGGATCCTCCTCCATTACTTCTCCACCTCTTCTCTTCCACATACTTTGGGATATAAGCCAATGGGAATATACAAGGCAAGAGTTGGCTATTCAGCTGGGAGATGAGGCTGGAAAGGTAGACTGGGAGACAGACGGCAATTGATGGATTATTGGCCTTTCCAAACGCATTTATTTAAAAATTGTAATTACATACTTACCATGGGCTGATTATTGCTTGGGACTAGGAGCACACAATGGATTATAAATACAAACCTAACACAGAGGATCTCATAGTCTTCTCATTTCAGTCTCAAGGGACTTTCTGGCGGTTCTAGTGTAGCAGGAGTTCGGTCTCATCGTGAAACAATCCCCCTTTTCGACCCACACCTTTTGCTCTGACACAGGGGTCTGCATGGCTCAGTATGAGAGTAAATTCAACACCCGGGCCTTTAATGGGAGAAATACCAATGGCAGTAAAGACTATGGGATCTTCCAGCTGAACAGCCGGTGGTGGTGCAAAAACAGCAACCAGCCCTCAGCAAACGCCTGCAGCAAAATGTGCAACGGTAAGGACTCGGTCCCCTCTGCGGGCTGGGGCAGGTGGGGCACATAAAACAGGTACTCCCCTAACAGCTGGCCCTCGGCCTGTGCTGGAGAAGCCCAGGACAGGGGATCAAGGGGCCCCAGACAGTCCTCACATCCAAAATCAGAGGAAGCAAGATACACTGACCCCTGACTAAGCCTCGCCTTCATGGGTCCCCATCCCTCAAGCCATGTTATCCCTCTCCTCGTCCACACGCAGCCACATCAGCAGCCCACACACCCCCACGCAGCATGTCTCCTGAGGACAAAGGCTCTCCCTGTCCCTCCGGTCCTGGATGCCCTCTGGAGGGAACAATGCTCAGAGGCGGATTCAAAACAAGGCAGGAAAATCCAGGCAAATGGAAGGCAAACCCACAAAAGGGCTCCAGAGAGAGAGGGTTTCTGATTCAGGCTTAGTTTCCTCTGGAAATTCCCCTCAAAAAAGTATTGATCAATGAAACAGGAAAAGAGATTTTTCCCTCCCCACTCAGCCCCTTTTCCTTTCAGAGTTTCTGGATGACAACATCGATGATGACATCACGTGTGCCAAGAGGGTTGTGAGAGATCCTAATGGGATGTCCGCCTGGTAAGCAGAGCATGAAGGGCAGAGACCAGCTGTTCTGCCGGGCATGGACCCTGACAGTATTTGGGATGCCGATAGAATCAGCAGCATCTCTGCTGTAGGATTCTCCCTGGGCTTTGTACGGAGTGGAGACGGTACCCCCGACATGAACAGAGGCAGAGTAATACTGTGATGCGCTCACCCCGGGCGTCCCTGCAGCACCGACTCACGGGTTCTCGGACGGGCGAACCCTCCCTATCTGAGACTCTCCCACAGCACAAACTGACTAGGGTCTCCAGCCTGCAGACCCTACATTCCCTCCCAGCTGAGCCCCTGTAGACTCCTGCCCCTGCCTCTGATTTATGCTGTGTTTCTCTATTCATAGGGTGGCCTGGGTAAAACACTGCAAGGGCAGGAATTTGTCCAGGTACCTGGCTGGCTGTAACCTGTGAGACGGTCATTGAATATGGCTCCTGGAGAAGGTGGCCCAGAAGGCAGAGTAATTCTTCAAGGTTCTTGGAAGCTCTGAAAGTCCCCTCCTCACTGCCTCCAAAATAAAAGTTACTCACTTTCAGCTGTCTCAAGTATCATGTTTAAGGGCTGGGTTGTGACGGAGACTTGCTACCCGCTGTAGACAGCTGGAGGTCCTATTCTCTCCAAGCCCATGGCTGAAGTTCCCCCTATCTCCTCTGGAAAGATAGTTAAGGAAAATCCTTTACTGAGAACTGCTTGAGGCTAAAGTTGACAGTGGAATACAGCATTCTAGATGTGAGCTCTTATGAAATTCATTTATAGAGGCGACCAATATTATTCTCCATCACCAGGAAGGAGAGTTCAAGATGAAAAAGAAGAAGAAAACTGTGGGAGAGTTTTGGTTTAGACGTAGAGAAGGACTGGCCGAATATCAGGATGATTATGTTGGCTGGGGTAAATGACTAAGCTGCTGTAACAGAGTCCCCAAAATATGGTGTTCTCACAAAGCAGTCCATGGTGGGTAGACAGGCTCCTTTGTCCCACACAGACATTCAGAAATTCAGATTCTTTCCATCGTGCATCTCCACCATCCTCCAAAGCAGTGCTACTCAAAGTGTGGTCCACAGACAGGCAGCACCAGCAACATCTGGATGCTTGTTAGAAATGCAAATTCTTGGGCCCACTGCAGACGTACTGAATCCTTGTTTTAATCTCTGTTTTTAATGAGCTCTCCAGGTGATTCTCATGCATTAAAAAAGAAATTGAGAAGCACTGCCCTAGGGTATTGTCCTACATGGACAATGCTAGATTGGAGGCACTCCTTGCTCTAAATTGCAGGAATGGAAGGTGCCTGGGTGGCTCAGTCGGTTAAGAGGCTGCCTTCAGCTCAGGTCATGATCCCAGGGTCCTAGGGTCAAGCCCCACATCAGGGTCCCTGCTCAGCAGGGAGCCTGCTTCTCCCTCTGCCCCTCCCTCTGCTTGTGATTTCTCTCTCTCAGGTAAATAAATAAAATCTTTAAAAATTAATTAATTAATTGCAGGAAGGGGAGTAAATCTGGAGAAAGACACATGCAATGTTCTAAGGTCCAGGCCTGGAAGAGGCACATATCACTTCCATTTATACTCCAGAGACAGAATTTAATCACAAGCCATTCCCAGCTGCAAGGGGCCTGGGAGATACGGTACCAGATGGGCACCCTGGGTCCTGGTAACAATGCTAGTATTACGGGAAAAGGGGCAAATGGATTTGGATGGACAACCAGTAGTTTCTGCCACAGTAATGAATACTTCATTTAGTAAATTAAATCATAATCACATTCCTATGGTGTAAATGTTTCCAGATAACAGTATTTTTGTTGCCCCACCATCCCTTTAAATTTATTCTGTGGGGTAGGTTCTTCTCCTGCCTCTGGATTAAAAACTCAGGCGAGTACCATGACTTTTCTGGTCACCCTCAGGTAATGAGAGCACACCAACTCTGTCCAAGGAATTCTCCCCTCCTCTCTCCAGCTCTTTTCTTGGCATCTCCAACATCTTTTATAGACTGAGGGCGAAAGATCAACTAAAGATGCAAAACATATTCCCCACAATTTCCTTTCCTAATACTTGTGGTCTTAACATTTCGTTTTGAAATGTGATCTCTGTTGTCTTGAAGCCTCAGCTGAACCTAAACCAAAAAAGTTTCCCCTTTAACCTCCTGATACAGCAACTTTGAACCGTTGACAGCGTCCTTTCGGAGACCAGATCTGCTCTGAGCACACTCTGTGTGTTATAGAAAGACGCTGATAGCCAAGATACTGCCTTGTTTTTCCGGCAGCTGCCCGGATCCCTCTCCTCGTCTGGTTGCCGTCCCCATGGCTTAGCTCCAACTGAAGGTTCCCAGGTAGGATAAGAAAGCAGTGGAGGGACAGGTGGGTAAAGTGACAAGGAAATAAAGAGAGACCAGCTTGTATTCTGGCACGAGGATCACACAGCTCTTTATCAGGGCTAATTCTCCCCCAGTTTTTCTGGAGGAAGTTCCCTGCATCTCCACATTGCAGGAGGCAGCAAGGTGGGTTCTCACAACCATCCAAGAACCCTGTCCCTTCCCGTGCTAGAGTGAGTTATTATGCCCTATTCCTTACCCTCTCCCTCTGTCACGTGATCTTCCGCAGCACTACAATGGATGTCGAGCACTACACATCGATGTTGAACTTGGACGTGTGGTTTGCTTTGCCAACAGAACGTTAGTAGATGTGACGCAAATAGGAAATGAAAACTGTGACTGCATGGTTTCATTTGGCCTCGCTCCCGTGATTGCCAGGCAAGAGCACGCCCCAGGTACTCGCTGTCCCCAACCTCCTCCCCGCAACCTGGGCCTCAGAATGAAACATGTGGAACACACTTGAACCCAATCCAAATCCTGGCTCCTAAAGTAGAGTTCTTTCCCCACTCCACTCGACCAAAAACCCACCGACCCAGGAGCAGGAAAGAAAATACTGTTTTTTTGTTTTTGTTTTTAAAGATTTTATTTATTTATTTATTTATTTATTTGAGAGAGAGAGAGAGAGAAACAGCATGAGAAGGGCGAGGGGCAGAGGGAGAAGCAGGCTCCCCGCCGAGCCCGGAGCCCGATGTGGCACTCGATCCCAGGACTCCGGGATCCTGACCCGAGTCGAAGGCAGTCGCTCAACCAAAATACTGTTAAAAGCCACTGAGTTTTGGGGTGGTTTATGACACAAGAAAAAAAACTGACTGGGGCACCTGGGTGGCTTGGTCCTTTAAGCGTCTGCCTTCGGCTCGGGTTGTGATCTCGGGGACCCCCACGTTGGGCTCCCTACTCAGCGGGGAGCCTGCCTCTCCCTCTCGTGATCTCTCTTGCTCTCTCTCCCTCAAATAAATAAATAAATAAAATCTTAAGAAAAATAAAAAAAACTAATACTCTTCCCCATCCCTGTGTCTTCTCAGAGTTGTCCCCCTTCCAGGACCACCACAAATCCTATCCCCACTTGGATTCCTGTCCCCACTGCCAGGGCTCTTCACTGTGAGGGTGCAGATTCTGGATCTCCTTTGATGGATTTGCATTACATTTAGTTTAAGTATGTTTACTGAGCCTTTACTTAATGGTTAATTGCTCTGAAAAGGGATTTATATGAGGGCCTTGCCCTTTATCATATTACAAACCGAGGGAGAGACTCTAAAGTCTCTAGTAACTAATAAAGTTAAAATAAATAAAAAATAAACTGGTAAATCCAACCAGTAACTAATATAAATGGGCCCTTAATCAAAATCTAATATAGCTCCTTTCCTCTCCCTACATAAACCAATGAAGGGGATGTATACAAAGTTTTCATAAATGTTGTTTAGGCATTTATGAAACAAAAGATTTGGGGGGCAGCACTTCTTAGAGCTTTGGGTGCAGGATATTTTTATTCACCCCTGAAAATGCAACATTATTCTTTTTAATTCTATAAAAATCAACTAAAGAACAGTTGAGGCAATGTAAAGAAAAACAGAACCAGAGGGGCACCCAGGTGGCTCAGTCGGTTAAGCATCAGGTCATGATCTCCGGGTCCTGGGATCAGCCCGGTGTTGGGCTCCCTGCTCAGCGGGGAGTCTGCTTGTCCCTCTCCCTCTGCTGCTCCCCCTGCTTGTGCGCTCTCTCAAATAAATAAATAAAATCTTTAAAAAAAAAAAAAAAGGAAAAACAAAACCAGAAGACTCACACTATCAGCTATCAAGAACTATTACAAAACTATAGTAATTATGATAGCTTGGTATTGGGGCAAAGATAGGCAAATAGGGTGGAACAGAAGGGTGACTCTCACAAACCTGGCCAACTGATAAGACAAAGGTAGCACCGTATTGCAGTGAAGAAAGGATAACATTTCTAATAAATGGTGCTCAATCAACCGCTGGTCTTGTTATCTTTTACTCATCTCAGAGCTCTCTGTAGCATTAGAACAGGAACAGATGTACACCTATGATTCTAACCAGCTGTGAACTCTTCTGCTCATTTAATAAATAAACATGTAACAGAAAGCAACAGAAGAGGTAATAGTACACTTTTTCATCATCCCAAAATCCAAATATAGACCGGACTTTGAAGTAGTTTGCCTCAGAATGGCAGAATCAAACATCTGTCCTAAAAACCCATCCTTTTTTTTTTCCTTTGGTACACCAACGGAAGGTGCACTGGAAAGAAAACTGAGCAATCACTTCACCCCACAGCAGAGGGGGCCCCAGGGTAGAGAACAGCCAGCAGAGTTCTTCTCTGGATGGGAAAAACTCGTGCACACACAATTAATGCTTTGATCTTGTACTGTATCATTTTATTCAAAACCAATAAGCTTCCTTTTCTCTAGAAAAAGGAGACTGGGTTTGTTGTTCACATTTTTAGAAATCCTTGTTTGACCACCTTCAGCTCAAAGGGAGGGAAAGAAAAGTTTGGACATCAGGGTTACAAACCCCTCTCTGACAAGTATGGCCAAGAGTAGGGGAACTTTTGAACAGATGCTTTACCAAAGAGGATATACGGATGGCAAATAAGCCTCTGATGAAAAGATGACCAACATCATTAATCATTAGGAAAACCTGATTAAAATGACAATAAGATACCACTACATCCCCATTAGAATTGCTAAAATTAAAAAGACTGACCAACTGAAGTGTTGACAGTGTTGACAAGGATGTGGAAAAATGAACTCTCACACACTGCTAGTGAGAATGTGGAGTGGTAAAACCATTTTGGCAAACAATGTTCTAGTTTGATCCAGACATTCCACTTATGTGTTCACCCAAGAATAAAGGAAATATGTGTGCATACAAATGCATGTACACAAGTGTTCATAAAAGCTTGATTTATAGAAGCAAAACCTGGAAATAAGCCAAATGTCCATCAACATATAAGTGGATAAACAAATTGCAATATATCCATGTAAGGGGATGCTACTCAGCAATAAAAAGGAACTATTGATATACACAATATAATTGAAGCTCAAAATAATTATGCTAAATGAAAGAAGCCAGACCAAAAAAAGAGTATATAATTCCATTTATATAAAACTCTAGAAAATGCAAAAACCAATCTATAGTGACAGAAAGCAGATCAGTGGTTGCTTTGGAACAGAGATAGAAGGAATGGGAGGGAGACACTACACAAAGACACAGAAAAGTTTTCAGAGGAATGGATATGTTTACTATCTTTATTGTGATAGTTTCATACATATGTCAAAATCTAGCAAACTGTATACTTCTAATATGTGCAGTTTATTCTATATCAATTATGCCTCAGTAAAGCTGTTTAGGGGCACATGGGTGGTTCAGTCAGTTAAGTGTCTGCCTGCGGCTCACATCATGATCTCGGGGTCCTGGGATCGATCCCCACGTCGGGCTCCCTGCTCAGCGGGGAGTCTGCTTCTCCCTCTGCCCCTCCCTCTGCTTGTGCTCTCGCTCTCTCTCTCTCAAATAAATAAAGAAAATCTTTAAAAAAGAATAAAATAAAGCTGTTTAAAGAAATAAAACTGGAAAGGGTCACCCAGAGGCAAGACAATAAGATATAAATCTCAAAACTGCACTCTACCTAAAAGGAAAGAGGTTGAACTAAAACTTCAGAGTTGATATCCTACACAACTGGGGTAATTCATTACAAGAATACAGACTTGTATAGGGCACCATGTGAAGCGATCTTACTCATGAGTCTCTCTAGATTCTTACACCAATTCTGACACTAATTACTTGGTGTTATGGGTTGAATTGTGGCCCCCAAGAAAGATGCATAAAAGTCCTAACTGCCAGTACCTTGGAATGTGAACTTATTTGGAAATAGGGTCATTGCCGTTGTAATTAGTTAAGACCCAGTCATACTAGAGTAAGGCAGGTCCCTAACCCAATATGACTGGTGTCCTTATAAGATGACAACCATACGAGGACAGAGAAATACAGGGGAAATGACATGTGATGAAGACAGATTGGAGTTAAGAAGCTGCAAGCCAAAGAATGTCAAAAATCGCTGGCAAACCACCGGAAGCTAGGAAGAGGCAAGGAAAGTTTTCAGGTTTCAGAGGGAGCATGGTTCTGCCAACACCTTGATTTCAGACTTCTGGCTTCCAGAACTGAGAGAATAGATTTCTGCCCCTGCATTAGCGGGGAAGGTGAGAGAACCTATTGCTTTAAGAATGCCCTTCTGCCTGCATCTGACCCTTTGCCACAGCTATTTAGGACGTCTTTCTGCTTGTTCCACTCCTTACTCTGTCCTCGCCCCTAAATTACAGGATATTCCTCCTTCTGTTAAGCTCTCTTTGTCAGCGTTCATTGGGATTGGTTATACACTACGGTCAGAATCACTGCTGCTGCTGTTAGTCCTACTTCCCCCCGGCTTGCACGCCTTAGTGCCTCTATTGCCAGACGCGGTTGTATCTCCATCTTCACCTCACAGAAACAGGCCTGCCTCCGTACCTCTGCCACGCTCAGCCACTGGCGGGAGCAAGCTGTGCGAATCATGACTTGGTGTGAACATGGTGTTGTGGCAGGGAGGAGAAAGGCGTAGCTGAGAGCACTAAACTACAGAATTTGTGCTGGTCATTTTAGCACTTGCCTTCAAGGGGATCCCTGACACCGAGTAGCAGATCTCAGGTGAGGAGAAGCTGCCATCAACGGGGACCAACGGAAAAAAGGAATGCTTGGAGTTTTAAGACTCAGTGCTCCGGAATGAGGGTGTGAGATGAGATGGGGACCAATTCCCTCTCATACTACAGGACAAGCACAAAAAGAGCAGGAACTATCTAGCCAGCTGAGTATCCCAAGGGCCTAGCACAATACCCGCAACATTAGGAGGTGCTCAGTAAGGGTCCTAGGTTCTAGGTCCATTTACTTATCAATTAATGCCCAGATACAAAGCAAGTGAGAAGCAGGTGGTAGACTAAAAGTGTGAAGGGAAGAAAATAAAGGCATGAATAGGACACATAGAGGCTTTAGGTAGTACTGGAAGCAAAATGACATACTCCCACCAAGACCTATACACTGGGATATGACTGACCCTAAAGAAATTTAACCAAAAATAAATAAATAAATAACGGATCCATAATGGACCACAGAAGACACATGTAAAGGTACTTTAAAAATACAGAATGGCCCAGGCAAGGTTGACAAACATTTATTGAAGATATTAACATTTTGCTTGTTTTTGACAGCCTTAGCATAACCTTTGGAGTCCAAGGGTAATGAAGATAAGAGACCATATAGCATGCAAAATATTAGGGTATTATATTGCTGCTGGACACCATGGAAAATAGTACATGGTCTAAAGTGCCCTTTTTCAACACACATTAGTTGCATACAATCCCATTCTCATTACATCATTCCAACCCTTGTCCTGTCACCATGACATTCATGAGAGAAAGCCTGACACTGCAACCTTCACACCTCATTCAGAGTCTCTTGGCAAAGTTCTTCCCTATTTCTTACAATCTCTGGGCATCTGAAGACCTTCTGCTCCACGTCTTGGCACGTCAAAATTCTCTCTAGGCCCATCATCAACAAAAGAATACCGTAACGCTGAGCCATGAATGAGGGAAAGGTGAGGGGGTGAGTGTTCTAAAACAAAGAAATACAGGCTGTCACTAGGTCCAATCTTTAAGACATAATGCAAATACATACACTTACATTTTTTAAATGGAATAAACAACTATAAAATTTATATAAGTGATTATGTATAAGGTGAAGAGGAGATAGACAAGAAAGGCAAGGTATATACTTTTTGAAAAATATGCTTTGCATCTGCCTTCGGCTCAGGTCATGATCTCGGTGTCCTGGGATCGAGTCCCACATCAGGCTCCCTGCTCAGTGGGGTGCCTGCTGTTCCCCCTGCTTGTGCTCTCTCTCTCTGACAAATAAATAAATAAAATCTTTAAAAAATATATATGCTTTGTTTTATAATTTTGACTACGGAATCATATAACATTTTATATAATTATAAAATAACTAATTTTTAAACAAGCCCTAAAAATATAAAGGCACTTAAGTGTTTATCCACCTGGCAAAATAATCATCCAAGAAGGAACTATTCCAAAGTGACTTTAAAATACTATAATTTTACTAAATATCCCTAGCGGGACCTGCCCTAACAGCAAAAGACCTGCAAAAATGTCTTCACTATCTTCACTGATCATATTCTAGTGATAGTGTTGATATTGTTATTCTGAAATTTTTATGTTTACAAGATATAATAAAGCAAACGTGCAGTGAGGTCATATTCTAACTCTATCATCCTTGGTGTCCTTGAGAACAGAGATGCGCAACATGAGGGAAAACAATGTACAAACGTAAGATAGAAGAGGTTAAGTTAAAACTGTTCAATCCTGAATTTGAATTAGAAGTGTCATTATGAAACCATGAGCATTGTAACTTTTTGAAAACAGAGAAAAAGAATTATTTCCTAATTCTGTCTAGAAACAACGACCAGTCTAGTATCAATGGGCATCCCTGGCACTCAGATTGTGAAACACCATGTCCTGTTAAAAAAAGAACCAGGGCTCCTGGCAGAAATGGGTGATTCTAGGTTTGGAGATGGAAATAAATGAGATAAGCCTCAAACATCTTGGCATATAAACAGCAAAGCAACTATCAAAGACTACTGAGGTCACATCAAAAGGACTCAGAAGTCAATTTAAAGAACATCCTTCTGGGCAAAGACAACATTAGTATTATTAATAAGGATTTTAACTGTAATGGACTAAAACATATTGAAGATGCTTAAATCCTTAAGTTTGTAACAATAATTTTTAAAACCGCACTTGAGGGGTACCTGGGTGGCTCAGTTGGTTAAGCAACTGTCTTCAGCTCAGGTCATGATCCCGGGTCCTGGGATCAAGCCCCAGAGCCCCACATCAGGTTCCCTGCTCAGCGGGGAGCCTGCTTCTCCCTCTCCCTCTGCCACTCCTCCTGCTTGTGCTCTCCTGCTCTCTGTCAAATAAATAAATAAAATCTTTAAAAAAATTTAAAAAGCCCTACTTGATTTCTTTTAGAGGCTGCTAACGAACCAACTCATTATTCTTAAAAATAGTAAATAGAGAAAAAGAAGTAAACATTTATCCTACCTTTCCTATGCAAACTGTACCACTGGCTAAACAAATAGTAGACAAAGAGAAATTTCTCTTCGTAGAAGTTGCCCAGATAATATATGAAGGAGAAACAAAGGTAGAATATCGTCATTTTAGAACCCCTAATGAATCAATACATCTAGGCATGGAGCATCAAATGGTTGCTAAAAGAGAGACGCCCAGACATCATGTGCCTCCTGATGGGAGAACTCAACACACTCTCTGAAGCAGACCTCACAAAATAGTGAACTGAAATCTGATTAGGCCTCTGGACTCAACTGCCAATCTGCAGGAAATACAGATGACAGAATAACATGTTAAACTGCACTGTGGAGATGCAATCAACTAAATCCAGACTGTGAAATCTCTACAAGAGAAACAACCTGTTTTCTTTCACAACAACAATAATATTGGGAGAAGAAAAAAAGGAGTAACCCATGGAGTAAAAGAAGTTTATAAAACATATCAACTAATCATAACACATACACTTTATATGGATTCTGATTTAAATAATCACCCTATAAACACACACACACACGCACACAGCCCAGAGAATCTCACAGAGGACAGACATCTTAAACCTTGTAAGCAGCCCCAGTGGGGATGGGTGGAGACCAACTGATAACCTCTGAAGGAATAACAGCAACAGAAGCCAGAAGATAGTCTGGAAACAAAACAATTAGCAAGACTAGAATCCTATACCCAACAAAATTTCTTTCAATAAAGTCAAAATAAAGAAAAATTCACCCCAAGATGGAAATGGTCTAAATGTTAAAAGACAACTATTTAAGGGGCGCCTGGGTGGCTCAGTCATTGAGTGTCTGCCTTTGGCTTGGGTCATGATGCCAGGGTCCTGGGATCAAGCCGCGCACTGGGCTCCCTGTTTGGCGGGAAACCTGCTTCTCCCTCTCCCACTCCCCCTGCTTGTGTTCCCTCACACGCTCTCTGTCAAATAAATTAAAATCTTTAAAAAAATAAAGACAACTATTTAAGGAAAAGATAATTATTAAGAGTAGTTAAAAAAATAAAACCCAACTATATGCTGTTTATAATACTAACATTGAAAATGAAAATACAGGAAAGTTTAATCTAAAATGATGGTATGGACCCTAAGCTTATCATGGGGATCATTTCATAATATATAAAAATATCAAATCACTATGATGTACATCTGAAATTAATAGGATATTGTATGTCAGTTATACTGCAATTAAAAATAAAATGACAAAAAAATAGATGCAAACACTAATTGAAAGAAGTCACTATATACATACATGTATATATATATATTCAGGTAAAATATACTTTAAGGCAAAGCATTATTAGACACAAAAATAATAGATTTTTGAGGCAGAAAGTAGGAAGAAATAATCAACATAAAATCACAATAAAATAGAAAAAAAATCCAAAAAAAATAACAACTTAACTCAAAGCTGGTTCTTAAGAAAGACAAAGGAAATTGATACACATCTGGAGAGACTGAGACAAAAATGAAAAATGCACTAATAACAGGAACAGAAAAAAGAGAATCACTAAATATGATTCAGTCTTCAAATAGGTAAGATTATATTACAAACACTTTGTAATAAATTTGAAGATTTTATGAAATGGGCAAATACTTAAAAAAAGTGTAACTTACCAAAACTGACACAAGAAAAAACAGTAAATTTAACATTTACCATTAAATAAATTGAATCAGAAAATAAATATCTTCCACAAAAAGCAACAGCAACAACAATGAAAAAAATCCCTGCAGCCCCATGTTTCCATAGCCAAGATCTGCTAAATATTGAAGAAAGAAATAATTCTAAACTTACACAAATTATTCCAAAGAATGGAAAGAGGTAATAGAAGCCCAACTCATTTTAGGACGGCAATAAACCATGACAGTAAAATAGGAAAGGAAAATTACTGGCCAATTTCACTTATAAACCCAGATGCAAAAATCCCAATACATATGAAAATTAAATCTAGGAATCTAGAAAAGAGTAATAAATTATGACCAGTTGGGTTTATACAAGGAATACATGTGTTTAAAATTAGAAATAAATCTGTGTTTCAACATATTAGAGATTAAAGTCATAATCATCTCAATGGATGGGAGAATTTTTCTAATAAAACTCAGTATCAATGTGATTTCTTTTTTCACTTAGCAAACCAGAAATAGAAAGGAAATTCATTAATCTGGTACTAGCTACAAAATAAATGTTCTGCAAATTTTTTATTTTTATTTTTTTAAGATTATTTTTTAAGTAATCTCTATACCCAACATGGGGCTGGAATTTACAACCCCGAGATGGAGTTGCACACTCTACCAACTGAGCCAGCCAGGTGCCCCAAATTTTTAAAATCCAGTTCCTTCTGAATCCAAACAAACCCCATTCATTTGGCCACGTTTTAATGCTTCATTTTCAAATAAACCCAAAAAGTTGAATACGGCTAGAAAGTAGCACATGAGAGAAAGAACATTCTTTGAGACAACAGTCATTACATAATTAAGGTCAGATCATGAAGGGTCTTAAATGCCATGCTAAAGAGGTTGGTTGTTTTCCTGAAAACAATGAGGTGCCACTGAAAGTAAGAGGTTGGCATAAGCAGAATGATCAAATAAAGCTTCTTTTAGAGAATCGTTCTGGCTGCAGTATAGATTTTTAAAAACGGTAAGACTTCAAGCTGGGAGATAAGTTTTCGAGAGAGAGAACAAGGGGTCGCAAGTTCCAGTGCCTGTAGGAGCCAGACATAACATGAGTGAAGTGGGCCAGTTCTACGACAACAGGGAGAGAACTGTAGAAAATGAAAAGCACATCACTAAAAAAAAAAAACACTATTCAGCTCAATTGTTTTCATGCAAGAATATTGCCAAGTATTGCTAGACCTTCCAAACAGTCAAGAAAATTTTAAGGTAACTTTTTCATCTTCAAAATTGTGCAAAAACAAAAACCACACACACACACAAACCAAATATGGGCCAAATCTGGTACAAAAGTCATCAGTTTGCAACCTGTGGCTCAAAATAAGGTAATGTCAGTAGAGATGAAGAAAGAAAAACTCAAAGGATATTATGAAGGAAGAATTGTGATAGTGATCAGTTGGGTGTGGGCAGAAGAGATGGGTAACAATGGATGACTTCCAGATGGCCAGTTTCGTCACTGGGGGGATGGTATGCCGTTCACTAGGCCGTGAAACACAGGTAGATGGCTACAGCTAATCAGCAGAAGGAATGTTAAGACTGGGAAGACAGAAGTCATTTGCAAGCTGTATGCCTGGGTTCTTTACCCACCAACACTCCCACTGCTACATCTTCAGCTCAGCTGCATCAGTGATACCTGGGCAAGTGATGAAAACAGGCGAAATCAAAGTGACATCTGGAACTAAGCAGACCAAGTCTGAGAAAAGTTGGGTAGATATACCCATCAAATAGAACCATCCACAGGGGGCTAACAGTGAGGTCAGTGGTAGTATCTGATGATGCCAGGATGGGAACAGTCCTGGCGACCTAGGGTTACAACCAAAGTGACCAATCATTGCAGGCTGTGAGATCTGGGCAGCTGAGCCAGCTGGGGACCTCAAAGTGTTAGGAAAATGAAGCAACAGGGAATCCAGAAAATACTCTCTCCACTTAGAAGAAGCTAGATTTCAAAGATCGAGATTATGACCTCTTACCCATTACACACCATCCATGGTTGCTGGAATCTGAAGGCATTAACCTGTCTTTACCCCACAACATTCTGGTCACAAGACTTCCCGGAGAAAGGAAATTCTGCCATTTGGGACAATATACATGTACCTTGAAGACATTATGGTAAGTAATATAAGCCAAAGACAAATACTGTATAATCCCACCTACACATGGAATCTAAAAAAAACAAAGAAAGAGAGAGCAGATTGGTGATTGCCATAGACAGGGGGTGGGGGTGGGAGAAATGGGTGATGGCGGTCAAAGGTAAAAACTTCCAGTTACATGATGAATACATTCTGGAAAAGTAATTACAGGCTGAAAAAAAGTTAACAACCTAAATGGAAAGTAGGAGAGCCAAAGGGGTTTCTCAAAAAGGAGGCCTCCTTCACCTGCAGCACAAAAGCACTCACAGCTGAGTAGCAAGCAGGCTGAGGATTTAATGAGTTGAATTCCAGAGAAGCTTAAATGCTCAAAGTGGTACTGTTATGCTAAGGTCAGGAGCCTGATTAGAAAATCTTGGAACCCTAAAGTACAGTATTAAGACATCTGGGTGGAAGCTCCCAAGGATCCTGGTATTAAGACGTCTGGGTGGAAGCTCCCAAGGATCCTGGCTCTGCAGACGTCCACAAACCGTGTTTACAGAGGTGGCCCATCACTCCCTATCAAGAGCTAGCACTTCCCCCATGCAGAAGAATCTCTTAAAGAGGGCCATCCTCACAAAACGTGTCCTCTTGCTCATACAAAGATGCCTCCACCTCATTTCTTTTCTGCCAGGCCAATAACTAGGGTTCAATCCCAGCATAACCCAGCCGGAAATGCACTGGGCCTAATAAAGGAGTAAAGAAGTTGTACCTCAAAGGAACTCTTTAATAACTAGCTAGCAGGTGTTGGTAGAAGGCTGGGGAAAACCCCTGGAATTGGATTTTGAGAGTGCTTAATCAAGGGGACCAGAACATAAAATTGGGTAAGTCATTGACTTAGAAGCATGTTCTCAGTACTCAGGATTTAACACCTTGGCCAGGAGCCTAGGGAATGGGGGTAAACTAGCTGCAGGAGTGCCTTTCAGAAACCAGGCGGAAAAAATGGCAAACCCTCAGCAAAGTGAAAATGCTGGAGTTGCCCTCGCAAAGGAATCAAAAGGTACAGGGAGAATATGCCAAAATGGGTCCATTATGTGAGGCCCAGAGGACATTCCCATTCACCAAAGCCATCAGGTAAGAAGGGCACCAATATCACTAAGTTCAATGAGCCTTCTCTGCAGGCCGGACTGAGCGTGGTAATGGCCACGAAGATCATAGGGCTACTAAATAATGTTAAGTCCGGTGCGCAGCACTTGTAACAAAGGTCAAGGGACAATTACAGGCATACCTCATTTTACTGTGCTTCACTTTATTGCACCTAGCAGACACTGCACTTTTTACAAATTGAAGGTTTGTGGCAACTCTGCATCAAGCAAATGTATTGGCACCATTTTCCCAAAAGCATTTGCTCACTTTGTGTCTGTGTCACATTTGTAAATCTTCGAAGATTTCATTCTTATATATGTTATGGTAATCTATGATCAGTGATTATGACTTGCTGAAATCTTAGATGATGGTTAGCATTTTTTTGGCAATAACGTTTTTTTAACTAAGTTATGCACTTTTTTAAGACATGCTATTACACACTTAATAGATTATGGTATAGTATAAACCTAACTTTTATACGCACTGGGAAACCAGAAAATTCACCTGACTTGCCTTATCAAGGTATTTGTTTCTACTACAGTGGTCTGGAACCTAACCTACAGTATCTCCGAGGTATGCCTGTAACAGACAACTTCTAGCATAGGAAACTCAATCCTAAGTGAACTTCTGTTTTAACCCTATCTTTAGATTCATCATCAAAATTATCTTGACGGTGTATGCCTATCTCTGTGATCTAGCATCGGGCTCAACTTCAATGGAAGTTTTACACACATACATTCCTAGCTCTAGAGAATTTTGAGATGATAATCAGACATCAACTGGGAGAAAGAAAAGTGGGAGTAGGTGGGCACAGAGAGCAGGATGAATAAAAGGGAGACTTCTGGAACTGGCAGGCTTTAATAAGGAAGTGCCGCCCCTTTCCACTTACTGCTTACAGGTTTTTATCTTATCCTCCAAACCAAACCAAGTTACTGAAAATGTATTTACTTCTTGGGATGGAAATTTACCTCTCCTGTTTTCCCCTTCCCCATCAGAGACAACTCCCTACAAACCCAAAAAATATATACACACATTCAAAGATAAAGAAAACATGCATTCAAGTGATTGTTTTACATTTTCGTAACATTTTAACATTTAATAGAAACTATATACAATTTTTTATTGTATCTTACATAAGATAGCCCCTACAGAAATTTACATAGGTTAGAAGCAAGATGGATGGTTAAGGAGGGCCCAGTCCTGTGGGCTATTCTCAGAGGTTATAGGTCAGAGTTTAGTGGGGGAAGGGGCTCAGATTACCAATCAGGTGAGACGTGAAGAAAGGCTAAAACACAGGCCATTAGATAGAGATAATCAGACACTGGGTTCCATTAATATCCCAAGGGAACACATCTCCTACCTAAACACACATGTGTATTTGTGCCTGGACTTGGGAATTCCCATTACAAAGATCTCTCTCCCCTTAGGCGCAATCCCAAATACTCTCTCAATCCCAGCAGCTCTGACAGGAATCACCTCTCTCTCTCTTCCTAGTGCAGTGGGAAGACACTATTGGTCCCTCCCCCACAAATTTGGCTCATGTTTGACTAGAGCACTCGATAACCCAGAGGAAAAACGTCATAGTCTGAGTAGTCCTTCAGTGAGAGACAGTCATAAATACTTGTTTAAAGAATGGAAAATTCAAATCCGCCAAAGTCAAATGGTTCCCCAAACAAATTATCAACTGATAGAAGAGGATTCTGGCTTCCCATTTGCAGTAGCCACTCCACTCTGAGGCAGTGGTGCAGAGGCTTTCTCAGAATTTCGAGACCCCTGTGATCTGTACCCATCTCCAGCCATCTGCATCTGGCCCTGTTAAAAGAGAAGTCACTTTGGTTACAAATCCATTCATTATGGTCTTAAACATGAATCTGACTTATCAAGATCAAGACAGGAGAAATACAGTAACTCTGAGACGTTACTCTTCCCCATACTTAACTATCTCTAACCCTTAGAGTCAGTAGTCATGACATGTAGCATTCCTAAGGCCCTCCCAACAAGAGGGAGAACTGTGGGTTGTTTCTTCCGCTGAAACAGCCATTCTCTGCTGAGTTTTCAGAACAGCCAGCAGATCACAGGAAGACAGTCCTTTGGGCCTCTGCTTGAAACTAACAGCTACAGTACAACTGCTAGTCTTCAGTCAGGGCCACCAGTACCCCACCCAAGGCTCAAAGAAAGAAGCCAAATCACATTACTTGTCCTTACTCTATGATGAAAACAATTCCAGGGCTGAACTCTCCCTTTAAAAAGAACCATTTACGTAGATTCCTTATCTTAACATCTAGTTAACTAAAGAAACCTGTGTCCTGCTCTCTGAGATTCTGAGACTAGTGCTGTTCTCTTTAAGGGCCCATCTGGAGAACTCCCATCTGGGGCACCCATACAGGCTACTCATGATGACAACCCCACTCACTGGGAGTACATGCTAGCCATAGCCGGCAGGAAGACCTGTGCCTGGATGGGGTTGTCCATCACTTGCCAGAATATCCACTGGGCCTTCAGCAATTTCTTTGACTGTATGATCTTCAAGGGTTAGTGAAGGATCAAAAAGTAAGGGTGAAGGAGGGCACTGCATACCATCACCCACAACATCCAAGTCCTAGGAAAAGAAAGAGAAAAGCCCATCAGCAAAATCAAGGAAACCGATAAACTGAAGCTGGCATATTTTTCAACAAACCTCAAAGCAATTTTCCCATATTTCCCTCACCCCCTTCCTACCTTTAATCAAAAGATTTTCCCAGAATGTCCAACAAATGGGATAAGATCCAAAAGCACTAAGAACTTTTGCTCGCTGCTGAGTATAAAGCACAGACCACTATACTAGCTTTAAAAAAAAAAGTATTTTCAAATAGAAAAATTCAGAGACAAAAAGTAGAATACTAGCTACCAGGGGCTGGAGGGAGAGAGGAAGCAAGAGTTATAGTTCAATGGGCACACACAGTTCAGGACTGACAGAAAAGTTCTAGAGATGGACAATGGTGACAGCTGTGCGATACTGTGATTGTACTTAATACCACTGAATTGTACACCTAAAAATGGTTAAAACAGTAAATTTCATGTTTTACAAATATTTTACCAAAAAATGTTATTTAAAAAAAGTTTATTCCTTCTAAGACTAACTATAGTCACCATCTAAGTTCACCAGTGGTGAATCTAATATGGACAATCAGAATAATCACAAACTAAAATAAAATACTGCTTTAAAAGACTGGACAATATGCAGGGTGCCTGGCTGGCTCAGTCGGTAGAGCATGCGACTCTTGATCTCAGGGTTTTAAGTTCAAGACCCATGATGAGCAAAGAGCTTACTTAAAAAAAAAAAAAAAAAGACTGGACAATATGAGATTGCTTGAGTAATGTCTTAACAGTCACAGTGAGCTAGGAAATACTATTCTGATTAAGTCCCTATTCCCACCCAGAAATCCCTAATTCTTAAACAAAACATACTTCAATTGCTCTTTAAAAAGGCGGGGGGTGGGGGGCAGGCACCTGGGTGGCTCAGTCGGTTAAGCGTCTGCCTTCGGCTCAGGTCATGATCTCAGGGTCCTGGGATGGAGCCCCATGCCAGGCTCTCTGTTCAGTGGGGAGTCTGCTTCTGCCCTCTGCCCCTCCCCCTGCACTCCTGCTCTCCCCTCTCCCTCCCACTCTCTAAAATAAAACCTTTTTAAAAAAACTAAAAGAAAATTAAAAAAAAAAAAGAAAGAAAGAGGGGCACCTAGGTGGCTCAGTCGTTAAATGTCTGCCTTTGGCTCAGGTCATGATCCCAGTGTCCTGGGATTGAGCCCCGCATCGAGCTCCCTGCTCAGCAAGAAGCCTGCTTCTCCCTCTCCCACTCCCCCTGCTTGTGTTCCCTCTCTCGCTGTAAAATAAATAAATAAAACCTTTCAAAAAAAAAAAAAGGTCATATTCCAAAAAAACTATGTTCTTCCAACCGAACGAGCTATTCTCACTGGATGCTGAATGGCTAACAGACCACAGAAACACATTACTGGGGAAGCCTGGGTGGCTCAGTCGTTAAGCGTCTGCCTTCAGCTCAGGTCATGATCCCAGGGTCCTGGGATCTAGCCCCGTACAGGGAGCCTGCTTCTCTCTCTCTCCCACTCCCTCTGCCTGTGTTCCCTCTCTTGCTGTGTCTCTTGTCAAATAAATAAATAAAATCTTTAAAAAAAGAAAAAGAAACACACCACTCTTGGCTCCTGTTTGAAACCAACAGCTACAGCAAACCACTGGTCTTGATTTCAGGGCCAAAAGCATTGCAAAGCCACAGACAATGTGTCAAACTGACTTTCAAGCTACCAAGAGTCTACTGCAACACTCCCTTCCCAAGAGTGAAAATTACAAAGGGCTTCTACTCCCCTATGCCCAGTCCACTCTATAGAGGCTCTGTTTCCAGTAATCTAGCTTTACAACAGACTTAGTTCTATGCTTTTAAATTAAGTCTAAGAGTTTGAAACCCGTTCCATTTCTTTGGTGTGCTAATCACCAAATTAAGTATCACACTTCACAATAATTAAAGAATATTAAAGAAATGTACATTATAACTGTTCAATTTAAGCAGAAATTCAGAAAAGGATATGGTCAGCTACCTAACATCGATTTCACATGTGTTAGAAATTATTAATTATTTATTTTAGAGAGTGTGCAAGTGGGGGGAGAGACTCTTCAAGCAGACTCCCCACTGAGCACATAGCTGGACATAGGGCTGGATCTCACAACCCATGAGATCCATGACCTGAGCCAAAACCAAGAGTCCCACACTAAACTGACTGAGCCACCCAGGTGCCTAGAAACTTCTGTATTATCCACAGAAACCAGTATTCCTACGTGGTTAAGCCTGTGAACGGTTTTCTCCAATTCTTTTACTATGCAATTATACAAATAATTAACTCGGAATTTAAAAGAACCCATTTAGGGACACCTGGGTGGCTCAGTTGGTTAAGTGTCTGCCTTTGGCTCAGGTCCTGGGATCCAGTCCTGCATCAGACTCCTTGCTCAGCAGGGAGCCTGCTTCTCCCTCTGCCTGCCACTCGCCCTGCTTATGCGTGTGCTCTCGCTCTGACAAATAAATAGTAAAACCTTTAAAAAAATAAATAAATGAAAATAAAAGAACATATTTAAGTGGTGAGGCATAAAATTTCAAGTCTCAAGATGACAATGGTACAGAAATATTTTCTAAAGAAAATAGATAATGAAAAGACTTTTCTCACATGTTTGTATTGTCTGTTACAAGAATTAAAATTGGGGAAAGGAACCTAAAGAAGAAGAGAGGATCAGCAGAAATGCCTATCACAACAGGAATGTTTAGAAACATAAGTCCATCAGGACATAAAGACAGAATCCACATTTTGTTCTAATCTCAAAAATCACACACAAAAAGTAGTAGGATTATGGTATTAGGTTGTTACTTGCCAAACATCCTTGGATCAAAGCAGAGAAAACAGGCAAGTGTAATATCCAGAATGAAACACTGAATTTTAACCTAGATTAATATCTAACACCTGGTCCTCCCATGGGTAAAATTACCAGATGTTATTAACAAGTTATAGAAATGATATCTAAGGCAGAATGTAGGTTACAAGCTAAGCTTGCTTGGTGAAATTCACACAATTAAGAAATCATTTTTCCCCAGCAAAACTGTATACTAATAAATATATCCAGAATTTATAGGAGGACAAAATTTCTTTTCTAAAACTGGATTTTGTTCCAACATCTTCTGAAGAATTACCTCCAAAGATTAAAACTATACTTACAATGACCAATATGATTTATCAAAAGCATATTATGAACATAAGAGATGATCAAGTACAAATAATTGTTTATTATTTTTAAAACTCTAACATCAAAGGTCCATCTTAAAAACCCACTGGAATCCCAAAAATAAGGTTATTTCTCACACATTTTTTGGAAGAGAAGAAAAAAAAACCCAAACAATAAGAATTAACAGATTTGACAGTATGTTAAGTATGTTTAAAAAATTTTATTTATTTGAGAGCGAGCGCACAAGCAGGAGAGGCAGAGAGAGGAGGAGGGCCAAAGAGACTCCCTGCTGAGCAGAGACTCCCCTGACGCCGGCCTGGATCCCAGGACCCTGAGATCATGACCTGAGCCGAAATTAAGAGTCGTACCCTTAACTGAATGAGCCACCAGGCGCCCCTAAATATTTTTAAAACTGAGATTCCTTAAATGTCAGTTTCACATATAATCATGAAATCTTATAATCTCTAATATTTTGTGTAAAAATTCTCCAAAGAGCAATACTCATATGGCAAAAACAGATGAAATGGGAAAAGCAGAAAGGTCAAAACAGAAATGGTTCTAAGAAATTATCAGATGAAATAAAAGTTCCTAGCCTAATACATATACATAAAATAAATGTGCTAGTTTCTACATATGTACATTATTATCTGAAAGGAATGTGGTGATGGTAGTGCTTATTAGGTTAATTTTCAGACCTTATAAAGTTGCTCATGTTACTAAAAGCTAAAAAAAAAAAAAAAAAGCACCTCTCTGCATTTTCTTCACATTTAAAATGAAGGGAAGTGGACAAAACTCTGTCCTTATCAACAAAGGGCTATCTGTTCATTTACCCTCTTCAACATAATCTCATTGGAAAACTTTGGGAAGTACTGAAGTATACAATAAGGTCCCTTTCTAGTTTTCATATTCTATGAAATCTGTGTGGAAGAAATTTTTAAAAAAGCATTTATAATCAGGATTGTAATAAAAATTAAATTTTATTGTAAATGAAATAATGAAAAAGTTAAATAAGCCTGTAGATCATTTGTAACCAAAAAAGGGGGGGTTATGAAAAAAAAATTAGAATCAGTTTATTCTTAATACCACTTTTCTTTTTCAGATATTACCCTATCCTGGTATATCCTTTTTAGCAAGCAATACCCTTGAAGCCAAACTTTGCTTCTACTCTTAGAAAATAATCCTATAACCTATATTCAATTTTCCATTTAGATGTGTTAAACATGTCATGGTTATATACAACACATCTTTATTATGAAATTCAGACTTATCTTCAGAATAAACAATGAAGACCTTTATCCAGAACACTAAATATTAAGTAAAATGCTAAGACAGAGATGGTATGACAACTGATCCCTGAGTCAGATAGAAGGGTAGTGCTAACTAGGGGAACAAATAAAATCAGAGATGGGTTTACGGGCTGGGACCAATTTAAAAAGTAGTGTACATACTTCAAAGGCTGTAAATACTTAAAAAGATATCACTGTTGTTCTAGTCCATTCACAACGGAATCTACAATAACATATCAAAAATAAAAGCCAGCAGCCAGAGCTAAGTTTAGAGTCATTTCTTGGGGGGGCAAATTAACCTGAAAATGAAACCTTTACAACTACAGAGCAAAAACACAAGCTTACAACTGTCAAGAGTAGATATAGGAATTCATTTGTATTATTAAGATTCTAGTGAATCACTCACCTTGTGGATGGGTACCAAGTTTCCTGGCTATACCAAATCCAACCATAATCTTCACTTTCCAACTTCCCATAGTTTACAATTTAATTCCCTTATTCCCTCAAAAAAGAAAAACTCCTTCCAATTTAACTGTCTCTAAATCAATATGCTAACATACAAATAACAACCATACATGTATCATTTCAAAAACTTTATCAAAGTCTCCTGGCCACAAAAGACTAACCTAGTCTCACCATTAATAAATAAGGCCTTGCCTCAAGGACCAACCAGAGCAGAGCTTCTCTAACTTACATCACTGAACTCCAGAGGTAAACTCTCAGTGGGCTGAAGCTCGGCAGCACTCAAGTACAGATCCATGGGGCCGGCTTCCAGATCGTCTGGCACAGACAGTACCTGCTCGGGCTTATACATCTGAGGAGGCAACTGGAAATGCAGTGGGCAGCAGGGATCCTCAGAGAGGCTTACAGGAACTGGTTTGTTGCAGGGTACCTCTTCAGACCCCTGGCAGCATTTGAAGAGAACCTGATTCGTGTCCTGACAAATATCTGTAGAAAAATGGTCAAGGGAAATAAAATGGATCTACTGGAGGCACAAAATACAAGTGTTGTCTGCCATGTAAAATTCAAGGTCTGCACTACAGAAGACAATTTGTTACATTTGAAACAGAACCAAACACAGTTAGCAATTTTTAAAGTTCTCAAAGTAAGTGTCATTCACTAACATCTAGTTCTAGCTCTACCAGTAATTTAAATCTAGTCCCCAACCTAAACATCAGGAGCCCAGTCATTTAAACTAGAGACACTAATCTTGTTCTCACTTAGGAGAGTCAAACACAAAACATTTGAAAACACTGCTAAGCAAACAGCAGTAACAACCCTAGGAATCTGTACCTATTCAGAAGAAACATGCTATGGCAAAGGCAGATAGTTTGCAGAAGCACTACCAAGCCCTCCCAAGAGTCAAGAGATACAGTGTTTCTGCTCTGTTAAGCACACTGGCAAAAAAACTACAAAAACTTTTTGAATCTTGTTTCCAGAATGTTTACATGATATGTTTAAAGTAGCAGAGAACTGAGGAAAACAGCACCTCTAGTAATAAGACAAAAAATAAAAATAAATTTCCATGCCCCCTTGCTTTTTTGGGGAATGGGGTGCTAGTGCAGGGGAGTTCTGTCATGGTCCCAAAGAGAAAGGAAAGAAGCTAATTTTGCCTATGAGGTCCCACAGAAAAGAAGTACTCCAGGAACACTCCAGGAGCACTAACAACTTCTATTAAGGGTAAAACAGAAAAGGGCCAGTTTCCAAGTTGGCAAAACAGCTCTGTAGGATGAATCAAAATTAAACTGATTAGATAAAACAACAAAATTTAGTTCAAGTTACTCTATGAAATGTTTTATTCAAGTGATAACCATTTCTTGAAATTCTAACTACATGATTTTTCCCCTACATTAACAGACAACTGTTATTTCAAAAGTGGGCTTATTTTTAAACCAGAAAGTACAATTTTCTATAAACTAATTGTACCCGGGATTATAAAATTATAGGTAAACTTTCCTCCAAATTTTAAGGTAATTTCTAAAAATTAAAAAGTCTAGCATACATTTTATTTTTAAACCAAATAAAACTTCTTGAATAAAGCCATTTGTTTCAATCAATTCTTGGAAACTGCTAAACTTAATTAAGGCAAGGTTTCACAACCGTAAAACCCTGCCATCCTGTGCATTGTAGGATGCTTAGCAGCATTCCTGGCCTCCACCCACTAGATGTCAGTAGCACTCTCATCCCTAAATTTATAACAAGCAAAACTGTCTCCACACATTGCCAAATGGGGATAAAATGGCCCCCAGTTGAGAACTACCACTCTAAAGGAACAGTAAATAGTACAAAGTAAACAGTATTTATTGAATGAAAATGAACAATCAAATGAACAAATAAATGACTCTAACAGGAACATTGTATTCTCTATGTGCTTAAGAAAATCTAAAGTCTATGATGTGCTTAAAAAGTCCAATCTTATTAAATTATTAATACTTAAAATCAATCCATTAAAAATGTTTTAATCAGAACTTTTTTCATGGAATTCAAAGGACTTTCACAAGTCTCTTATTTAATACAATATCCTGGAAAAACCCTCCCCCATCCTCCTCCACCCCCTTTCCTTTCCAGTGGGGACAAGAGAGATAAAGAAGGGAATGGTTGACCTACAACTAGAGTCTGGGTCCTTCACTTTCAGTCCAGTGCTGTCTCCATTAGACCAGAGTAAAGAGTTAACAGGTCACCAATGGCAGTCGCATCTTTCTCTGGGATAAGGACTTAAGGAAGGGTAAGCGACTTAAGCAACTATGGAGTGGAAAGGAAAAAAGCATAAAACAAAAGAAATCATACTTCCCTTGTCTTTTCAAATACATTTCATTTTCAACTTTGCTTTTTAAAATATTAATATCCTAACAAACTATTTGAGTATAATACTGTAATTCTAAAATATTCCTTAATATCTATAAATTGAGTTTTTCTGACTTATAAAGTAATTGAAGCTCACTGAAAAAAACCTGAGAAGTACAAGGCAGAGGAGTAATGGGCATTCATAAACCCCCATCGAAAAGTCAATTTCTGTTAATTCCCCTCCCGGTATTTGATTACATGTAATTCCATATCCTATTTTTGTCACAATCATTTTCCTGTCATTCATAAATTTTGTTAAATCTAACGTTTATTGCCTAAACATATTCCATATAATGTTGTATCATAATTTTCTTCTCTATACCCCATTTCTGGAAATTTTAAGGCTGTCTCCAGTTGAAAGAATTTTATGTAAAAATATCAGTCTGCATTTGATTATCCCCTTAAAATAAATTCCAAGGTAACATTATCGTATCAAACAATATGAATATTGCCAAGCTGCTTTCTAAAAAGCTTCCACCACTTGATCTTCCCACTTGGCAATATTTAGAATTCATTCACCACAACCTCACCAACTTGAAATTCACTAGTTCATTAAATATATATATACAGTATCAAATTCACAGATAAAAATTTCCTTATTACCTACTTCAATTACGTGAAAGATAAACACTTTTCAACATTGGGCCACTTCTACTTTTAAATCTGTCCACCTTTGCCCAATTATGTTTTAAGCATGTATCTTTAGTTTTTAATTACCCTGCACAAGTATTTTGTATATTAAAGACAGTAATCCTTTATCAGATATTTATTATCATTAATAAACTGGTAAAATACTCAATAAACAGAAAAAAATTTTTCCTCTCAGAAGACCAAGAGCAGGTTCTCCTTCTTTTCCTATTAAAGATACACTTTATTTCCAAATACTTTGTATCTCTTGCCAGGCAAATGAAATCCAGCAAGATTTAAGCCTTTCAGATAATAAAGATCATCATACTTAACAAGTGCTTTTACTGTGAAAGTAACTTTCTTGATATCCATAATAAAGATGCACTTTCACAATCCAATAAACTCAAAAAGTCTTACAACCAGATAATAAATATGGTCTCATAGCAAATCAAGAGATGTTATGATGGTCCAAACACAAACTAACTGGAAAGGTGGGGAGTGGAATCATTCTATTTTTGGAAATATTAAGTTTCCAATTTGAATGAAATCTAAAATATACAAATTAGGGCCCTGACCATCCAAAAGGATAATTCTCAAAGAAAGGTCACAGTTCAGAACCCACTGTTTTTTGGTGGAAAACCCATAGTAATTTTTGTGTGTGTATGGTAACTGGATTTAACACTATTGTATTTCCAATGAAAAAGTTCTATCAGGGATCTCTGTATTTTGGAATCCCAGTATTAATCTATTACAAATAAATATTAGCCCACCCCTATCTCCAATGACTTAGGTATTTCTTTCTAATGAATTGACCATTACATTTCCAAAGTTCTGAAATGGCCAACAGACCATAGAAAGACTTTTCTTTAGGCTCCTGCTTGAAACCAACAGTTTCAGCAAACTGCTGGCCTTGATTCAGGGCCAAAGGAAAACAAAGACCTTCAATCAAGCAAATTATCAGAGATTCCCACCAGTCTTTAGTCTAGCTAGCAAACTGAACCGAATAAAAAAGATACGGGTAAGGCAGTGTCTGGTCATTGGAAGAGACTGATTGGAACAACGAACATCATCCACAAAGGCCAAGCACCTCTGACTGGACCGAGTTGTATGAGCCTAAAATGGAAAAAATAGATAAATCAAACAAACCATCAAAAGAAAATACAACCAACTGGGGCAACTGGGTAGCTCAGTTGGTTAAGCATCCGACTCTGTTTCAGCTCTGGCCATGATTTCATGGGTTGAAAGATCAAGCCTGTGTTGGGCTCCCTGCTCAGAGGGGAGTGTGCTTAAAGATTCTTCTCCTGGGGCGCCTGGGTGGTTCAGTCGTTAAATGCCTTCGGCTCAGATCACAGTCCCAGGGTCCTCGGATCGAGCCCCGCATCGGGCTCCCTGCTCAGTGGGAAGCCTGCTTCTCCCTCTCCCACTCCCTCTACTTGTGTTCCCTCTGTCTCTGTCAAATAAATAAAATCTTCAAAAAAAAAAATTCTTCTCCCTCTGCCCCCACCCCACTCACATGCACTCTAAAATAAATAAATCCTACAAAAAAAAAAAAAGGGAAAGAAAAATACAACCAATTATCTATGAGAATACTTACTTATAACATTTAAGAAAGGTACGTCCTTAAAGGCTAAAAAACTCAACATTTGACAACCTCAAGATCAAGAGTCTCTGGACTCAAAGTGCTCTTTTCAATTTACCCCACATCCAATTAAGTTAGACTTCAGAGCCAAGACTGTACAATGTTTTGACTATTACCCTAATTTTGCAAACAAAGCAAATACATAACCCCTTTAGAGGTATAAACACAAATTACCTGTTGGGCAGCACCATCTGTGGCCAGCATTCTGCGTTCCTTCAGCTGCCTATGTAATAAGGCTTCCACTCCATAGCGCTGACGATACCGCCGAAGACATTTTAGACGCTTTAAGTTCTCTCGTTCTTTGGCCAAAAGTCCCTCTGGGC
The DNA here is from genome assembly GCF_003265705.2 of Callorhinus ursinus. Taxonomy (NCBI): domain Eukaryota; kingdom Metazoa; phylum Chordata; class Mammalia; order Carnivora; family Otariidae; genus Callorhinus; species Callorhinus ursinus. The sequence continues at coordinate 5,944,612 of NW_027397106.1, read as the reverse complement.
CAGTCAGGAGACTACTACCTGGTTAAGTCACAACAGTCAAGATCTTATGTGCTAAGCAACCAATAAAGGATGGCTGCTCCAAATTAACAAGAAATAAACAGGGTAAACTTTGGCCATAAGATAGCCACTTTGAAAAGCAAATTCTCCTTCACTCCAGGTACCAAGACAGAAATAAATCTAACTACGACCAAATTCACATTTTGAACCCACAAATAGCTGGTTGGGACTAGCATAAGACTTGCCTAGAGCTTCATGTTCCACTTTGCGATTATGTAAATAACGTCGCTTCTTCTCTTTGAGCAGATGCTGAAGTCGTTTAAACTGATCAATGTACAAAGACTGCAAACGAATTAGCTTCTCACGCATTATCAGGGCAACTTCTTCTGCTGTGTACACACCAGCATGTCTGGAATAAAACAGAATTCAGCAAAGAATAAGAAAATACAATATTAAATCCAAGCTTAAAAGGAGAAAAGGGTAGAGAGGAGACTTAAGCTTGTTATTTAACAAGAAGTCAGCACTGAGACCATCACCTTATTAAATATGAATGTTTTCACAGACAGCATTCAAGTTATTAAAAAACAAACAAAGAAAATCCCCGAGCATAGATACTAATGTATGATTTTACAATATGAGGAAGGGAAGAGGTTTCATTATTTTTCCCAGTTATCTGCAGTTAAGAAGTGAAGACATGGAACATTCACAATTTTTATTAATCTACAATCTTATTCCATTTCATAATTTAGTCACTTACCAGTCAGGACAGCTTAAAAGTATTTAATTTAGTAACATTAATATCTTAAAAACTTTAACTGAAGTATAAAAAATAATAATTTCAATTTCTAATTTAAAATACATTCCTATATTGGAACTTACATGAGGCCTCAAAACACTGGTCCACAGTGGTTATTCACAGTCCCCAGCTCATTTTCTTGACAAATTTCTCAAAATACAGTTCCCTGGGTTAGCCCTTAATTGCCAAAGATCTAGGTCCACATCAACTTTACTAAGCTTTGCCACCAATTATAAATTAATAGAATTTTTTTAAAAAGTTATTCTAGTGATTATGATGAGGTCACATAAGCAACGGAGTTAAACAGCAATTTAATTGGAGACTTTCCTTATTCTTAGGTCTAAATGAAAAGATGAGCTGCAAATTTAAAAGTTTTTGGTTCCATTAGCCTTATATGATCATTATATAACCAACCAGGAAGAGGAAATCAGATATATACTTAACTTCCTATTTTCATATTTTGACGAGGCAAAATTATTTCCTTTATTTAAAAAAATAATACATACAAATTACATACTCAAACTAATTTTAAATCCAAAAATTACACCTTCTTAAAAAATTAGCTGTTAAGCCATTAAAACACACAGAATAAATACAATTATTAACTTCAGGGCTGACAGCAAGTAATCTCTGCCCAAAATTTTTCTCGAATACAAATGGAAGCTAATACTACCTGTGCATAAGTACAATTACAAAGTACTCTGAAGTAAAAATAACAAATTAAGAACCAAATCATGTTGAATAAAATCTAAGACTATCAAAAAATTGTGAAAAGGTTTTAAAAATATCTGAAGTCTAAATAAGATGACTAGTTTGCATCTTTAGGAAAATCAGTTTGCTGCATTAGTATGTCTGCAAACCTAAAATACTGAGGTCTTAACCTAGTATCAATTTTGTTAAAATGAAATTAATTTCATTGTATCCTGTCAGAAGAGAATTTTCAATAGTCTAGGGACTAGAATTTATAAATGGAAAGCCACTACAATTAGAATTTACTACAAATCATTGGGGGGAGTGGAGGAGTGAGTCGTTTATTTAAAGATGGATGTTCCAGACATTCACAGGTAGTTACTAAAATCATGTACCAACTTCCCTTACTCTGATATTCACAAATTTAAGCAGGGTTTTATTATCTGAATTCATCTTCAAAAAAGAGGGAGCCATCTTATATTCCATTACATAATGTCTCTTCCGAAAGAGTATTCCCCCAAATTTATTTTAATAACAATGATGAAGACTCAATAACCTGAAATAACATTTACCAAAACTAGTTCTGAATGCTGGTAGACATCATATGGTAAAAATTACTTTTTAAAAAGGAAAGATTTAACAATTAGTCTTAAGCTAAAACTTCACCAGTGCAGGATGTTGTTGTAAATGAACTCTTCAGATCCTTTTTTTTTTTTTTAAAGATTTTATTTATTTATTTCAGAGAGAGAGAATGAGAGATAGAGAGCACGAGAGGGAAGAGGGTCAGAGGGAGAGGCAGACTCCCTGCTGAGCAGGAAGCCCGATGTGGGACTCGATCCCGGGACTCCAGGATCATGACCTGAGCCGAAGGCAGTCGCTTAACCAACTGAGCCACCCAGGCGCCCTCTCTTCAGATCCTTTTTACAAAGCAATTAAGTAAATGGTTACTTTGAGGACAATCACAAAGAAATACCTACAAGAGGGGAAAGAAACTATACCAATATTAATTCTAGGTAGGATAAAATCTCTAATGACATCATCATAAGCAATACAAAAAGTACCATTCTGAAAAAGCAAGTGAAGAAGATATTTGCTGCTAAGTTGTTAATGATCAAAAAATGGTCCTAGTGACAACAAAACATTGACACCAGAGATGAAATTAAAATAATTTCATTAAATAAAAAGACTTGTTAAATTTGGACAGCAATATGTAACCATATTAACAAATTTAGTATAAGACATTTAACAACTCTACTGACATACCCAAAAATGCAAATATTTTAGGAGGCCAAAATTTTTTTTGGATAATCTCATAGGGGAATTAAGGGAAGCCTTATATTTAGTTGCCTACTTCATTTTCCCCTTTGAATGTTCCTTTTGACATCAAGTACCTAGTCCTTTTAACATTTATACATCTCATAAAATTAACTGGTATTTTTAAGTTACACTAGCATAAACATGTCCCCTAGAGACTGATCCACTCTAGATTACTACTGACAAAATCAAGTTTCTGGACCTTCGAAGCTGAGTATTTATCACACCAAAGGACAGTCACTTTGTGACCCTACAGAGAATATATCTCTTCAAAGCAGCAAGTCTGGCATTTCCAGAAGCACAATGGGAAAAAAAAAAAAAAAAAAAGAATGTATGGTACAAAGTTACTACTCTAAGAGAATCCTGCCAGATAATGAACATTCCTTTTCAAACTACTTAGATGAGACTTTCCAAACAAGTACTTCCTGAAGAGCTGACTATACTGACATTACTCAAGAAAAATAGATGAAATTATTCTACTCAGAAAATGTAAACCTAAGTGACTTTTGGAGTAGAAATTCATTATCCCTACTATTTACAATACTTCTATGCAAAATGAAACTGTTAAGAGACAGTAGTCAGAAAAGATGAAGAAAACAAAAAAAAAAAAGATTAAACTAAACCCAAACCATGAGACAGAAATATGAGACTGTGAGTGGCAATGTTTTTGTTTCTACAACTCCTAAGGTGATCATGGGCTAAGTGAAGAGTAGAACCTTATTTAAGATATAATTAGACTGATTACTCACTTCTAGGTTTCTAAATCAGTTTCTCTTTCTTAGGCATGAAACCAAAGGAAACTCTTGAACACCTTTTTATTTTTCTACTAGGGAAAAAAAAAAAACCTCATAAAATGTAATTTTGCAAAAAAAAAAAAAAGTAGTTATTCAGATACAATCACATTATTGTTCCTGAGGTTTAAGCCAGGAATCCATTTATATCCATTTCCTCTTCTCTCACTGATCTAAGCATTTCTCAACCAACCTCCCATGATGTCCAAGAAATTTCCTATTTTCCTCCCCTACACTTTTTCATGTGTAGAATTTGATTTCCAAAATTTTTCCAAATTACACAGCTTCCAAAAAATAAAATCTTGCCCTGTAGCAAGATAGTGATGAGCCAGGACACTTTAAAATACAGAAGCTATTACTGCTCACAAATAGCTGAAGTCTCTTCACCCCTCCTAGGTTATTTATCTATTAATAGCATGCATTACTATAGTCCACATTCTAACTACAAAAAAAATTTTAAAGCCTTATGTGGAGTTACAACTTACTTTAGGGGATCTTCTTGATCACTGTCTATGCTATCAGCTTCACTGTCAGGGTCACCTCTCCATGTCTGATCCACAGTAATGGGTTCCTGCTCCCCATCACTCCAGCTGTCTTCATCTGAGGCAAGGAAGGGAGAGCAGCCATTAAGACTTCCCACCTCTGTAACTCCACCACACAAAACTAGATTACTTAACACATTAACCCAAACCATAACATTTAAGAAAACAAAACAAACAAAAAACCCGAACAACTTAGTACAAAGGCACTGGCAAATAAAATCTTCTTGAAAAAATACAACCCAACTAAGGTTACTTAAAACATAAATAAGGTAACCGTGCCCTCAAAAGGACAGAAAGGTCAACTCAAAATTATTCTTGCTTCCTGAAATTACCCTGCCTAACAAAGACAAGCATAAAAATAGCAATGATGGAAACAGTCATAAACTCAAGAAAGTAAACCCAAGCACACACTACTTCAAACCGAAAAGAACTGGTGAACACAGCAATCCTGGAATTCTCACCAAATTGTCAATGAATTACAATATTACTGTATTATCATGTGCCATGTATGTCCAAGGCACTGTGCTAAACCAAAATAAGTTCTTATTTTTCCCTTTTTCATTCTAGGAGAGAAGATCCTTACCCAGAATTCGGCTGGCTTCACTGCGGCTACTTTCTGGAGTCTGCGACCCCAGCTCTGTCTTAGCATAAGAGCTCAGCTGGCACAAGAGTGTTTCACCCACAGGCCCTGGATTGGTCTTCTTCATTTGAGCATGAAGTGCCAGGGCATTCCTACGGGCATGTTCAGCACAGAAAGATACCCTAAGGAGACAAAATATTAACATTTTATAGTCAGGTCCCTTCTTGAAAGAGTTAAACCATTTTCATAGTCACTAGTCTTTAGAGCATTTTTAGGAAATTAAAGTAACTATTACCCTCATTTATAAATAAAAAAGGCCAGTGAGACAAAGTAATTTAATTGGCCCAAGGTCAACTCATTTGGTATTACTAAGGGGAAATGCAGGTAGCATAATCTGGTGCTTCATTCATCAAACAAAACATCCCAATTATAAAAATGCTGACATCATCTTAGAACAAATCAAAGAGATCCACTTTCATCTCTCAAAACTGGCTCTGGCAACTTTACATTTTACTTCAGTATCAATCCACTGTAGGTAATAAAATGTGGGGCACAATTTTTTAAAACGAAAATATACATGCAGAATTAACTAGCCAAGTTATGTTTCTGCATGAATACTTCCACTTATATGATGAAAGCTATGAAGCCTTTCCCAGAAGAATACACATATACACAACTTAACAACGTTCAGGGATGACCCAAAGGGACAGGAACCCCAGGATTAAGAATAATCTCGAATATCCCCGTATTTTATAGACAAGGGAGAAGATGTAAAGAAATTAAGTGAGTGGCCCAACTGGAAGTGGCCTGTCTCTGCAGTTTTCAATGGTTTTTATTTTTTTCTCAAGGATATACCCATCACCCCAATTTTAACAAAAACTCCAGCTATTCACAAGCCCACAATATACCACATCCCCCTCTCGTTTTAAAACTAAAAGTACAAACGACATAGATTATCTATACATATATACCCATCTTTCTTCTCAGGCTTTGGAGCAGCACTGGGACATCTTTTTCCATTCTTCGTCGATATGTAACTACACTGCTTGAAGGGTGCATTCTTGTCTTCAAGGATGTGCTTAATGCAAAACTCCTGCCCCTCCAGACGAGGTTGCGAGCATGGGCGATGAGTGAATGAACAGGACAGGGGTTCCTGGGACCTGGGCACTGGGGTGATCCTCCCCCGATTGGTCGGCAAGACGTGGATCCGAATCCTGTTCATACCAAAACCTGCAGGCTCACACAAAAGATCAAAAAGCCCTTACCCTTCCCGAAAATCCGGGCCGACCGCGGGTAAAAGACTGGCCGAAGTCACGCTCCGTAACTCCCCTCCGCCCACGTCTCCCCAGGCCATTAGTCAATTTGTCTCACTTCAACTTCTCCCCCATGCCCGCCCCCACCCGGACCACCAGCACGTCTTAAGTATCTCAGGCTCGCAGGGCCACGCACGAAGAGGGAGCGCCCGGCCCACGCGGCAGCAGCAACGTCGCAGCGCCGCGCCCAGCCTCCGCCTCCCTGCACGCCGCCTTTGTCCCGGGCCGCCTCAGAGCCTACGGCTGGGCCCTGCCTGTCCTCGGCCGCCCGTACAAGCGCCATTTTGTTCCCCGGCTCCGGGCACCGGAGAATCTGGCTTCTGGAAGCCTACAGGAGGAGAGCAACCTCGACGCTGACGGAGACAAAGAAGCAGCTCGGAGAGGGCAGGAGGGGCGAAGCAGCAGCCTAACTGCGGAAGCGAGATTAGGCACCGCCGCCATCTTACCTCTCCGCCGCGCCGCGCCGCGAGCCCTCTGGCCGCGCCACCCGCTTCTAACTCGGCCCCGCTCCTTTCCAGGCTCCCAACCCATGATTGGCTACTGGGCCCACGGCTCTGTGTCACCATTGGCCAAGGCCAGCTACCTATCTTGTCTGGGGGGCGGGGCGCTGAGAAAAAACGCGGCTGGGGTGGCTAAGACAACCTGTCCGTCAGTCAGCAGCTACGCCCCGGGAAGAGGGAGGTTGACGGTACGCTGACTCCCGGACTCACTCATGCGGCAGGGCTGTTCTTTCAGTTCACGGCGTGGCTGGTTTTCGGGCTGCCTTTGGCCGCTGTGTGGTCCTAGGCTGCTACTACCTCGCCACCCCGACACAGCGGGTAAAAAACCAGACATACAGAGGCCAAAAGATCACTGTACAGTTGACTCTTACTGTTTATGCAGGAAAAGGCTGTAGTTCTCTTTTGTGCGCAGTTCATTATTGAAACATTGAGTATTTACGGAGCCTGGGAATTACATAGATAAATACTTGATTTTTCAGAGTAACCCTGAAATAATAGAGGCTATTATCTCCATTTTTACAGATAAGATAACCGAGGAACAGAATGGGCCTATATCTAGTAAATGGGAGAAAGAGGTGAATTTGAACGCAGCCCTCAATCTTTATCCCTTATTGCCTCTCATATAGTATAGACCATTGGACCGAGAATAGGGAAATATGAGTTCTGGTTTAGGCCCAGTTTCTCTAAATCCTCTACAATTCCATTATAAATAATGCGGGTATATAGAAATGGCAGACACAATCCCAATTTTATCATACTTCAACGATTTAAAAGCATCTTTTTTCATCTCCACTACACCTCTTATAGAAAGGAAAAATTTCTCCCTCTAACCCTTCTGGATCTTTTCTGCGTCCCATCCTTCCAACGCTTCTTTATCTAGTGTCAGTTTAGGTTTCTCCAGCACCAATGAGCAGGTATGATTCACACTGCAGGTGAACACAGAAATCTACAATGCTCAACAACAGCAGTTCAGACACAAGTGATTAAAACAAAACTGGGGGGGTCAGTTGGAAGGGACGCCACTTCCAGATTAGGGCGTCCCTAGAAGGCCCTTTCCTGAAATTCATTCATTTAACAAATATTTATTGAGCACCTAAGTGCCAGGCACTGGGGATACAGAGAGTACCAGAAAGATAACCCTGCTCTTTTAGAGTAAACATTCTAGAGCAGTTTGGGATTGTGGATGCAATACAAACATAGTATCAATAGCAACTGTGATTTATACTCATAAGCAAAGACTCCAACCCTGAGAAGGGGTACAAAGAAGACATTTGTTATAAACTCTCTACAACTCAAAACTAGCTGGAGGCAATCACATTACAGAAATATGGGAATCAGAATCTGCAACCAGGGGCACCTGCCTGGCTCAGTTGCTAGAGCATTCAACTCTTGATCTTGGCGTCCTAAATTCGAGCCCCATGTTGAGTGTAGAGATTACCTAAAAATAAAATCTTAGAAGGGATGCCTGGGTGGCTCAGTCGTTAAGTGTCTGCCTTCAGCTCAGGTCATGACCCCAGCATCCTGGGATCAAGCCCCGTATTGGGCTCCCTGCTTGGCAGGAAGCCTGCTTCTCCCTCTCCCACTCCCCTTGCTTGTGTTCCCTCTCCTGCTGTCTCTGTCAAATAAATAAAATCTTTCAAAAATAAAAAAATGAATAAAATAAAATCTTTAAAAAAAAGGAATCTGCAACCAAATGTGGTACTACCAAAAAGGAATATTAAAACTACTATAGTGAACAATGAAAAGAGGCATTAGGAACTAGATAGGGATGCAACAGACTTTCATTGGTTAGAGTGTCTACTGTAAGTCTTAGCTGAAAAAAAAAATCCTGAAAAGCCCAAGACAGGCAAAAAATTGCTATTTAGAACCACTTCCTTCTAAGTGGGAAGATATTATTAAAGGGTTAAGATGTAGGCAAATTCTTTGTGCTGTTTAACAAAAGTAGATGGTTGTTTTTAATCCACTGAACACTGTTAGCTACTGAATGGGTTAAAGTGGACCTGAGGCTGTTTGTAAATAGAATTTGAAAAAGATGAATTCTTGAAGGAAAGAGAATTTTTGAGAATTTGGGGTTTGGGGGGCCAAGCCTAGAGAAAGGGGTTTGTATGTCTGCACACATGAGAGAGAGAGAGAGAGAGAATGAATATGAATGAAGGCCAAACTCCTGCTTTCCGTAAGTCACCCTCATCTCGGTATGAAAACTCCACCTTTCCAGTTGGTTAGGCCAAACACTGGGAGTCATCCGTGACTTCTCTTCCAACCTTACAGCATATCCTACTGGCTCCAACTTCAAGATATATAACTTCTCATTACCTGGTCCAAGCCACTTTCATCTCTTACCTTAATTACTGTGAAAACCATCTTAAACAGCAGGCCAGGGCGCCTGGGTAGCTCAGTTGGTTAAGCGTCTGCCTTCAGCTCAGGTCATGATCCTGCAGTCCGGGGATCCAGCTCCGCATCAGGCTCCCTGCTCAATGGGGAGCCTGCTTCTCCCTCTCCCTCCAACCCCCCCACCCCCCACCCCCCACTCGTGTTCTCTTGCTTGCTCACTCTCTCTCAAATAAATCTTTAAAAGAAAATAAACACAGCGGGCCAAATGAACACTTTAAAACCTAAGCCAGATCACGTCACTTTTCTGCTCCAAGCTTTTCAATGGTGCATTTCACTTTCATAGTGGCTTACAAGGCCCCACAGTATCTATAGCCTTCCATTGCCTCTCTAACCACATATCCTACTATTCTCTCCTCACTTGTGTCCATATTAGCTACACTGCCGTCCTTGCAATTTCTCAAACATACCAGCATGTTTTCACCTCAGAACCTTGCACTTGTTTCCTGGAATGAGCCCGTAATGTTCTTACCCCAGCTATTCTCATGGCTTACTCTCTCACCTCTTTCAGATCTTTACTGAACTCTAATTTCATGAGGCCTTCCTTCCTAGCCATCTTATTTCCAATTTCAAGAGCCCTACTTAGCTAAACAGACACACAAAACATCTCTATCCCCCCTTCTCCGCTTTATTCTCCAAAGTACATATTATCTAACATACTAAGTTTTACTTACTTGTCTCCCCTACAACTAGAATGTGTAAATTCTGAGGGCAGGATGTTTGACATGTTTACTGCCATATTCCCATCCGTAAACAGTACATAGCACTTGATAGGTACTATTTTCTAATGAATGAATAGATTTAAGGCAGGAAAGTACCTGAAACAACTCTTCAGAAAAGGTCTATCTAGTATTCAATTTTAACTTGCTTTTATCACTGTGGTTTTTCGGTTACCTGTTTGTTATGTGGAATGAAGAAGCTGATAGACCACAGTACAAGAGAAGGCAGCACAAGTAGGACATGTGACATAAACCGAATCAGTTCAGAAATAGGCCCCAGAGCTACAGATTACAGTAAATACATGCCTCTTATACAGTAAATACAATCCACAGAAGACATAGAAAGGGCTTCAAACTTTCCTCAGATCACTGAATGATAGAGATCAAGCCTATCTTACTCCACTATCAAGTGCCAGAGACCAGGATCATGTAAGCATTGACCATAAGATGAAGCCTAACTCTGTATCAATTAGTTTAACAAGCCCTATTAATGGGAATCCAGTTGCACACCTTTATATTGATTTATACCTCATCTATTGCCAAGGATGACACAGTTGATAGTAACGCTCTTAACAATGGCAAATCACTAAACTTGGGATTTTGTAGTATCATCCATTCCTCCACTCTTCATTTACTTCTCTTCCATTCAAACCAGACCAGAATTCCTAAAATGTTAGCAACTTCCACAAAAGTCTCAGGAGAAGTACAGCAATCAAAAATCTTAAGTTGTCTTATTTTAGAAAATGGAAAGATGACCAAAACTCAAGTGATTATTTTTTTCAGAAGTGTACATCATTCATCATTCTGTCAAACTGATCTTTTTTTCCTTTTAAACTATAGCTCTGCTAACTTTGTGTTATAAGTTTGGAGTATTTTAGCATAAGAATTCTTTCCCTTGATTTACCTGGTGTGTGTGGTTTTGTATGTTCCAGGAAAAGAGTTGAGTATTCACTATCAATTTTTCCAGGCACCCCCAAGAATGCTATATTGAGTGTGGGGTTTCTTCTCCCCTCTGACTACATCATACTTTATACTACCAGGTTCACTGTGACAACCAAATCTTAGGTCTTTCCAATGGTCTCAATTCCCACAGGATCTTGTGTAGTCAGAAAGTACATACTACTACCAAAACTAAAAACTGTAATCATAACAGTAAAATGACAGGTAAAGACTAACTTGAAGACTTAGGACACATAAACAACAATCAGATGAGTGTTTTATCATTAACATTTATTGATGGGATGGATAAATACAGATTGAGAAACATACTTGACAGCAAGATATCAAACTGATAGCCAGACTATAAAATGTATACAACATCCTTTTTTAAATTTTTTAAAAATGTTTTTGAATTTTTTACAAAGAGCCCTTACTGTAATGGTCACTTACATCCTATCAATCACATAACAGCAGTAGAGATCCCAGGGGTAGCATCCAGAACTGAGGTGCCCCATGGAGGACAGAGGCAACAGCAGAATAGTATGCTGAGAAAGGACTCTTAAGAGCAATACAAAGAAAACAGACAAAAATATTACCACAAAATTGTACCTGAGTGACGTAGATTGGTAAAGTATTTTACTTTTTTTTTCTTCTTTGCTCTTTGGTCTGATAAGAAAACGGACAGTTTCAGGAGTGTGGAGTAGGGTGAGGGAAAGGTCGGTTTCAAATCCAGAAACCTAGATTAACACTAAGTCAGGCTGCTGCATTCTTTTCTTTGGGTGCTTAACCCAGACAGCACTTCCATCTTGTAACCAATTCCAATGTGATCTACCACTGACCAGTTAGGTCCTCAGCGTTCAACTGAAGAGTTCCTGATAACCTGATGGAGACATACTTGCTCTGGCTTCAATTAGCATGCTGTCAAGCATCCCTCTCCATGCTTAACATGGCAACAGAAAATCCAAGAGTCTTTCTCTTCTTTTCATTCAACCATAAATATGCACTCAAAAAGGGGAAGAGCAGACACTGCTTTTTAGTAAACATTTTCTTTCCCTCCCTTTTCCAATGCCAAGTTCATATTAAAAAGTTTAGGAACATTAAAATGGAAGGGTCTCCCACTTAGAAAGTAATTCTCATTCCAGACCACTCTATCAGGTAGGATTACAGTACCATGCTTGTTTCAAACTCACACCCACAGAGGGATAAAAAGACAAAATAAAACTTGATAGTGTGATACAACACAAACACTTCTTAAACTATCAGGAGCAAACACTCAGTTAAAAGCTGGGTGTTAACAAGCAGCAACATGGGAAATCTGGGGAGGTACTAAAGTCACTGAAAGCTTGGTTGGGACCGCAAAGGGCTTACTTCTTGCCATGTGAAGGGTTGCATAGACTGCTTAAATTCTCCCAAACCCAAGAGAATATTTGTATTCCAACTTCAAGATGTTCTAGAATATCCTTTTCCTAGCATTAGTATCAAAATAACTCATTTACAAAAGAATAATCCTTTTAAAATATTAATCTGTTCCCAAGTTCCCACAATTCCTGTGTTTCTGTGGGGAAACAAAGATCTTTAAAATCCTACCATACTGGGCTAAGACCCCTCTAATTGCCTTTGTCCAGAAGCAAAGTCTGAGGGGTATGCATTTTTAACATGGGGAATTAAGTAGTAGAAGCTTAAGAAAATCTAAGTAGTAGAAGCTTAAGAAAATCCAGCACTGATGTTACCATGATTTTATTTCTATATCCTAATCCATTGCTGTTTCCAACTGGAGATTTAATTTTTTTTCTATCAACACTGGTGAAGCCAATAATACAGAACTATGAAAAACGATACACTGAATCAAAACACAAAATCATTTAAAAAAAATGAAAAGAAAAAGAGGAAGCTGAGAGTCTCAATATGGAAACACACTGATTGATGAGTGAGCAGCTTAGACTAATTCCTACATATTTTCTAAACCCAAAAAGCATAACTGATATTGCAGAAGACCAATTTAGCTTTAAATTAATGCTTCACTAGAGTTCAGCCAACAGCAACACAGGTATCTGATTAAAAGCCCTAAGGACATTCCACAGGTGTTTGTTTTTGCCAACAGAAGAGTCACGCAAGGTTTTAGAAACGAGATTTATAAGAACTTGACGCTCCACGCCTGCTTACCACCACTTATCCTCGATAGTCTAGGTTAAAAGGAGAAAAAAAGCCAAGTTTAACTAGACTAACTTTGGATGTATAAATCCCATTTCTCACTCTGTGAAGGGGTGAGCATAGAGAAAACACAGAGTTTAGAAACCACAAAACCCTTTGAAGCCTAAGTTTATGTAATTTGAACAATATGCATGCTAGTCGACAGGCATATCTGCTAACCCAAATCAGCAGCTTCATGCAGAGCACACAGGACATTCATGACATATACACAGATGTAAAAGCTGTAGACACTGTAGATATCTTAAAACAGCATCAGGAGGCATTAATACAGAAGTCTTTAAATTGACCTACATCAGCAATGAAACTGGTACAAAGGCTAGACTGCACAGCATAAAGCAGCTCTTAGGCTCTAGTAAGCACTTTTTCTAGTTCACTCCTGACAAAAGGTCTAAGCAACTAAGTACAGATGCCATGGGGAACTGCTCTGAGGCCAAGTGGATATGTCTGCCTCTGTGGTGAAGGAGTGCATATGATTAGAAAATATGTGACATTTGATGAGAAAAACTGAACGCTGGAAAAGACATTTTCATAATCAAATCAGTGATCAATTCCACAAAGATACAGATCCAAACTAAATAAACTTTTGGGAAGGTCAGGAAGGAAAGCAGACGCCACCAAACAAAATCTAAACAAATAGAAAAGCCTAGATTTAGTAAACACATCACACATCTACCAATTACCTAGCACAACACAGAAAATATCAGGGAGCTAGAGGAAAATGCCATCAGTGAAAATGAAGTAACTATGTATTACTGGTTTATAGGTCAGCAGAGAGCTCATTTTACACAGCAATGGCAGGCACTCTAGACAGTTCAAATACGCAGAGATGCAGGACATTAATTCACCTTAAGGTTTACTGTACAAATTCCTTCCTATATTAGGCCAGTGCATCAACAATTCCAACTGCCTCAGTTTCCTCCCCAACCTGTTCCTGGCAAGCAGCAGCACATGTACAACTCCTGTCTCCCTATGACTTCCAATGAAAAATATTCAACTTTTCTATACAGAATATTTGGTGTAAAGGAAGCTGCATTAAAAACAAGACAAATTCAAATTGCATCATCTTTTCCATAGCAAAAAATACCATGAAGACCAAAGAATATCACATCAAATGATCTGTGGCTTAGTGGCATTTTTAGTTAGACAACCTGGCTTAGAATTCTTTCCAGTCCCTTGACAGATGTCTTTCCTCAACAAAAGTGTTGAGTTTTGAGTGTCGGGATCTTGAACACCAATTATCCTGAAATCTGGGATAATCAAAAACCCGTAATAGGACTCCTGATCCTTTTTTTTTTTTTAAGGAACTCTTAAGAAATCTTCTGAAAAACCTCTGTCTAGAAACTAAAGCCACCAAAGATGAACAATCTGCATCTGTGGGCTAGGGTTGCTCATCTCATGACACCAGTACTGTTAAATTCACAAGCTCCAATCTCTGAAGTTATATAGGTTGCAAAAATTAAGGATGCAGCTGTTTCCCTTCAGATATACAGATAAAAAGCAAGTCTTACATTCATAATGCAATTTAAAATACAATATCCTAAAAATACCCAATCACAATTTCATTGTTTTCAGTATCCTCTAGGTCCATGGCTTCTCCCAGAACTATTCTCATATATGGTCTGGGCTTTCAGAGGCAGGATATACAGCACACATCCCCCTTCCCCTCAGAGACCCTGAGATTGCTCTCACTTGAACACTTTCCCAAAGCCCAACTTGAAAAAAAGACACACCCAATTCTGTAGGGCAGAAGCCAGCCTTGCCCTCCAATCATTCTTCCTCAACCCCAACTTTGTTCTGCATCAAAAGGAAAAAGGGGGTAAGAGGGAAGTTTTTATAATGGAGTCCAGAATCAGGCCATTGGCTGCACTTGCCCCAACTAGAATTTAGAAGGCTACCACTCAATTACAACATAAAGAAATGGGAAAATACCATGCTAACACATGCTTCTTCCTTCCTTTATGTTCTAAAGGCCACACTGTGTTCTCTCTAGTAGACTGTTGGGAAGTGAAAATGGTGAGGGACAGGGAGGGAAAGATAAAACATGATTTTTAAACACACACACTTAAAACCACACATACCCACACTTACGTACACACTTAAAGGTCTCAACACTTCAAGTGGCCAAAGCCTATCAGACAGAACTCAAGGCCAAAAGCCTACCCTCCCATCCCCCCTACACACACCCCCCACCCTCCAATCCCACCCCCCAGGAGTCATTGCTATGTATCTCATACACACAGCAAAATCCCTATCCCCTCCCCGATGATATAAAAAAAACTAAACAGATAACTTACTTTCTTTAAATTATTTTTTAAAAGTCTCTTAAAAGATTTTGACGTTTAAATACTTCCTCTCTTCTGATATATTAAACACCAAAAGGATCCACAATTGTTTGATAAAACAAACCCTCCATATTTCAGTCCTGGCAAGAAGAGGGAAGACATCAACTCTAATCAACCTAATTAGGAGGTGGAGAGGCCAAGAACAGAGAAAGTATTCTTAATCCTTCACAGCTTCAACACATTCTCACCTCTCTAATACCAGTAAAAACTATAATAAAATAGTTAAATTTCTGAGGCAGTAGATATAATAACCAAGCCCCTCTACCACCCTCCCACCTGCATGTCAATATTAATTATTCCCTAGTCCAAGAAGGGTGATGTATTTCATAAAGGAAGTATTCTTAGTCCACAATCAGTAGTTAAAAAAAAAAGTTGTTTTTAAGGAAGTTTTTTTTCTCCTCTTCTTTTTCTTTTCTACTTAGGAAGGGGTGGAAGTGGTGGAGGAGGTTCTGATGGTAGAGGTGGTAGCCGGGGTTTGTCTGTATTGCCAGATCTGGAGGACATTCCACCAGCCCGTGGATTCAGATATTCGCCGTAAGAATGAACAAAATCAAACGCAGGGGGCTGAGTGGGCTGAACACCCTGGGCACTGAGAAGGGAGTGAAGCATATTCACAGTATCTTGATAGTCTATTGTCTGAGTTGCATTGTGACCATTGGCCCCAGGGGGCCCTTTATCCAGTTTCATATGAGGAACTCGAGTTTTACAGCTGGGCTGTGAAAAAGGCAGGCCACTTGTGTCTGAGCTATGCCCAGGCAACTGGGCCATTGAAGGAAGAGGAGGGAAGGAGAAATTTATGGAAGAGGATTTAGTACTCTTGGCAATCTTGGCTGGATGATCAAACATTACCCCTCCAGTCTCTTCAGGGGGACCCCTTTTACGAGTAGCACTGGAAGAGGAGAAAGAACTAGACAAGCTATAGGTTTTGTGTGCCAAGGTGCTCGTCTGGCTATGTTTTGGATCACCTGGACGTTTGTTCCCAGTACCAGCTGGAAGCTGTGAGTGAGAGTGCTTGTGTGAGTGGTGATTATGATGATGATGATGATTAGATGGGTGAGTCTTGTGCTTTTCTTTGTGCTCTCGGCTCTTTGTGACACTGTCCTCTACAGAATTGTGCTTGTCAGCTGTAGCATGGACTTTAATGCGCATTTTTATCTCCTCTGGTTTTGAAGAGGCAGCTTTATCTCCACTGGCCACTGGGATCCTCATTTTGAGAGCTGCTTTGTCAGCCTTTTCCAGAAAAGGCCGCTCGGGGTTTTCTGAGCCCTCTATGGGCATTTTCAGAATGACCGAAGAATGGCTATCATGGTGAGACAGGAGATTCTGGGCCGCATATGCATATTGTGACTTCACATTGGCCTCCATGTTCTCCAATTGCCTCTTCTGGGCAGCCAACTCTTCTGCATGTTTTGCACGGTATTCTTTCAGTGACACTTTAGCTGATGGCACACTCTTACTATTCTGCTTCTGGGAAATAAATGCATTCGAACCATCCTGTTGCAAAGAATGATCAACTCCCATAAGTGCTAAATTCTCACTAGTCCGATGACCCTGAGCAGGTTCCAGTTTAAAAGGAGGTTGGGAGGACAGCCAACGCTCGCCCTGCAACATCTCCACATTGCTTACGTTGCTGGTTGACTCTTCAGTGGCTGGAAGGGAAGGCACTGCACTTGTAGAAGAAGTTGACATGCTCATTAAACCTGCAATAGTTGTGTCTGAAGAGCTCTGGGAAATCATATTGAGAATTGTCTGCTCCGAAGTGTTTTCATCTGTTCCTCGATCATCTGCTTTTGTTTTCTTGGCAGCCTGGCATGCCTAGAATGAAACAAACGACATCTCTTCACCTCTGGTAATTTATAAAAATGGAAAAAAAAACTGGAATGAGGAGACACTGCAACACTAGAAGTTCTGAATAGCCCATTGGCAGGAGGCTACTCTAAGATCACTGATTATAACTACTACAAGTTAAGATTTTAAAAACCTTCAGTCAAAAGTCATACAAACAAGATCTCAAGGAGATCTCTGCACTCCCACAATCACTGCAGCATTACTCACAATTGCCAAGATGTGGAAGAAACTTAAATGTCCATTAACGGATAATGGATAAGCAAAATGTGGTATATAAGTACAATGAAATTACACTTAGCCTTAAAAAAGGAAGAGGAGGATTCTGGGAAAATGTCAAGAGTAAGAAGCACCAGGAATCTCTTCCCCTCACACAACTGTGCTGGCAGAATTTGTCTGATGTAACTGTTTTGGAACTCTGGAGTCTGTTAAAGGCTTATAACTTTTGGGGTAAGCCTTGGACAGTAAATTGGGGTTAATTTACATCAATTTCACCTCTCAGCACATTAGCAACTACCCATCTCCTACCCGAGACACAATGGAGGCAGCTGTGCACCTGTTGCTGGAGTAGCTTACACACTTTGGGGGAGCCAGTACCAGCAAAAAGGACTCTCTCCTACAAATACCAGGCTCTGTGCTCTGATCCCTGATTGTAGTTTCTGACCAAAGAGGTACAGACTAAGAGGCAGGCAGCCACTGTTACTGCGCCTCCCTCTACTGTTACAAGCTCCTCGCCCTCTGGCTAACGTGACTTCCAGGGGACTTAAAGGACTGGCACCCTTTCTCCCCTTCATTTTTTGCTTTTTTCCCCTTTTGGGAGCCAGACATTAAAGAGCAGGATATTTAAAAAACAAAACAAACAAACAAAAACTGCATATAGAAGACGAACCATGAGAGACAATGGACTCTGAAAAACAAACTGAGGGTTCTAGAGGAGAGGGGGTTGGGGGATGGGTTAGCCTGGTGATGGGTATTAAAGAGGGCACGTTCTGCATGGAGCACTGGGTGTTATGCTCAAACAATGAATCATGGAACACTACATCAAAAACTAATGATGTAATGTATGGTGATTAACATAACAATAAAAAAATTAAAGAAAAAAAACTGCATATAGAGAAAATTAGAATATTTTGACCACACATTCCCAGGGAAAGAATCAGAAAAGAAGGTATAAACCTAAAACACCTTAGGTTTATACCTCAGGCTGATCCTCTGCAGAGAAGACACCATCCAAAATCAAATCCACCTCCACATCCAAAAATAGTAACAAAACCCAGAAAAGCCTGGGAATCTGATTTAGATTCAAATGTCCAGTGTTCAACAAAAAATCACAAAGCAGTTTAAGAAACAGGAAAGTATGGCCCAAAGGAAAAAATAAATCAACAGAAACTGCCCCTGAAAAGGACCTGATAGCAGAACTACCATACGAAGATTTTAAAATAACTCCCTAAAAGATACTCAAATAACTTAAAGGAATTTCTGGAAAAGGTTAAGAAAACAATATATGGGGGTGCCTGGGTGGCTCAGTCGTTAAGCATCTGCCTTCGGCTCAGGTCATGATCCCAGGGTCCTGGGATTGAGCCCCGCATCGGGCTCCCTGCTCCGCAGGACGCCTGCTTCTCCCCCTCCCACTCCCCCTGCTTGTGTTCCCTCTCTCGCTATGTCTCTGTCAAATAAATAAATAAAATCTTAAAAAAAAAAAGAAAGAAAATATATGAACAAAATGGAAATATCAATAAATATCAATGAAGAGATAAAAAATCTAAAAGGAAACCAAAAAGAAATTCTGCAGCTGCGAAGTACAGTAACTGCAATGAAAAAAACCACCAAAGGGATTCAAACACAGATTTGAACAAGTAGAAGAATCAATCAGCAAACTTTAAGACAGGACAATGAAAATCGTTGAGTCTAAGGAACATAATGAAAAAAGACTGAAGCAAGTGAACAGAGACCCATCAGACACCATCAACTGGACCAACACATGCAACATGAAAATTCCAGAAGGAGAAAAGAAAGGGGCAGAGAGAATATATGAAAAAATAATGGTTGCAAACTTCCCAACTTTGATAAAGACAAGAATAGAAACAAAAACTCAACAAATTCCACGTAAGATGAACTCAATGAGACTCACACGAGACATATCAAACTTCAAAAGCCAAAGACAGAGAATCTTGAAAGCCACAGAGAAGTAAGTCAACAAGTACAAGGGATCCTCAATAAGATCACCAGCAGGTTATCTCATCAGAAACACTGGAGGCCAGAAGACAGTGAACCAATACATTCCAAGTGCTAAAAGAAAAAAACCTGTCAACCAAGAAACCCATATCCAACAAAAATGTCCTTCAAAAGTGAGCAAGAAATTTAAGACATTTCCAAACAGGTAAAAGCTGAGGAAGTTCATGACTACTAGACCAGTCAGTCGTCCAAGAAGTGCTCAAAGAAGTCCTGCAAGGTGAAATGAAAGGAGACTATACAGTAAATCAAAGCCATATGGAGAAATAAAGATCTTCAGTAAATACATGGGCAATTACAAAAGCTACTTTTTTTTTTAAAGTAATCTCTACCCCCAAACATGAGGCTAGAATCCACAACCCTGAGAACAAGAGTCCCATGCTCTACCAACTGAGCCAGCCACATGCCCCAAAAGCGAGTATTGCTTTAACAATGGTCTATAACTGTGCTTCCTGTTTTCTACATGATTTAAGAGACTGATACATTTTAAGGAAAGAAAACACAATTATTAGTGTAAAAGCCAGTATTACTGTAACTTCAGTTTGTAACTCAAGTCTTATTTTCTATTTAATTTAGGACCCTAATGCATTTAAAAGGATTATTAGGGATGCCTAGGTAGCTCAGTTGGTTGAGTGTCTGCCTTCGTCTTGGGTCATGATCCCGGGGTCCTGGGGTTGAGTCCCTCATATGGCTCCTTGCACAGTGGGGACCCTACTTCTCCCTCTGCCTGCTACGCCTCCTGCTTGCGCTCACGTGCTCTCTCTCTCTGACAAATAAAATCTTTAAAAATTTTTTTTTAGAAAAAGGATTATTAGTTTATGTTCTGGGGTATGCAATGTATAAAGAGACAACTTTGTGACATCAACTAAAAGATATGGGGACCCAGCTATAAAGAAGAGAAGTTTTATATTACTGAAGTTAAACCAGCATAAATTCAAATTATTGTAACTTTATGATGTTAAACATAACCCTCACGGTAACCACAAAGAAAACAGACAAAGAATATACACAAAGGAAATGAGAAAGGAAGTTAAATTTTCACCATGGAAAAATCAACTAAAAGACAGTAATGCAGGAAATGAGGGACAAAAAACTACAAGGCATGTAGAAAACAAACAGCATAAGCATAGAGACATTATCTATGGTTACTTTAAATGAAAACAGATTAAACTCTCCAATAAAGACAGAGATTGTCGAAATGCATAAAAATACATGATCCAGCTATATGCTGGCTACAAGCAATTAAGATCCTAAGACCCAAAAAGGTTGAAAATGGAAGGAGGGATGGGTGCCTGGTTGGCTCGGTTGGGCGACTGCCTTCGGCTCAGGTCATGATCCTGGAGTCCCGGGATCGAGTCCCACATCGGGCTTCCTGCTCAGCAGGGAGTCTGCTTCTCCCTCTGACCCTCCCCCCCCTCATGCTCTCTCTCTCTCTCCTTCTCTCTCTCAAATAAATAAAATCTTAAAAAAAAAAAAAAGAAAGAAAATGGAAGGAGGGAAAAACATATATCATGCAAAGAGTAACAAAGAGAGAGCAAGGGTGGCTATGCTAATATGAGACAACATACATTTTAAAACATTAAAGGTTTCAAGAGACACGAAAGGACATTATATATTAATAAAAGGCTCAATTTAGCAATTTCAATAATTATAAACATTTGCACTCCTAATAAAAGACAATCAAAACTGACAGAAGATTTCACTTGGAGACTTCAATATCCATGCACAAGGGACAGAACAACCACACGAAAGATAAGGAAACAGAGAACTTAAATTCACAAAATTGTGGAAACTAAATAACACTTTTAAACCACCAATGGATCAAAGAAGAAATCAAAAGGGAAACTGGAAAATACGTACGGATGAATGAAAACAAAAACAGAACACATCAAAACTTATGGGATGCAGCAAAAGCAGCACTAAGGGAGAAATTTATAGCTATGAACACTCATGTTAAAAATAAAGATCTCAACTTAACAAATTAAAGTTATACTGTGAAGAACTAGAAGAACTAAAGCCAAAGCAAACGGAAGGAATATAATAAAGATTACAGCAGAGATAAACAAAACAGAAAACAGAATAGAGAAAAATTAGTAAAACTAGCAGTTGGTTCTTTGAGAAGATCAAAAAAATTAAACCTTTAACTAGATGGTCTAGGAAAAAAACAAAAGATTCAAACCACTAAAATCTGAAATGAAAGAGGAGACATTGCTATCAATTCTACAGAAATAAGAAAGATTATAAAGGTACTCTGACCTTAAGGCAATCTGGAAGAAATGGATGCATTCCTAGAGACGAATAAACTACCAAAACTAAAACAAGAAGAAACAGAAAACCTAAACAGACCCATAAGCTCCATGAGAAAAGTTGGTTTTTTTATAGGGATTGCTTCAATTTCAGCAAGGAAATTGAAGCAGTAATCAAAAATCTCCCAACAAACAAGAGTCCAGAGCCGGATGGCTTCCCAGGGGAATTCTACCAAACATTTAAAGAACAACTAATACCTATTCTTCTGAAGCTGTTTCAAAAAATACAAATGGAAGGAAATTTTCCAAACTCTATGAGGCCATATTACTTTGATCCTAAAACCAAAGACCCCACTAAAAGGAAGAATTATAGACCAATATGCCTGATGAACATGGATGCCAAAATTCTCACCAAGACAATAGCAAACAGGATCCAACAGTATATTAAAAGAATTATTGACAACAACCAAGTAGGATTTATTCCTGGGCTGCAAGGGTGGTTCAACATCCACAAATCAATCAATATACTACATTAATAAAAGAAAGGACAAGAACCATATCATCCTCTCAGTAGATGCAGAAAAAGCATTTGACAAAGTACAGCATCCTTTCTTGATTAAAACTCTTCAGAGTGTAGGGATAGAGGGAACATACTTCAATATCCTAAAAGCCATACATGAAAAGCCCACAGGAAATATCATTCTCAATGGGGAAAAACTGAGAGCTGAAAAGGTCAGGAACATGGCAGGGATGTCCACTATCATCTCTATTGTTCAACACGGTACTAGAAGTCCTAGCCTCAGCAGACAACAAAAAGAAATAAAGGCATCCAAATAACCAAAAAAGAAGTCAAACTCTCACTCTTTGCAGATGACATGATACTTTATGTGGAGAACCCAAAAGACTCTACCCCAAAATTGCTAGAACTCATACAGGAATTCAGCAAAGTGGCAGGATATAAAATCAATGCACAGAAATCAGTTGCGTTTCTATACACTAACAATGAGACAGAAAAAAGAGAAATTAAGGAGTCAATCCCATTTACAACTGCACCCCAAAACCATAAGATACCTAGGAATAAACCTAAACAAAAGGCAAAGGATCTGTACTCAGAAAATTATAGAACACTCAAGAAAGAAATTGAGGAAGACACAAAGAAATGGACAAACCTTCCATACTCATGGATTGGAAGAACAAATATGTTACAATGTCTATGCTACCTAGAGCAATCTACAGATTCAATGCAATCCCTATAAAAAAACCAACTTTTCTCATGGAGCTGGAACAAACAATCCTAAAATTTCTTTGGAACCAGAAAAGACCCTGAATAGCTAGAGGAAGGTTGAAAAAGAAAACCAAAGCTGGTGCCATCACAATCCCAGACTTCAAGCTCTATTACAAAGCTATAATCATCAAGACAGTATGGTACTGGCACAAAAACGACACACAGCAGAACAGAGAACCCAGAAATAGACCCTCAACTGTATGGGACAAAGCAGGAAAGAATATCCAATGGAAAAAAGACAGTCTCTTCAACAAGTGGTGTTAGGAAAATTGGATAGCCACATACAGAAGAATGAAACTGGACCATTTCCTTACACCACACACAATAATAGACTCAAAATGGATGAAAGACCTAAATGTGAGACAGGAATCCATCAAAACCCTAGAGGAGAACACAGGCAGAAAGACTCTACAACCTTGGTTGCAGCAACTTCTTGCTAGACACGTCTTCAAGAGCAAGGGAAACAAAGGCAAAAATGAACTACTGGGGCTTCAACAAGATAAAAAGCTTTTGCACAGCAAAGGAAACAGTCGATAAAACCAAAAGACAACCGACAGAGTGGGAGAAGGTATTTGCAAATGTCTTATCAGATAAAGGGCTAGTATCCAAAATCTATAAAGAACTTATCAAACTCAACAACCCAAAAAACAAATAATCCAATCAAGAAACGGGCAGAAGACACGAAGAGACATTTCTCCAAAGAAGACACCCAAATGGCCAACAGATACATGAAAAAATTCTCCACATCATTTGGCATCAGGGAAATACAAATCAGAGCCATAATGAGATACGATCTCACACTGGTCAGAATGGCTAAAATTAAGAAGTCAGAAAACGACAGATGTTGATGAGGATGCAAAGGGGAACCCTCTTACACTGTTGGTGGGAATGCAAGCTGGTGCAGCCACTCTGGAAAACAGCTGGAGGTTCCTCAGAAAGTTGAAAATAGAGCTACCATACGACCCAGCAATTATACTACTAGGTATTTACTCCAAAGATACAAATGTAGTGATCCGAAGGGGCATCTGCACCCCAATGTTTATAGTAGCAATATCCACAATAGCCCTATTATGGAAAGAGCCCAGATGTCCACTGACAGATGAATAAAGAAGATGGGATGACATATTATATAATACACACACACACACACACACACACACGCACACACACGATGGAATACTGCTCAGCCATCAAAAAACCCGAAATCTTGCCATTTGCAATGACACGGATTGAACTAGAGAGTATTATGCTAAGTGAGATAAGTCAATCAGAGAAATACAATTACCATATGATCTCACTCTTATGTGGAATTTAAAAAATAAAACAGGATCATAGGGAAGAGAGGGAAAATAAAACAAGACAAAATCAAAGAGGGAGACAAACCATAAGAGACTCTTAATCACAGGAAACAAACTCAGGGTTGCCAGAGGGGAAAGGGTTGGAGGGATGGGGGGAACTGGGTGATGGACATTAAAGAGGGGGGGAAAAAGTGAATTTTACTCTATGTAAATTGTACCCTAATAAACCTGACTTAAAAAATTTTTTTAAAAAGAGTACTCTGAACAACTAAATTAGATAATCTAAATTAGATAATCTAGATGAAATGGACTAATTCCTAGAAACACAAAACCTACCGAGAATAAACCATAAAGAAAGAGAAAATCTGAACAGATCTGTAACTAGGAAGGAGACTGAATCAGTAATAAAAGAATTTCCCAACAAAGAACAGCCCTGGACCTGATGGCTTCACTGGTGAATCTTTTTAAAACTTTTCCAGATATTTGAAGAGGAGGCAACACCTCTCAACTCATTCTATGAGGCCAGCATTACCCTTATATCAAAGCCAGACAAAGACACAGATGTAAAAATTCTCAACAAAATACTAAACAAATTGGGACGCCTGGGTAGCTCAGTCGGTTAAGCATCTGTCTGCCTCTGGCTCAGGTCATGATCCCAGGGTCCTGGGATCGAGTCCCGCATCGGGGGCAGGGGGAACTTGAGTCTGCTTCTCCCACTGCCTACCTCTTCCCCTCCCTGTGCTTGCTCTCTCTCTCTGACAAATAAACAAAACCTTAAAAAAAGATACTAACAAACTGAATTTAGCAGCATATTAAACGAATTACACACTATGACCAAGTAGGACTTACTCCTAGAACGCAAGAATGGTTCAACATACAGAAGTCATCCATGTGACATACCACATAAACACAATAAAGGAAAAAAAACACATGATCTTCCAGATACAGAAAAAGCATTTGACAAAATTCAACACGCTCTCATGATAAAAACACCCAACAAACTAATATAAGGAAACTACCTCAACATAATAAAAGCCATATATGAAACACTCAAAGCAAACATCACATTCAACAGTGAAAAACTGAAAGCGCTTCTGCTAAGATCTAGAACAAGGCAAGCATGCCCCTTTCAATTTTATTCAACAAAGTATTAGAAGTTCTCATCAGGACAAGTAGGCAAAAGAAAGCATTCAGAGACACCTGGCTGGCTCAGTCAGTTAAGCGTCTGACTCTTGATTTTGGCTCAGGTTATGATCGCAGGGTTGTGAGATAGAGCCCCATGTCAGGCTCAGTGCTGAGCATGGAGTCTGCTTAAGATTCTCTCTCCCTCTGCTCCTCCCCACTCACATTCTCTAAAAAAAAAAAAAAAAAAAAAAAAAAAAAAAAGAAAGAGCATTCAAATTGGCAAAAAAGTAAAATTATCTGTTTGCAGAGGATATAATTTTGTTAAAAAAGACTTTATTGATTTGACAGAGAGAGAGAGAGAGAGAGCACGAGCAAGGGGAGGGTCAGGCAGAAGGAGAAGCAGACTCCCTACTGAGCAGGGAGACCGATAAGGGACTCGATCCCAGGATCCTGGGATCATGACCTGAGCCAAAGGCAGACATTTAACCAACTAAGGCACCAGAGGCCTCTGCAGATGATATAATCTTACATAGAAAACTCCACATATATAAAAATTATTATTAATAAATTCAGCAAAGTACCAGGATACAAAGTCAACACATAAATTTCAGCTGCATTTCTATACATGAACAATCTGTAAAGGAAATTATGAAAACAATCCTATTTATAATAGTATCAAAACAAAACAAAACAAAACACTTATGAATTCACCAGGGAGGTGAAAGACTTGTACAATTAAAACTGGAAAACACTGCTAAAAGAAATTAAGACTAAATGGAAAACTCATTCCATGTTCTGGATTCAAAGACTTTATATTGTTAAAATGTGAACATTATGACCCTAAGCAACCTGTAAATTCAATGCAATCCCTATCAAAATCCCAATGTTTTTTGCAGAAATAGAAGAGGCTACCCTAAAACTCATATGAGATCTCAAGTGACCCCCACATAGCTAAAACAATCTGGAAATGAAGAACAAAACTGGAAAATTCACACCTCCTGATTTCAAAACTCACTATAAAGCTACAGTAATCGGGCGCCTGGGTGGCTCAGTTGGTTAAGCGACTGCCTTCGGCTCAGGTCATGATCCTGGAGTCCCGGGATCGAGTCCCGCATCAGGCTCCCTGCTCAGCAGGAAGTCTGCTTCTCCCTCTGACCCTTTCCCCTCTCATGCTCTCTCTCTATCCCATTCTCTCTCTCAAATAAATAAATAAAATCTTTAAAAAAAAAAAAAAAGCTACAGTAATCACTGTACAGTAATATAGTGTGATACTGGCATAAAGAGACATACAGATGAATGAAACAGAAGAGAAAGCCCAGAAATAAACCCTTGCATATATGGTCAAATGATTTTTGCCAAAGATGCCAAGACCATTCAACAGGGAAAGAATAGTCTTTTTAATAAATAGTGCTGGGAGGGGCGCATGGGTGGCTCAGTCAGTTAAACGTCTGCCTTCGGCTCAGGTCATGATTCCAGAGTCCTGGGATTGAGCCCTGCATCAGGCTCCCTGCTCAGCAGGAAGCCTGCTTCTCCCTCTCCCACTCCTGCTTGCATTCCCTCTCTCGCTATCTCTCTGTCAAATAAATAAATAAAATCTTAAAAAATAAAAAATAAAAATAAAAATAAATGCTGCCAGGAAAACTGGATATCCACATTCAAAAGAATGAAGTTGGACCCTTACCTAATACCATATACAAAATTAGCTCAAAATTGGATAAAGGACTCAAAACAATAAAACTCTTAGAAGAAAACAGGACAAAGGCTTCACAACAGTGGATTTGGCAATTTCCTGGATATGACATCAATGGCACAGGTAACAAAAAAAAAAAAGGAACAATCTGGACTTCAAAATTTTTTTATTTTTCTAAAAATTTAAAAACTTCAAAAAAATTAAAATTAAAAACAGAATTACCATATAATCAAGCAATTCCAATTCTGGGCATATAACCAAAAGAATAAAAAGCAAGATCTTGAAGACATACTTGTACACCCATGTTCATGGCAGCATTATTCACAGTAGCTAAAATATGGAAGCAACTTAAGCATCCATCAACAGATGAATGGATAAGCAAACTGTGGTGGATACATACAAGGGAATATTACTCAGCCTTTAAAAAATTCTACAATATGCTACAACATGG
Organism: Callorhinus ursinus; assembly: GCF_003265705.2. NCBI lineage: Eukaryota > Metazoa > Chordata > Mammalia > Carnivora > Otariidae > Callorhinus > Callorhinus ursinus. The sequence goes on along the minus strand of NW_027397106.1, from coordinate 5,917,318 downwards.
GTGAACCTTGAGAACATTATGCTAAGTGAAATAAACCACAAAAAGACAAATACTGTATTATTCCACTTATATAAAGCACTTAAGAGTAGCCAAATCACAAAGACAGAAAACGTAATTGTGATTGCCAGGGGCTGGGGGGAATGGGGAGTTATTTAATGAGTATAAAGTTTCAGTTTTAAAAAATGAAATGAATTATGGAGATGAATGGTAATGATGGTTGACAACAATATGAAAATACTTAATACTCCTGAACCATACATTTAAAAATGATTAAGATGGTAACTTTTATGCTATATGCATTTTACCACAATTAAAAAAAAAAAAAATGGAAATCTTGCCATTTGCCACATGAATGAACCTGGAAGGCCTTTTGCTGTGAAATAAGCCAGACACAGAAAGACAAAATATGATCTCACTTATGTGAGGAATCTAAGATTTAAATTCATATAGACAGAGTAAAATAGTGGCCTGTGGGTAGGGGGGAAACAAGGATGTATTAGTCAAAAGGTACAAAGTCAGTTATACAAGTCCTAGAAACCTACTGTACAACATAATACCTATCAATAACTGTATACTCAAAAATTTGCTAAAAGGGTAATCTTACGTTAACTGTTCTATCACATCCCCAAAAAAGTTACAGCAATCTATACCAATGCTACAGGCCAATTAAAAAAATTAATTTGTGCATATCTAAAATTCATTCATTAACGTCTATGCCTTATGACTGCTTATGACAGCAGTTAGTCCAAAAGCAAATTCCAGAAATTTTGGTGAGGTGTCATATGATCACAGTGATGACCTATGTGCTCTCAAGCCTCCTGTGAATCCTAGGCAAACTCATTTTCTACAATTCACTAAACTCAAGAGAATGAAATTAATTTTATCAATCTGGATTTCTGAGAATGCAGGGAACATTTTTATTTATTTTTTTTAAGACTTTATTTATTTAGGGGCACCTGGGTGGCTCAGTCCTTAAGCGTCTGCCTTCAGCTCAGGTCATGATCTCAGGGTCCTGGGATTGAGCCCCGCATCGGGCTCCCTGCTCAGCGGGAAGCCTGCTTCTCCCTCTCCCATTCCCCCTGCTTGTGTTCCCTCTCTCGCTGTGTCTCTGTCAAATGAAAAAGTCTTAAAAAAAAAAATACTTTATTTGAGAGAAAGAGATAGTGAGAGAGAGCACAAGGAAGAGGGAGAAGTAGCCTCCCCACTGAGCAGGGAGCTCGATCCCAGGACCCTGGGATCATGACCTGAGCCAAAAGCAGATGCTTAACCGACTGAGCCACCCAGGCACCCCTGCGGGGAACATGTTTAAATGAACTTTCTATCTAATGCCAAGGGAAAAAAGAATGATCCCATTATGTAAGTAAGACTTTGAAAAATATCTGAAATACAACTTTGGGGGCACCTGGTGGCTTAGTCCTTAAGTGTCTGCCTTCAGCTCAGGTCATGTTCCCAGGGTCCTGGGATCGAGCCCCACATCAGGCTCCCTGCTCCATGGGAAGCCTGCTTCTCCCTCTCCCACTCCCCCTGCTTATGTTCCTTCTCTCGCTGTGTCTCTCTGTCAAATAAATAAATAAAATCTTAAAAAAAAAGAAATACAACTTTAGCCTGCAATCTATATAAAAACAAAATTTAAAACCCATTTAAAAAGCAAATAATGTCAAAGCAGAATGATACCACCTCTAACCTTGTAACTCTATCTTTCCTCTACCAGAACCCAACACTTTATGACTCAGAGAAGCCATATTTTTTCCCTAACAGTCTCCACACAGAAAACAATCAATGTTGCCGACTGAGTATATCACAAGAGTTGCACAACACAAAACAAATCCTGCTATCACCTATCACCACTGACTTCTGAGCCAGTATCCAAGCTATGAAGTTGTCATGATTATTATGTAACTAAGAAAAGGGAAATTCCAAACCTGGGGTACATAACCAATTCTGGTACATTCACTGTGCAGTCAAAAGAAAAAAAAACTGGTTTTGTACAAGCTGACAGCAGTAATTCTTACCCTCCAATTCCGAATTCGTTTGAGCCTGTTAGGGGTTTTCTCCAGAATCTGTAGAAATTCATGTGTCAGTTCTACAAATGAAATAGAACATTTAAGACAAACTCAGAGAAGCAGAAGTAAAAAAAGAAGAATAACCTCAACTAACTATTTTCATCTGAATCAAGTCACTTTGGGCCAGATACGTGACAGATCAAGAGCAAGTGCTTTTCAAGGTCCCTTACTCTAAAACTTACCATCTAAAAGTTCCAAGGTCACAGTGGCGTCAACATACTCCCACCAGTGCTTCCCATCAGTTGAGACTGGGATCTCCCAGTTGGACCACTTGCAAGCCAGATGAATGCAGACACAGGCCACCACAGGAGGTGTGTACTGCAGGCTAAATGTGGTCAAATGCAGGCTGACATCAGAGGGAAGGAAACAAGAGAGTGTCATGAGCTCTCAATTCTGAACCCAAAGTTAAAACTCTCCATTATTTAAAAAGAAAAAAAAAATTAAAAAACACTGGAGAGTAAGAAGGGTAAGAAATATCCAGTGCTCTGATCCAGCACTCAACATGATTTTCCATTAACCCACCTGCTCAGGTAACATTTCTGAATTTTTTGGCTATACATCATTCAATCCCACACACTGACAAAAGACCAGAACCAAAACCAAAGAGACAGGGTACTCAGTTTGTTAAAATAAGGATCTATTATCCTGAGAAGCAGCTTAGAACTCAAGGAAAGATTTTTAGTTATGTGTAATCCCTAAATCAAATACTTAAAATCCCCTTAAAATTATCTTATCTCTTGCCAATCACAGGTCTGGTCTATTTAAAATAATGAATAGAAGGATAATTGGGTGATGGACATTTAGGAGGGCACTTGATGTAATGAGCACTGGGTGTTGTATGCAACTGATAAGCACTAAACTCTACCCTTGAAACTAATATCATAGTATATATTAACTAAGTTAAATTTAAATTAAAAAAATAAAAATATACTAAACTAAAATAATGAATAGACAATCACTCTCTCAATTGTGAATATGCTTAACTGATGGTTTACTTCAAAAATTTCTATCAGGCTGTAAAAATGAAACAACAGTCAATAGGAGTATCTTTGATTTCCATGAACAATCAATTGGAGATGAGACTGATCAAGTAATTTGGTAATACAAATTATGTATTAATTTTTGTTTTAAAAAGGGAAGAAGAAAGACATAACTCTTTACACATATACATGCACGTTTATCTGGCAATGGGGGAAGAAAAATAAGTCTTTTAATACCATAATTATTGGGACACCTGGGTGGCTTAGTTGGTTAAGCATCTGACTTTGACTTGGGTCATAATCTGACAGTCCCAGGATGGAGCCCGGTGTCGGGCTTCCCCACTCAGCAGGCAATCTGTTTGTCCCTCTCCCTCCGCCCCTCCCCCGGCTCATGCGCGCTCAGTCACACACATGCACACTCTCTAATAAGTAAAATCTTTAAAATAAATAAATAAATACCGTAATTATTGCAGAATCCTCCAAATTAGATTCTTAGTCACTACTGACCCCAAGTTTACCTAAACTTACAGAACCATGCTCTTGGATTATTTTTTTTATTATTTTTTTTAGATTTTATCTTTAAGTAATCTCTACACCCAATGTGGGGCTCGAACTCAGGACCCTGAGATCAAGAGTTACATGCTCTCCCAACTGAGCAGCCAGGCACCCCTGCTCTTGGATATTTTAAAGCAAAGGAAGACATGCAGAATCGAGTACACTTTCAAACACTCAGTACTACATAATTACATTATCTTAGCAAATTAAAAAGCACCATGGAAATTTAAGGTAAAATATGAAAACTACAGAAAAATCAACAGTTCCCAGAGAATTGTCTGTAATGCACTGTATCAACAATCCAACCTGGGTCTTTCGGTTCTCGTTTACTAAGTGCTAGACCTGATATCTTTCCATATACCCCCAAAAAGTGACAATTCCAACCCAAGTAAAGCCTTATCCCAAAAACAGAAGGGAAAAATATTAAAATATAAACCTGTTGGTTGCCATGAAGTAAGAAGTCTGTGCTAAGTCCTTGCTTGCTAAAAAAAAAAAGGGGGGGAGGGAGGGAGAGGGAAAAAAGTTATTAGTTCCATTCATTCTCCATTATTTAGTGAGCATTTAATATTTCTAAACAGAGAACATAATAACGAATAAGGCAGACTTGGTCCCTGACCACCTGATATTTAACATTCTACAAAAGAAGACAAATCAGCAACTGCTTCCAGACCTAGGAACTCAAGCTTTACACTGCACATCAAGTATTTGAAGTACTTGTTTAAAATGCAATTCCTGGACATCCTTCCTAGAGTGTGACTCAGTATGTTTAGAGGATACATGCATTTTTAACAGGTAACCTAGAAATTCTGATGCAAGGGTTCACTGAAAAATACTGAACTAGAAGATGAACTAATTTGGAGGCAAGATCAGACCCAGAATACCTTTGTATATTTGGGAAAAGTGATCTGTGCTTAAAAAAAATTTTTTTAATGGAGTAGCCTGTGATTCAGACCCCAAAACATCAAATAACATAAATTACTTGATATACCACAATGAAGAAGAAAATAAAAAAAAAAAAAAAACACATCTCCCCTTTCCCAAAAAACTGCTCTGGGTAATAAAGTAAATTTATAATTTTTCTTAAAAGTCAGTCTTTTCAGTATCAGCATATATCTACCTTTGTTTAACCTTATCCTTGCTCAATGTAAACCTTCTAATGCTTTCTATCTAAATATATCCTTAAACTGCTATTAGATACTTGTCATTTGACTTTATGAAATCTGCTCCAGGCTCTGACAAACATTGTCAAGAGGCTAATTCTCTAACTGAAGATCACCTAAAAACTTTAAGAACCCAGCAGAAAAATCCCAAGTTAGAAACACTCATTTTGACTTAAGCCAGGTAATCCTTTCAATTTAACTTCTAGCCAAAGCAGCTATGTTATATATTTGTCCACCATAAATAAATCATAGCCATTAAATGGTAAAACAATTTAAAACAGCCATTTCAAGTTGGGATTCCTTACCTCGAACCAGTTGAGTGCACTTTACCACATGTGTATGTGGGTGATCAATTGTTAGTTCAAAGCCTAAAAAAAAAAGTACTTTAGTTAAAAAGCTAAAGATACTGGAGTCATTTTATACTTCTTTTATCTGAGTCATCATTAAAGGCCTCCCTCATTTTCCTCTCCAAAAATTACTGTTCAGAGGCTAAGGGGGTCACATAACACATATAGCACACTCTTCTCTAAGACATATTATCTTCACAGACAATCATATTTTGCACTAAATAATAAAGCTAATGCAGTCTCAAGACCCCTGGGGAACCAATAATCTCTAAACAGAAAATTATTTTCAATGAACAAATGATTCATGCAAATTAGATCTAACTGGCTTCCACATTAAAATATTAAAATTTATTCCACCAGAAAGATATCATTTCCCCCTAAAATAGTTACTCTGAAGATAATTTAAAGTAAAAAGGTAATTAACAGAAATTAACTTCAGAGAAAACTTTGAGTGCTCACTTTGGCAGTATATATGCTAAAAAAAAAAAAAAAAAGATAAGCCTTGAAGAATTGTGTGTACAGATAAAAAATAAAATACAGGTGTACCAACACAACTCATACCCAGAGAAGAGAACAACAGCCCAAGAGAACTAGAAAAAAATCTTTATTTTCCAAATTTGCTAAGGTTTTAAAGGTAGTATCTCTGATAAAAATAATAATAGATAATCATCAGGGTTGCCCATCAACCGCTAGCATTGAAATTTCTCCACCTCCACTCTGCGGTTCTAAACACTGATTAGAGGTGTGCCTGGGTGCTCAGCCCATTGAGCATCCAGCTCTTGGTTCCGGTTCAGGTCATGATCTCATAGGTTGTGAGACAGAGCCCCATGGAGCCCCGGGGTAGGGAGTGTGTTTGAAGATTCGCTCCCTCTGCCCCTCCCTCCACGCAGCTGCGCACACGTGTGCGCTTGTTCTCTCTCTCAAATAAATAAATCTAGGGGCGCCTGGGTGGCTCAGTCTGTTAGGCATATGCCTTCAGCTCAGGTCATGGATCCTGGAGTCCCACATATGGCTCCCTGCTCAGCGGGGAGTCTGCTCCTACCTCTGCCTCTCACCCTGCTCATGCTCTCTTTTTCGCTCTCTTTCTCAAATAAAATCTTTGAAATAAATAAATCTAAAAACAAAACAAAACTACATGACCGCTTTAAAAAAAAATAAACTATTACCAATTTTAAAAATATACGCTGTTATCTAAATATAATGACAGACAAACGGATCATAAAAATCCGTGAAAGGAAAAAAGTTCTTTAGTTTCTGCCATTATTTATCATAAATAACTGACAAACCTTCCAAAACAAATCATGAACGTAGAATTAAAAAAAACCTGCTAACTACTATTCCAAAGGACAGCTATACCTGACTTCTCTCTATGGTGTAGGTCAGGGTTAAACCACATTCCACAACCTCTGTAATTTGCAAAAACCTTCACCAGAGATTTTCTTCCTGCTTCCTATTTTGCAAATTTTAAAATTTTACATTACATACATTTCTTAATATTTTAAAAGAAAATAAATTTACCTAAAGTCTGCAGAATTATGCTTTCTAATATCACCAGATCTTGAACTTGTTGCAGGTAAGCCTGCAGGTGAGAAGACATAAATTATTCCCCAAAAAGGCACAATATATAAAGTGTAAACAATTCTAAGTCCTTCCAAGAAAACCAAAGCAACAAAAGGCAGGGATGAAGTTAAGAGGTAGCCTAGGAACTGAAATGTAATCCTTCTCTATTTAGCACAAATTTTCCTCTTAAAAGAAGAAAAAAAGTAATATATTAAGAAATAATACTTTATTCATAATTAGCTACCAAAAAGGCACCAGAGATTTAGTTCATTTTCAAGACTAACATTTTAGGTTTTAAAATCATGTGATGTAGACACAAGATAATTAAAAATACATACATCTTTTTTCAACATCATCAAAATACATTTGTAGACCCTACGGTACTGCAGGCAATCTCAAACATCTGACTCCTGACGAACCTTCCCATCTGAGGTAATACTAGATGTCTAAGAATTAGAAGAAGAGTTCAAAGGAAAAGGGAATAAACAACAAAAATTTCTCTGATTTGTACCAGGCAATACTGTAGCCACTACCCATACATGGCTACTGAGCACCTGAAATATAGCTAGACTAAATTGAGATGTGCAATAGAATATATGACAAATTGGGGCACCTGGGTGGCTCAGTTGGTTAAGCGTCTGCCTTTGGCTCAGGTCGTGATCCCAGAGTCCTAGGATCAAGCCCCGTGTCAGTGGAGTCTGCTTCTCCCTCTCCCTTTGCCCCTCCCCCGCTCATGCTCACGCACGAGCTCTAATAAAATCTTTGGTTTTTTTTAAAGATTTTATTTAACCGACAGAGAGAGACACAGCGAGAGAGGGAACACAAGCAGGGGAAGTGGGAGAGGGAGAAGCAGGCTTCGCACCAAGCAGGGAGCCCGACACAGGGCTCAATCCCAGCACCCTGAGATCATGACCTGAGCCGAAGGCAGATGCTTAACAACTGAGCCACCCAGGTGCCCCATAAATAAAATCTTAAAAAAAAAAAAGAAGGGGTGCCTGGGTGGCTCAGATGGTTAAGCCTCTGCCTTCGGCTCAGGTCATGATCCCAGGGTCCTGGGATCGAGCCCCACATCGGGCTCCTGGCTCGGTGGGAGGCCTGCTTCTCCCTCTCCCTCTGCCTCTCTCCCTGCTCATGCTCTCTCTCTCTGTATGTATCTCTGTGTCTCAAATGAATAAATAAAAATCTTTAAAAAAAAAAAAAAAGAATATACGCCAAATTTTGAAGACTTAATTTAAAAATAATAAGGTAAATGACCTCATTAATGTTTTAATATTGATTTTACATTGAAATGACAATATCTAGGATTAAATAAAACATTAATAATAATATAAAATATTACAATTAATTTCACCTTTTTTTGTTTTTTTTAAAGATTTTATTTATTTATTTGAAAGAGACAGCACAGGAGAGTGAGCACAAGCAGGGGGGAGGGGCAAAGAGAGAGGGAGAAGCAGGCTCCCCACTGACCAGGGAGCCCGATGTGGGGCTCCATTACAGGACCAGGACCCTAGGATCATGACCTGAGCTGAAGGCAGACACTTAATGGACTGAGCCACCCAGGGGCCCCAATTTCACCTTCTTTTAAATGAAGATTTTATTTCTAATGAAGATTTTAAATGAAGTTCAATGAAAAGTCAATATTTTTTATTTATACATGACTCCCTCTATATTTCTATTGGACAGCACTAGTCTAGAACTTTAGGAGAATGAGACTTGGGGCAGGAGTTAGATCTATATTGTAGTGAACTTTCCACCTAATTTTACAATCTTGAACTAAGTCCAATAAGGACTTAAACTATGCTAGTACTCCTTTCCATATAGTGAATAAAATATTTTCCTCTAAGATTCCCCATCTCACGAGGAATAGAAACTCAGGTAAGAAATTATATAAATATACTTCAGAGAAAAAAAGTGAGAACTGTTTTTTGTTTTACTTTGTTAAAACAAAATTTCGTTTCATTTGGTCAGTTCTACGGACCAATGGCATTTACTAGTCTAAAACCTAAATAAAAATCCAGGGCAATAACTCAACAAGAGCTACTGCTGTATGTGAGAGAAAACAAAGGGAAGTCAAGACAGTATTTTGTGAAACAACTCACATAATTAGCAACTATTATCAAAATAAAGGGGCGCCTGGGTGGCTCAGTCAGTTAAGTGTCTGACTTGTGATATCAGCTCAGGTCATGATCTCAGGGTTGTGGGAATCCACATTTCACAGGAAGTCTGCCTGAGATTCTCTCCTGCCCCTCCCTGCACTCTCTCTCCTCTCAAATAAATATATCTATAAACAAACAAGCAAACAAATAAATAAAATAAAAACAACCCCCTAAAAGAACCATTTTCTCCAATATAATGAAAACATGCAAATTTATTTACCTATCTGATAAAGGATGACTCATGCACCCATTGTAAGAGACTTAAATAATCTATTAACAGAAATCCAGAGTTTAAACACTTATAAATGTCAGACCTCAAAATTTCTCACAATTCATCACTCCCCAACAACAGACTTCTAAAGCCAGGACAGAGTTTCCCATCTTTAAGAAAGTCAAGGAAGGATGGAAGGAAAAAAAGCTGTATGTACATGCATAAGATAGAGGTCTGACAGAACATATACTGGAATTATAATCAGCAGTATCCTGCTAGGAGGAAGGAGAGATGGGCTTTAACTTTTACTTCAAATGATTCTTAAATGTTTGGGTTCTTCTATAAATAAGCATATATAACTTTTGTAATTTCTTTAAAAGTTAAAAAAAAAATGAGAGGACTCATTTTTTTTTCAAGAGTCCATACAAAAATTTATTGGTAAGAATATTATTCATGGAACACCTGGGTGGCTCAGTCAGTTTAGCATCTAACTTCAGCTCAGGTCATGATCTCAGGGTCCTGGGATCGAGGTGAGTCAGCTTGTTCCTCTGCCCCACCCCAGCTCGTGGGCTCTCTTTTTCAAATAAATAAAATCTTAAAAAAAAAAAGAAAAGAAAATGGAGAATAAAATGGGAAAGTATTTGCAATATAATAAGTAGAAAAGACATACAAAATACATACATGTGTAGCTATTCATAGAAAAGAAGCTAGAAATAATGATTCACTTACATACCCGTGGTCCAAATTATATCTAGCTAATACATTTTCTTCTTTGTTTTTCTGTATTTTCCAATTTTTCTATAATGAATACACTTAAGTTTTGCCATAAAGTTTCTAATGTTTTTGTAAAGGAAAAACAAAAACTAAAAATTTAACAGCCCCCATTCAGACTTCAGTAAATCAAAATTACAAAACTATCATCAAAATAAATAAAAACAGATATGTGTAATTAATCACCTACCTCACTCCTAGTATCAGGAAGTGATTCCTGCGGATGGAGACAAGCATGTGCTACCTTGATGACGTGTTCCAATTTTTTTGGTTGCTCCTCTACTTTAGCCGCTAGAAATAACGCCGCTGGAGCCACAGACTGGATGGAGAGAAAACAAATCACATTTATTATTTATTCCTAGATCAAGGTAGATCTAAAAAAGAACTAAGTATCAAACCAAATTCCCTGCTTTCCTCAACTTCATCACTTCTCGTTAATGCCTTTTCTTCTCCTTAAAATGCCTTCCCCTCTTCTATCCGTTAATCTACATCCACTCCCAAAAAGCAATCCTTCAACAAACTCTCATTAAAAGCTATCTATGTGAGAAACTACTAGATGTAAATAGTTGGCTTTCTATTTAAAATGAGGTTCTTGGGGCACCTGGGTGCCTCAGTCCTTAAGCGTCTGCCTTCGGCTCGGGTCATGATCCCAGTGTCCTGGGATTGAGCCCCGCATCGGGCTCCCTGCTCAGCGGGAAGCCTGCTTCTCCCTCTCCCACTCCCCCTGCTTGTGTTCCCTCTCTAGCTGTGTCTCTGTCAAATAAATAAATAAAATCTTTAAAAATAAATAAATAAAATAAAATCAGGTTCTTTCTTAAGTTTATATTATATCATAACCCTCTATATACTTTTTTTTTTTTAAGATTTTATTTATTTCACAGAGACACATCTAGAGAGGGAACACAAGCAGGGGGAGTGGGAGAGGGAGAAGCAGTTCCCGCTGAGTAGAGCCCGATGCGGGACTTCATCCCAGGACGCTGGGATCATGACCCGAGCCGAAGGCAGACGCTTAAGGACTGAGCCACCCAGGCGCCCCTCTATATACCTTTTTTTAAAGGAGCAAATTGAAAGTAGATTAGTGGTTGCCAGGGGCTAGAAGAGGAAAATGGGAGTGACCACTAATGTATTAGAAGTTTCTTTCTAGGGCAATGTAAATTTTGTGGAATCAGATCATGGTGATGGTTGCACAACTTTATGAATATATTAAAAACCACTGAATTGGGGCACCTGGATGGCTCAATCAGTTAAGAGTCCGACTCTTGGTTCTGGCTCAGGTCATGATCTCAGGGTCATGGGATCGAGCCCCATGTCCACCTCCATGCTCAGCAAGGAGTTGGCTTGATATTCTTTCCCCCGCCTCTCCCTCCCCCTCTGCTCCTTCCCCTGCTCAAGTGCACTCACTCTCTCTAAATAAATAAATAAAATCCCTAGGGCGCCTGGGTGGCTCAGATGGTTAAGCGTCTGCCTTCAGCTCAGGTCATGATCCCAGGGTCCTGGGATCGAGTCCCGCGTCGGGCTCCCTGCTCCTTCGGAGCCTGCTTCTCCCTCTGCTTCTCTCTCTCTCTCTCTCTCTCCCCCTCTCTCTCTCCCTCTGTCTCTCATGAATAAATAAATAAAATCTTTAAAAAAAAATAAAATAAAATCTCTAAAAACAACAAAAACCCAGTGTACTGCACACTTTAAAAGGATAAATTTTTTTTTAAAGATTTTATTTATTTATGTGAGAGAGAGAGCATGAGAGGGAAGAGGGTCAGAGGGAGAAGCAGACTCCCTGCTGAGCAGGGAGCCCGATGTGGAACTCGATCCCGGGACTCCAGGATCATGACCTGAGCCGAAGGCAGTTGCTTAACCAACTGAGCCACCCAGGCGCCCAGGATAAATTTTATTGTATGTGAATTATCTCAAATATACTTATAAATGGGGGGAGCACAAGTCTGATTAAAGAGAATCCAAAAAATAGTATTATATTCAAGATGTTATACAAAGGCACCCAGGGGAAAGAAAACAAGCCAACACACAAGTACACAACAAATTCAGTCACTAAACAATGTAAGAGATTAGAGCAATATGACATAAATGTAGCCTGGTAATGATCTGGGAAATCTCAGGAAGAACTTCTATTGAATCTTTTTTTAAATTTTTTTATTGTTATGTTAATCACCATATCTAATCCACCATAACTAATCATCATTAGTTTTTGATGTAGTGTTCCAGGATTCATTGTTTGTGCATAACACCCAGTGCTCCACGCAGAATGTGCCCTCTTTAATACCCATCACCAGGCTAACCCATCCCCCTACCCTCCTCCCCTCTAGAACCCTCAGTTTGTTTTTCAGAGTCCATCGTCTCTCATGGTTCGTCTCCCCCTCTGACTTATTCCCCTTCATTCTCCCCCTCCTGCGAACTTCTATTGAATCTTAAGAAGAATATTTCAATGAATTAAAGATGGCAATGGCAAGAACCAGGAGTCAAAGAAATATAATAAATAATTTTATATAATTTAAATATCTATTTCACTTTACTGAGTAGAACTAACAAGCATTCTAATACTTATTTATATCCCTGCTGCTATATGCTATTTTGCTGGAAGAGATTTTTATCCACAAATCCAATTCACAGTAACAATTCTTTTTCTTCATATTTGTTGCAGCTGTATGAAGCAAACTCCATATATATGCCTAGACCTTAGGATAAGCAAAGCAGAACCAGAGGAAGATGGGCATGAACAAGATGTGAGGAATCAGAGCAAGATGCACACTAAATTGAGTAGGTGACATAGAGAATGGGATGTGGAACACAAAAGATCTTTGGCAAGATACTGACACTAAAGATTTTAGAGAAAAGTACAGAATTTAAGAAACATTTTACAAATACATATCCAGGGGCGCCTGGGTGGCTCAGTCATTGAGCATCTGCCTTTGGCTCGGGTCATTGTCCTGGAGTCCCCATCAAGCCCCACAGGACTCTCCTCTTGGAGAGGATTCTGCTTTTCCCTCTGCCCCTCCCCCCACTCTGCTCTCGCGTGCGCACACGCTCTCTCTCTTATTAATCTTGAAGGAAGGAAAGGAAGGAAGGAAGGAAAGGAAGGAAAGAAGGAAGGACAGACAAGACATATCTGGTCCTAGGAAGGACTAAAAGGAGGAAATGAAATGCATTAAAAGTTATTTAAAAAAGAAAAAAAAATTCGCAATCCAGGCATTAAGAAATAAAGATAAGAGTAGGCATTAGCAGTAGAAAAACAGGGGGGGAAACCACAGGCATGATTTTAGAAAATTAATAGGGCTTCACTAAATCTATTTGTATGTATTTGCATACAGAGAAAAAAAATTCTAAAATGTCAACAGGATTATCACTGAGCAGTTAGCTACAGGAATATCATCATTTCCTCCTTTATTGTCTGTTTATTTAAAAAAAAGATTTTATTTATTTATTTGACAGAGAGAGAGTGAGAGCAGGAACACAAGCAGGGGGAGTGGGAGAGGGAGAGGCAGGCTTCCCACTGAGCGGGGAGCCCGACGCAGGGCTCGATCCCAGCACCCCGAGATCATGACCTGAGCCAAAGGCAGATGCTTAACCAACTGAGGCCATCCAGGTGCCCCTCTCTGTCTTCTTTTAATCTTATGATGACTATATACAGAAAAAACAGTTAACACTAAAAATTAACAAGACTTTGTAACTGAATGGAAAAATCAGGAAGGAAAAGAACTACTTAAAGACACGACTAAGATTTTTAGCCTACAACTTTGCCTTTAAGGAGCTAAAAATACATTCTAAAGGCACAAACTAAGGGGTGCCTGGGTGGCTCAGTTGGTTGGGCGTCTGCCTTCGGCTCGGGTGGTGGTCCCGGGGTCCTGGGGTCGGGCCCTGCGTCAGGCTCCCTGCTCGGCAGGAGCCTGCTTCTCCCTCTCCTTCTGGCTTGTGCTCTCTCTCACTAGCTCTGTCACTGTCTGTCTCTCTCTCTCAAATAGATAAATAAAATCTTTAAAAAAAAAAAAAGGCACAAACTAAAATATGGTATACAAACAATGGCTAAGAAGGCAAGATAATAACTCATTAAGTGAAAGACTGCACGAGATAAATTTCAGTTTAATTTTTGCACAGTCAACCATGTAAATACTCATTGCTCCTCATGGAATCACTTACCAAGCCAGTTTACCAAAGCACTTTCCTATCAAAGGCAATTTCTAAGAGGAATTCTTACACCAGATAAGAATATAAGATCTTCTCCATTTTAAAAAAATAAAAATGCCACCCAATATTTATTTGTTATGTACAAGTACTTTGTAAATTAATTAATTTAAATATTAACTACTGAGGCGCCTGGGTGGCTCAGTTGGTTAAGTGTCCAACTCTTGATTTCGGCTCAAGTCATGATCTCAGGATCGTGGGATCAAGCCCCGAGCTGTGCTCCTGGGCTCCGCACTCAATGGGGAATCTGCTTAATATTCTCTCTCCCTCTCCCTCTGCCCCTCCCCTGCTCGTACTCTAATAAATAAATAAATAAATCTTATTAACTACTCTAGGAGATGGGCACTATTACTGACTCCAAAGAGATGAGAAAACTGACGCCTATGGTAACTTACCCGAAGCCATATAACTAGTAAGTGCAAAAAATCCAAACCTAGACATGTCTGACTCCAAAGCCCATTCTCTTAACCACTAAGCTTGACCCCTTAAGGATAAGCTAACCAGAATACACCCAAAACAAATCTGTTAGGTATTACAATATAACACCCAATTTTATAATATAGGAAATACTACATAAACACACCAAATCGCTCACCATTAATTTTACACTCCCTCATTTGAAAATATTTAAGACAGTACATTTAGAAATACAATTCATGAGGTTAATTTCTTCTCAAAAAGAGTAATACAATGTCAAAAATTAAATGAAAATTAATCACTCATTTAATCATGTCCACTAAAGAAATAAAATTTATTTCCATTGAAAAACAAGTTCTTTATTTTCCAGGGTGTTGGAAATATACTTTATCTTGATCTGAGTGGTGGTTACATATACATACAATAATAATAATACTAATGCAAAAAGTAATCAAGTTGCACACTTCAGATTTTTGTGCTTTACTGTTAAACCTCAATAAAAATTAAAAAAAAAAAATTTTTTTAAAGGCAAGAGTTCTAGGCTCCAAAACACTATGAACAAAGAAATAGAACAAAATGAGAAAAGTATTCACAATACATGAAATACAGCTCTAATATATGAGAGCTCATATAAATAAGAAAAGCAGAATAAAAGAGCAGCAGAAAATCAACAATTTTTAAGTCAATTCTTCAATTTCATGAGAACAAAGACCTAATAGTTATAAGAAGCTCAACTTCACTAATTGAAAAAAATGTAAATTAAGAAAATAATTTAGGATGCCCTCTATCTTGTTCACCATTGTATCCCAAGTGCTCAACAAGTAGTTAAAACTTAATATTTCCCGGGGCACCTGGGTGGCTCAGCTGTTAAGCGTCTGCCTTCGGCTCAGGTCATGATCCCAGGGTCCTGGGATCAAGCCCCCATCGGGCTCCCTGCTCAGCTGGAAGCCTGCTTCTCCCCCTCCCACTCCCCCCGCTTGTGTTCCCTCTCTTGCTATCTCTGTCTCTGTCAAATAAATAAATAAAATCTAAAAAAAAAAAAACTTAGTATTTCCTGATGTAATAAATATTTGTGAGGATGCAGAGAAAAGGACCTTCTCTTACAGTGCTCGAAACAATGTATACTGATAAAATCTTTCAGTAGGGCAAACTGACACAACAAAAATTTTTTAAATGCAGCCCTGTGGACACAGTAATTTTACCTATAGGAATTTATATTAGAACAGTCACGTGAGTCATACACCTTATGTACCAATTTTATATAACATTATTTATAATTACTAAACTAGAAACAACCCAAATATCCACCAATAGGGAGGTGAAATAAATTATGGTAACCACACAAAGAAATACTATGTGACCATTTAAAATACAGCTGACCCTTGAACAACACTGGTTTGAACTGTGTTGGTCCACTTATATGCAGATTTCTTGTCTATAAATACAGTACAGTACTGTAACTGCATTTTCTCTTACGATTTTCTTAATATTTTCTTTTCTCCAGCATACTTTTTTGAAAGGATACGGTATATGATACATATAACATACAAAATATGTGTTAATTATATTATTGGTAAGGCTTCTGGTAGTTAACTTTCTGGGGAGTCAAGAGTTATATGGAGATTTTCAACTGTGTAGAGGTAGGTACCCTTAACCCGCACACTGTTCAAAGGTCAACTGTAATGAAAAACCACTATGAAAAGATATCCACTATATACTGTTAACTGATAAAGGCAACTCACATTAAGAGTAGCATAGTAAGAAGTTACTTTTTAACAGAAATACATATATACTAGGCATGTGTACACAAAAACGTCCAAGACACTATATGACAAAACATTTATCCATGGTTACCTCTGGAGGGTGGGATTACAGAGGAGTGAAGCTTTCTACATTATACGTTTCTGTATTAATTTTTACCGTAAAGATGTGTTACCTTTATAATGAGAAAAAAATAACATGAAAAATGCACAGGAGCTTGACAGGACCAATATCAATGCCACAACAATGTATTCAGTCCTCTCAAATTTGAACTTGGATTTATCACAAGTCTTAAAACTAAGTTATTAAAGGGTGATATTTTTGATCTGTTAATTCCAGAATGTGCCTAAAATCAATTCTGTAGAGAGGATCAACAATCCCAAATTTTAAAAGTCACTGGATTTTGGAAAAGGTCATGTCATCCACTGGAATCTCTCTATATTTACTGGGTAACTACCAGATCACTCATCCATTCAAGTTAACCAAAGCTGCTTTGGAGGATACACAGAAAAGTGAGTCTCTGTCCTTGCTAAGCTTAATACCCAGGAAATAAGGAAAAATATAATTTAAAAGATATAAGTAGGAGAAGTATATAATATATATGTGCATAAAGTGGACAAATTGATTTGAGATGTATTTTATCCTGGATTTCAAATCTTTACCATAATAAAACGAAAGACATGAAGAAAACGTTCAGAACTGGCAAGACAGCTATGGACTTCCTCTTCAAATTTCATTCTTTATCCACTACCTTCTATTCTAGAGCTATCAGACAGATATCCTCATTAAATGCTTTTTCTCTGTCTTAATAAAGTTGCTTCTTGCAATCAAGGTAAGGCATGGCTGGAGGTAAGAGGTCTACGGGTAGGAGAAAGCCAAGTGACTGGATAATCAGTAAAAATTGGGAATACTTAATCCACAGATCCAGGGCGCCTGGGTGGTTCAGTTGGTTAAGCGACTGCCTTCAGCTCAGGTCATGACCCTGGAGTCTGGGGATCTAGTCCCGCATCAGGCTCCCTGCTCAGCAGGGAGTCTGCTTCTCCCTCTGACCCTCCCCCCTCTCATGTGCTCTCTCTCTCTCTCATTCTCGCTCTCTCAAATAAATAAAATCTTAAAAAAAAAAAAATGCACAGATCCAAAGCGTTTCCAGTGCAGTTATTGCCAATACTGAGTATGCCAATATCTTACATTACAACAGCAGTATCTAGCTCCCTAGCTTCTCTTTCCATGGCATTAAAAAAAAGAGCTCAAAGCCTATCATCCTAAAGGTAAGTCTTAAACACTCTTCTTCAAAACGTAACCTTTAAAAAAAAAAAGAAGAAATATTTGACTCACAAACCCATATGAAGTATTCATCAGGTTTAGTCCTATTACTTTGTGATTTTATTAAACAGATAGTCTTACCTGCAACTGGGATATCACTATGCACTCGCTTCCAAGTCATTTATAATAATGTTAAATAGGACCATTTCAGGTATCAAAACTGAAAATAGCACTATTTACAATTCTGTCCAGAAAAAAAAAATCCCTTTATTACTATTATTTTTCCTGTCTTAAAAGTCACCCCCATCATCACATAATGTGCCTTCCCTCTCCAACCAGTCACTGATTGCAATTATATCAAAGGCTTTTAGAAAATCTAAATCGCTTACATTTACTTGTTTTCCTGTGGCTACATTATTACCACTTCAAAAATTACACTTAAATTAAGCATCAACTCCCCTTTAATGCTCCTTTAATGTAAGTGTTCAATAATGTACTTCTTTATTAAAGAATCCACCTATTCTAAGGATGCACTAAACCTACCAAATAACTACCCAGTTTACCAGAAAACTGGAAGACTGGATTCAGTGTGACACATAATGAAAGTGATCAATCCTATTTTCTAAACTTCAAATCCCAGTTCAGCAACAAAGATCAACCTCCTCACCCCCCACACACAGGAAGTTGTTGGAATCAATACCAAATGATTATACCATACCAAAAAAAAAAAAAAAATATATATATATATATATATATATATATACTTACGCTTCGATGGAACTGTGTAAAGGACTGAATCATGTAGAATCGATGCATGTATACTATAGCAGTGTTGATAGTCAATTGTGAACTAAAATGTTAAAGTTAAGGCCCCAAAACAGGCAGGCAGAACAATTCCCAAAAATACAACCTGTAGGGTGCCTGGGTGGCTCAGTTGGTTAAGCGACTGCCTTCAGCTCAGGTCATGATCCTCGAGTCCCGGGATCAAGTCCCGCATCAGGCTCCCTGCTCAGCAGGGGGTCTGCTTCTCCCTCTGATCCTCCCCCCTCTCATGGCCGCTCTCTCATTCTCTCTAATAAATAAAATCTTTAAAAAAAGAAAATACAACCTGTATATCCTCCCAAAAGGACCATGTAGCCAAGCATAGTACACGCTTCTAAATGAAAATCATACTTAATTTTCCAAATTAAAGAGCAAATCCGTTTTCTTTCACCAAATTATTAACCACCAACTGACACTTAACATAATGCCTTACACACAACCGGTATTCAATGTGTAAATTTGCTGAGTTGATAAACAAGCTTCTTAGCACATGTGGATCGAGGAACCTAAACCTGTCACTTGCCTCCTGAAAATCCCGCAGTGTCTATTCATTAGCTCAGGATATCTCTTCACACGACTTAAAACACCCTTCCTGATCTGGCCCCCAGCTATGACTCTACTATCTCCTCACTTTCTAAGCTCCACAAATTAACTTCGCAGTCCCACTTGTCTGTGGCAACTAAGCCTTCTCATATGGTGACCCCAGGGAGCAGAAACATTGTGGAATGATGTGATAGTCATTCATTGACAAAATTTCAAATGCCTTACTTCTAAAGCCCTCAGAAGACAATGTGGGTTATTCAGGGAAGAGGTTGTGGTCCCAAGATGTCAACAACCTTAAGAACAATATACACATAAAAAAGAACTAGGTGTACTGAAACAGAATTTCAAACAAAAAGCTTAATTTAGTACTGATCCAATGCTTAGGAAACAAACTGGATATCCGCAATAAAGAGGACACCTCTTTTGAGGTGAGCACAACTTTAAGATACAACAAACATACAGCCAGCCACACACTTAAATAGGAGCTGCATCCAGAAATAATTTTTCAGGGGGCGCCTGCGTGGCTCAGTCGTTAAGCGTCTGCCTTCGGCTCACGTCATGATCCCGGGATTCCTGGGATCCAGCCCCACATCGGGCTCCCTGCTCGGCAGGAAGCCTGCTTCTCCCTCTCCCACTCCCACTGCTTGTGTTCCCTCTCTCGCTGTGTCTCTCTCTGTCAAATAAATAAATAAAATCTTAAAAAAATAATAATAATAGTAATTTTTCACTGCCAGAATGGAAAGAACTTTAAAACTATATAAGCCTTCTCTGCTGCAAGATGAGTATATTTTCTGACAAAAATACTTGAAGGGGAAAAAAAAATCACTAAATTACCTGATCTTTGAAATGTAAAGAAAACAAATACACATTAGAACTCTGAGTAAAAAAATCAACAGTTTGTAAATGGTTTTTTAAAACTTTAGATCCCTGGGTCTATATCCTTACCAACAGAAACTGACATCCTTCCTTCCTCTTAAATTTTATAAAGTTTTAACAGTAGCTACCATTTGAACATGAATGTCAAGCATTTTCTTAGGCACAGAAATTACGTGCATGGTTTATCACTCCATTTTACAGACTAGAAAACCAAGAATTTGACAGATTTCTTAAACAGCTAGTAAGTTGAAGGAACGGATTTTGAACCATAGCTGGGGCACTGATTCTAAGCCACCCTCTCTTCATAAGTAAGACCTACAGGTCTTGAATTTCTCAAAACTCTTTACACGCTAAGTTCAAGAGGCAGCCATCAACAGTGAAACCTCCACCAAACCCCTAGGGAATAGCGGAAAAGTAAAATTTCTAAGTCACCAGACCTGGAGACCAGAACACAACGAAAGGGGACTAGGAAGGGCTGGAAAACACAAGCTGCGAAGGATACGAATTCCCAGCAAAGCTGGTGGCACTGGCAGGCGAGCGGGAAATTAACTCCGCCTCGCTTCCGCGACGCAAACACTGAATTTCAGCCCGCCCCATCGGAGTCTCTCCCACCTAGACATTCAGCCCCTGCCCACCCGCTTCCCTCTTCCGTCCCTGACAGAGCCTGAGGCCTGGACGCCCGAGCAAGACGGGTCTGACTCCAAGGCCGGAGGCCTAGGCCGCAAGGATACACGTTAAGACGTTGTCCCATGTCCTGGAGCAGATTGGCCGCCTGCTGGCGATGAGAAAGTTCTTTATCTGGGTCCAGGCCAAAACGACGGGATGGGCTATTTTCCAGCTGTTCTCGAGTAAAATACCACCGTTTGTTGTTGTTCTTCCTCTCTCCCTCCATAGTGCTTCAACCAGAAGGCAGCGGCGGAGGCTGCAAGCACTTCCCAGCGTCACCTAAGCGGCGACACACATCCGCTCTGCGGGGGCAACTGCGACGTGACGAACTTCCGCTAAAAGGTGGACGGCTAGGTTGTGACAGGCTTCCGCAAAGGAAAGCTAGTTAAAGAGTCCACTTCCGGAATGGGCCTCGCAACAACCTGTAGCCGAGTTAACAGCCAGTAGGCGACCAGGAAAGACCTTGAGTCTAGGACGCAGGCGCCAGTCATGTGACCCTTGGGAGGGGGTAGAAGTTCTTTTTCGAAACCACGCTTCCTCCCGCGAGAGCTGGGTTTAGTTTTCGCGTGGTGGTCGAGGTGGCGAGGCAACTGCTGTGGCGGGGTAAGGCGCCCGCCCACGCGCCCCTCGGCGGTTCCTCAGAGAATTTCGTTTGTGGCGGAGGTGGCGGTATAAAATGGGGGAGATAGCGAACTTGACAGAACAGGTGAGACTGTCAAAAACTGAAAAAAGTAATCAAAGAGAGTGTCCCTATCGTATATGGTAATATAAAGCAACTAGAAAGCTCTTACGTTTTTGGTAGCAGTGTAAACTACCCATTTGCAAAGCCGCTTTACAACGTTTATCTAAAGCCTTGAAAAAATTCTTATGCTTCGCCACAGTGATTCACCATAAGGGAATGAAATTTAATTAATAGTGTTAATTTAGTGATTATCATGTTCCAGGCACACTGTTGACTCTTAAATATACTATTTCATTTAAAAGGCACAACCCCTGGAGGTAGTAACGTTTCAATTCCCGTTCTGTGGACGAGCGAACTAAAACTCCTTCATTGTGGAAAGCGTCCACCTCCACCTTGCACACGTAAGAATTTGTAAGTTACTGTGCTCCCATCAGATACCCCAGCTGAACGCCTGATGCCTGTTTGAGCCTGGGCAAGATACCTAACCTCTTTGTGCCTCTTGTATAAATGTAAATGATAACAATAGTACCCTACGTTTTAGGTTGTGAGGATTAAATAAGATATAATTAAAAGCCTTTATAATAGTACCTAGCACATAGGAACATAGAAAACATTCAGTAGATGTTATCATAGTATTTATTCTATTTATATTAAAATTTGAGTTGTATGCATAGCACCTACCTAATACAGTCCTGGCCCTAGTAGTTAATAAATGTTTGTCAAATAAATGCTCACAACACACTACAATAAAGAAACCGGGGCTTGGGGAAATTAAGTAGTTTGCCCTACACTACACAGCTTGTTAAGTGTTGATTTTTAAATCAAGTCTAATTCCATTGTTCTTTCCATTCTAGCAAACTGTATTCCTGCTTTCCTGAAACAATTTACCTTGATTAAATTGGGGTAGGGGTAGTATTAGAAGCCTTTGTCTTTTATAATATTTTGAGTTTTTTCATTTTAGACATGGCTGCTCCCACTCAGTTTGATTCTAATTCTCAGAAGTATTCCCTTCCATTTCAGGCCCTCCTTTGCCATATACTACCTATAATTAGCATTAGCTACATTTTACTCCAGAAAAATTGAGGTTCAGGAAGATTTAAATGACTTATTTCGGGTTATAACATGTAAAAAATTTATGATTTCAAACTTCTAACATCTTGTTTCTTTTAACAGAATAAGCATTTTTTCCAATTATGTAGTCATATTTTTTTAAAAGATTTATTTATTTATTTGAGAGAGAGAATGAGCTGGGGGGAGGGGGAGAAGCAGACTCCCTGCTGAGCGGGGAGCCTGACCTGGGGGCTCAATCCCAGGACCCTGGGATCATGACCTGAGCCAAAGACAGACGCCTAACCAACTAAGCCACCCAGACGCCCCTGGTCCTCCACTTAAACTCTAGGATTGATGGCTCCATTTTGAATTTGCTCTCCCGGCTGAATATACCAATTTTCCAAGAAAAAATTCTGTTATCTTAAGCTCTAGGCAATGCAGGTGGTAATCAATGGCTTGCTATCCTGCCTGTGTAACTCAGAGAAAGGAAGTATTCTTTGAGAGGATAAATATTTGAAAGTAGGAGGCAGTAATAACAATTGCTAAACAAGAGTTTTGAATCAGGCCTGGACTCATCCCAGCTATTCTTTTTTATTTTTTTAAACCCTCAACTATCTCTATGTGTACAGTTCCACAGGTAGGTCAGCTATATTCACATTGTTATGTAACAGGTCTCCACAACTTTTTCATTTTGCAGATCTGAAACTTTATGTCTATATGCTTCATTTCCCCCCTCCCAACCCTGACACCTCCCGTTCTACTTTGTGTTTCTATGAGTTCGACTGCTTTAGATATCTTATGTAAGTAGAATCATACAGTGTTTGTCTCTGTGACTGCCTTATTTCACTTAGTATAATGTCCTTAAAATTCCCAGCTCTTCTTTTAACTAGCTGTGTGATTTTTTTTAAAGATTTTATTTATTTATTTATTTATTTATTTGAGAGAGAGAGCACCTTCAGGGAGAGTGGGAGAGGCAGAAGCAGACTCTCGGCTGAGCAGGAAGCCAGACGTGGGGCTTAATTTTAGGGCCCAAGATCACGACCTAAGCTGAAGGCAGACGCTTAACTGACTGCACCACCCAGCTGCCCTTAGCTGTGTGATCTTAAATGTCATCTCTGCATCCTGATGGGACACCATCTGGCACACAGTAGGTGTTCAGTACATGTTTATTGTCAAAATAATGTTAGCCTTCAGATAAATTGCCCTTAAAGAACAACTGACAAAAATCTTAAAACTAGAGGAATTTTCCTTTTTTTTCTCTTCTATTTTTTAATTTAAATAGGACTCTGGGGCGCCTGGGTGGCTCAGTTGGTTAAGCGACTGCCTTCGGCTCAGGTCATGATCCTGGAGTCCCAGGATCGAGTCCTGCATCGGGCTCCCTGCTCGGCGAGGAGTCTGCTTCTCCCTCCGATGCTCCCCCCTCTCATGTGCTCTCTCTCTCTCTCTCATTCTCTCTCTCAAATAAATAAAATCTTTAAAATAAATAAATAAATAGGACTCTGTTTCCTATAAAAGAAACCTATCAGGCTACTTTTCCTATTCACTGGACTAATCTTGTTGTGGATACAGGATTATACCATATTTCACGGTTTGATCTTATTTTGCATTGTGCTTATGAATGTCATATTTCAGCTATATCAAACATTACCATCTACTACTATTAAAATAATTTCTTTACAATATTTATATAGTCTCCAAATTAAAGCATGAAAAGATGGTGTGCCATTTGTAACTATTCCCAATTCCACATTCAGTTGATGTCATGCTGATAGCTTGAAATTGGCCATGGTGTGGGTGTACTGGTAAATTATTAACAACCAGCTATCCAGAAAATCATTGTATCTGTATTTATACATACATAATTTCAAACATGAACTTACTGATATAAAGGATGTGTAGCACACATTTATAAAAAATATACAATCTTTATTATAAATTTCTTATAGCCAGTTGATTCTCATAGAATGCTTTTGCTCAGTTTTGCCAACTTCTTGATTCAACAACCAACCTGTGATTGCATTTGACAAATGAGAATAGTTTTTTTTTCAAAGATTTATTTATTTATTTGAGAAAGGGAGAGCATACAAAGGAGGAGCAGAGGGAAAGAAAGAGGGAGAGAACCCCAAGCGGACTTCCTACTGAGCGCGGAGCCCCATGCAGAGCTCGATCTCAAGATCCTGAGATCATATATGACCTGAGCCAAAATCAAGAGTCAGGTGCTTAACAGACTGAGCTACCCAGGCACCCCAGCAAATGAGAATAGTTTTGATTGTTGGTTGACATTTTCATTTGCATTAATCAGTAAGATAAAAGTGAAACAATAAGGGGCCAAGCATGGAGCCTGCTTAAGATTCTCTCTCCCTCTCCCTTTGCCCCTCCCCTCTCCAAAAAAAAGTGAAACAGTGAGACTTAAGTTGGAACTTATTTGTCAGTGATTGAGCAACATCTTTGCTGAATTGGATAATAGTTTTTGAAAACCGGAAGAACCTTTCCATTTTTTGTGCTCTTGACAATGTAATGGGCATAGATACAACATACTTTTAAACTTAATCTACATTATTTACATACTAAGTCAAGCTTTTGTTTGCAGCATTTACCATTTCTGTAGTCTAAATTCTCCCGTTATGGCCAGTTTCAAGCTACCAACATGACATCACCGAGCATGGACTTGGGAAGAGATGAACACACCATCACATAATATTTCCTCCATATAGATAAAATAGACAGGGACTTCTGGTTTCCAGTCTGATATGTAAAGAGCTTGGAAGTCATTGCTTCTGTTCTTATAACAACAACAGTAAACCTGAATAAACTGAAAATCATCAACCCTTGTTAGATCGAGCAGAGAATTAAGGGGACAGGGCAAACCTCTACCACAAAACCTGGAGAGACAGGCAGAATCAGAAGAGGCAGAACAGAGACCCATGGCTTACTGAGAGCAAAAACTACTATTGAAACCAGCAACTGATAGGAATACATAAAAGGCAATTGACTAATTGCTGGAGACTGAACTTGGCCTAGATTGAGAGACTAAAAGCAAACAAACAAAAAAAACCTTTTGAGGGCCCCCACACTTTCATGAGTTTTACTTCCAGGAGCCCCATAGGTCTTAACTATGAAGATTGGAGAAAAATCCCCTTGTCCTTCTGGGAGGGAAAGGGAAAAAAGAGCTACTTAGACCCAGAGAATTCAGTTGTCCTTAACAAAAACCTGTCCTCAGTGGAAGCTACTTAACAGAGCCTAACCAATGTAGGAGAAGGAAAATAACCAACTCCAGCATTTGTAAGGGTCACAGTCTGGAGGGGACAAGCTCACTAAAAAACTGAGACCTGATATGATTATAAAGCACTTTCCTCACCTGTCCCCCTTAACACATCAATAGATCTCCTATATAATAACGGGATTACAACAGAAAGAACTACAAACTCAGACCCATTTAAGGAGTGTGTAAGGAAACCCAAAGACAACAGGGGAGACAAAGACGTCAGAGGAAATTTTAGCCTCTGATACCTACAGCCATAGCAAATAGTTAACAGCAACCAAACCCGCAAACAGTTAACAGCAACCAAACTCGCAAACAGAAAACAGCAACCAAACTCCCAAACAGATAAACGTAAAACATCCATTCCTTTTACCCAATATGTCATGTCTAGCTTCCTGCAAAAAAAAAAATTATAAGGCATGCTAAAAGGCAAAAAATACAGTCTCAAGAGACAAAGCAAGTATCAGAACCAGAGTCATGGCAGAAATTTTTGAATTGTCAAACTGGGAATTTAACTGATTAATATGCTAAGAACTCTAATGGAAAAAGTGGACAACATGCAAGAATAGATGAGTAATGAAGCAGAGAGATGAAAACTAAGAATAAAAAGGAAATGTTAGAAATAAAAAACCCAGGGCGCCTGGGTGGCTCAGTTGGTTGGGCGACTGCCTTCGGCTCAGGTCATGATCCTGGAGTCCCGGGATCGAGTCCCACATCGGGCTCCCTGCTCAGCAGGGTGTCTGCTTCTCCCTCTGACCCTCTTCCCTCTCGTGCTCTCTATCTTTCATTCTCTCTCTCTCTCAAATAAATAAAAAAATAAAGAAATAAAAAAATAAAAAAAGAAATAAAGAAATAAAAAACCCATAACAGGGTTGCCTGGCTGGCTCAGTCAGTAGAACATGTGACTCTTGATCTTGGAGTCGTGAGTTCAAGCCCCAGGTTGGGCCTAGAGCTAACTTAAAAAAAAAAAAAAAAGCCCACTTGGAAGGAAATGAATGCCATTGATGGGCTTATCAATACACTGGACACAACCAAGGAAAGAATCAGTGAGTTTGAAGATATATTAATCAGTTGGGAAGACAACTTCCCAAACTGAAAAGTAAAGAGAAAAAAGAAAAACAGCAGAATATACACATACAATAGATATAACTTCATGAGCATAGATAATAGTAAAATGTAGTAAAATAATTAGAAAGAGATGAGTTTTTAGTATTTACTACTTTTATTTTTCATATTTATTCAATTGTAAGTTTAGATAATTTTAAATAATGGCTTGTTTAACAACCAGCTTGCAAAATTCCTGAAAATTTAAGAGGCAGCTCAAAAATCAGTATGAACTGATTCAACACACCACTGCTTGAAATAACTTAAAGACTCATCAGAAGTACCATATTCACATTTAAATACTGTTTATGTTTCCATTATATGCTGAACACTATGCTAAGGAAATTTGCATACATTATCATTTAATTCTTATGACTCTGAAATAGATACCATTGCCATTTTTTAAAAAGGCTTAACCTATTCAAACTCAGATACTGAGAATATGGCAAAACTAATATTTGAGCCCAGGTCAGTGCTCTTTTTATTCACTGCCTTCTGAAACTTACAGTATAAAAAAGACTGGGACAAGAAAAAGGGTAACTGGCACTTGATACCTCCGTTTTTCCAAAGTTACTTAGCCCACTCCCACTCTAGCTCTGCTGTGAACCCATAAATCCTGTGTCTCCTTAGACAAAGGGAGTGTTAGTCATAGTAATTCTTTAGGGCATTACCATGGTTACCAAACACAGAGTCCAGTGCTCCAGCCTGAATGTTCCAGAAGAGGACGGGGAAGAGCTGAGATGGCCTTCTTCAACTTGTATCTGTTGGGATATCAAAATTCCTTTCGGAACAAGAAAAGGGACACAACTGAAGAAACAAGTAAGGGGAATATAGGGTAGAGGATTAGAAGAGCTTCTTGGCCATTTCCTTTTCTACCTTGAGTTAGAGCTTTATCGCCCATAATTAACAATTACACCGGTCACCAGTTAAAATTATGGAGTAGGGAGATTATCCATTGAGTTTCCCTCTTCTGTCATTTAATATCCATATTAAGACATTCAATCTGTTTAACTGAATAAATGTTCATTATTATTCATTTGCTCATTTAGTTAACATTTACTAAGTACAGTTTTGTGCCAGGCTTTCTGTTGGTGACTGGGGATGGATGGGATAAGATCGCTGCCATACAGTGGCTATTGGATAAAGATAAATATGCAAAAAAAAATTTGCAATATAGTCTATGAAAAAATTAAATATGGTAAATTAAATATGGAATGATGTGGGACCACAAAAGAGGAAGTACCTGATATTATTGGATTTGAATGAGCACAGGAGAATCCTTTAGAAAAGACTTCACACAATGCTGCCAGGATGATGGGAGTTCGCCAAGTAGACAAAAAGGGAATATTGCACAGACCAAGGAACAGAAGGTTGAGAAAGAGCCATATTCATTGAACTCCAAGTCCTTGGGTACAGATAAAGTGTAAAGAAGACAGGTGCTGGGAAGTAAGCCTTGTAAACTTGGCAGGGGCCAGAAAATTGAAGATGCTATTAGCCATGCTAAGCATTTTAATTTTATAGGGAACCACTGAAGGATTTTTAATAGGCAGTGAGTAAATATCTGATTGTATTATACCCACAATGCCTAGCAGTGCCTAATACATAATGCTCTAATGCTCTAATACATAGAGATTTAATAAATACTTGTAGGTAAAAAATTAATAAATGATATTTGAATGACTAAAACAGGAAGTTAGAGGAGGCTTTGGAGGAGATGTGACAATTGGTTAAGGTCTTAAAAGATAAATTGTTTGAAAGCACAGAAATAGAGGAGAAAGGGTATTTCCAACAGAATGGAGAACATATGTGAAGGAAAAAAAGTGTAGGCAGGTACTAAAGCAAAGTTTTATTGGGCTGAGGGTAGGGGGTAACTGGTAAATATAAAACACAGTTAAGATTGAGAGAGACTAATATTGTATAAGACTCTATTAGGCACTTTCTATCCTTTTTCTAATGACAACAAAGCTCTGTTTTACATATCCAGCTTTCAGGTAAGGTTTGTATAAAGGGTCCCACTGGTGGACCCTAGAAATCCCCCTAATAGCCCCACACCGGCCCTCCCCCGTTGGCCCCCACCTGTCCTAGCATTATGCCATGGGGCTGCTATTGTCTCCAAATAAGAAGCTCTTCACCCTCTCTCAGAGAAACACACTTGACCTACTCCATAAATTTTCCTTGTTTCAAGAATAGGCCTCTCCTGGCTGTTCCAACCCTGCCTGCCCCTACCAGATGGGACTTCTCACTATGAGAGAACTGAGCACCAAGCCTGGGGTTTTCCTACCCAGTTCACTACCTAAACTCTAGTAAACAAGACTTGGTACCAATCCAAAGAGGTCTGAGTCTCATTTCTAATTAATTTCATTGTAGGCTGGGCAGAGAGAAAGACTTCACTTTATTAAAGTATGGGGTAGGGGCACCTGGGTGGCTTAGTAGGTTGAGCACCCAACTCTTGATTTCGGTTCAGGTCATGCTCTCAGGGTCGTGAGATCAAGCCCCATATCGGGCTCTGTTCTCAGTGAAGAGTCTGCTTGAGATTCTCTGCCTCTCCCTCTGCCCCTTACGCTCACTTGCACATGATCTCTCTCTCTGTTCTCTCTCTTCAAAATAAATAAAATCTTTAATAAAAAATTAAAAAAAATAAAACTATGGGGTAATAGGAAATATCCTGATATCATCTGCTTGCCCAATTTTTTTTCATTCCAGTGGCAGGCTATCAGAGCCTGGAGGTTTGGCCAAACTGTTGGCCTAAAATGTAAGGTTAGAAGGAAGACTGGACATCAAATTTGTCACCCCTACAAACTGTTCCCCCTCCTCCCTCAATTATACCCTCTGCTTACTTCAAGATTTGGACAGAGGAGGTCCACTTGCTGACTTCTATTTAAAATCCCTAATTTTGGGGCGCCTGAGTGGCTCAGTCGTTAAGCGTCTGCCTTCGGCTCAGGTCATGATCCCAGGGTCCTGGGATCGAGCCCCGTATTGGGCTCCCTTCTTGGCAGGAAGCCTGCTTCTCCCTTTCACACTCCCCCTGCTTGTGTTCCCTCTCTTGCTGTCTCTCTCTGTCAAATAAATAAAATCTTTAACAAAAATAAAATAAAATCCCTAATTTTGTTGGTTCAAGCACTTAATAATATGAAGCTATCTATTTAGTATGTAACTGTATGCCAGGCATTGTGCTGAGCATTCCACATGCATGATTCCATTTAATTCTCTCAACATGCCTGTGAGGTAGGTATTACTAGTCCCTTTTTACCAATAAAAGGCTCAAACAGGTTAACACAAGGTCAGTGATAGAGCCAGAATTTGACTCCACATTACTGCTTGTGCTCACTTTTAAACGGTAATGGGGGCGCCTGGGTGGCTCAGTCGTTAAGCATCTGCCTTTGGCTCAGGTCATGATCCCAGGGTCCTGGGATCTAGCCCCGCATCGGGCTTCCTGCTCAGCGGGAAGCCTGCTTCTCCCTCTCCCACTCCCCCTGCTTGTATTCCTGCTCTCGCTCTCTCTCTCTGTCAAATAAATAAATAAAATCTTGAAAAAAAACAAAACAGTAATGGGGACAAATGACACAGGTCTTTTGCTGTGAGCAGGGCACTATACAAGTGATTGATGATCAGCCTTTCTAGGAAAATCTGTTAACTCCTAAACCCTGAATTTGAATGTCAGGTGGGCTTTATGTAAAGTTGTTCACTATTCCCTAACAGGTGGTTCTCAAGATTCCCAGGAGCCCACCATTCACTGAAACTGAATGGTAACTTTTTGCTCAGCTAATGGGGAGAATTGTTGACTTGGGAACTCTTCCATGGAGTCAGTGTCTTATAACCTTCTCTCATAGCCTCTGGACAACTTCCCAAGAAAGTTAAAATTCTCCAGCCTCAGAGTGGTGTTCTGCAAGCATGGGAAAAAGTAACTGGGTGGGTTCCTCCTTCTCTTTGTCCCTCAGGCACACACATCACAGAGTCGTCATTATGTGGTCTATTATCTGCAGATACCAAAACAATAGTTTGATGTTTTCTGTGCTTAAAACTCAAACTTTGCTGGAGTTACTGGTGATACCCAGTGCTAGAAGTTTATCCACATCTTATTGCTCCATAGAAAACTAGGAAGTTTCACTTCTGGGACAAGAATTTAGTGAAACCACCATTTGACAAGGCAACTACTACACTGATTCCATCATTCCAAGAGGCATCTGACCCTGGAGTGTGGCTAACCTAATCAACACCCATAAACTCCTGACCACCAACTACAAATCCCTGGCATAAAGGGCATAAACCTGCTAATAGATATCAAGCTAGCAAGTTCAGATCAGTTAATAAGTACTATATAATGCAAGTTGAATATAATTACAGTTGACCCTTGAACAAAATGGGTTAGGGGCACTGACCCCCCACATAGTCAAAAATCTGCATGTAACTTTTGACTCCCCCAAATTTTTTTTTAAAGATTTTATTTATTCATGAGAGACGGAGACAGAGAGAGAGAAGCAGAGGGAGAAGCAGGCTCCCAAGAAGCAGGGAGCCCGATGCGGGACTCGATCCCAGGACCCTGGAATCATGACCTGAGCCGAAGGCAGACGCTTAACCATCTGAGCCACCCAGGCGCCTGACTCCCCAAAATTTAACTACTAATAACCTACTATTGACCAGAAGTTTTACCAAGAACATAAATTGTCCAATTAACACATATTTTGTATATTTTTATATGTTCTTACATTAAAGGTAGAAAAAAGAAAACATTATTAAGAAAATAATTAAGAGGGGGCACCTGGGTGACTCAGTCAGTTAAGCCTCTGACTTCAGCTCAGGTCATGATCTCAGGGTCCTGGGATCGAGCCCTGTGTCAGGCTCCCCACTCAGCGGGGAGCCTGCTTCTCTTTCTCCCTCTGCCCCTCCCGCCATTCAAGTTCGCTCTCCCTCTCTCTCAAATAAAATCTTTAAAAAAAAAAAATCATAAGAGAAATTACATTTACAATATTTAATTTTCTTTTGTTGTAGTGTATTTATCAAAAAAACCACATAGGGATGCCTGGGTGGCTCAGTCAGTTAAGTGTCTGCCTTCGGCTTAGGTCATGATCCCAGGGTCCTGGGATCGAGTCCCACATTGGGCCCCTTACTCAGCAGGGAGCCTGCTTCTCCCTCTCTCTCTCTGTTGTACAGTAGACTCTTAGATAGTTGGTCAAAGATTACATTGTAAATTGGGAAATCAAGAAAAGATACATACCTTATACATTTTAGTTTCACTTAATATGTGTAACTGTAGATTCACCAGTTTTATATGGTGCCAATTCCATTTCTTTGAAAATGTGTCTATTGATGAGTACCATGGCCTCTTTTGCCCCCACAGTGCATCATGTATAATTTCCGTTTGAGTCTATTTAAAGTGGAGTCAAGCATTTGCAAAGCAAACTTATTTTTCAAACCTTTTAGTTATCTTCTTCATGTCTAATCAGAAGTATTTAAAGGTTATTTATAATTCTTGGGGCACCTGGGTGTCTCAGTTGGTTAAGTGTCTGACTCTTGGTTTTGGCTGAGGTGGTCATCTCAGGGTCATGGGATCAAGCCCCACACTGGGCTTTGCACTCAGCCCAGAGTCTGCTTGTCCCTTTCGCTCCCCCTCTGCCTCTTCCCCAGACATGTGCACATGCTTTTTCTCTCTCTAAAAAACAAATAAAATCTTTAATAAAGAGTAATCTTTGTAATTCTTTTTCAAAATATAAAATGTAATAGTGCTAAAAAGCTTATAATGAAAAACGAGTCCCCTACCCCAATCCTCTCACCTCCACTCTCCAGAGACAAATTTTCAACTCTTCTAGTTGTTTCTTTTGGTACTTAACCTTCCTACTTCTAAAGAAAATGCTCATATGATATGCAGTGATTTATCCATTTTTGGCTATTATATATTGCCTTCCTCTTTTGACAGTTGAGAATTTAGCTTTCTTATGCCATACATACCCTGTGCTTCTCTCCCACCCTGATTTTTCCAGTATAGTTATATCACAATTTTAGGTTTGTGGTAGGCAAAATTCTAAGAATGACCCACAATGAACTTTGCCTCTGTATAATCCCCTCCCTTTTGAGTGTGGGTGGAACCGCTGAATATTATGGATAATACTCTTGATTGTTACTTTATATGGAGAAAGGGAGATTATCTGAGTGGGCCTAATCTAATCACACAAGCCCTTTAAAAGCAGAGTGTTTTCTCCAGCCAGCAGCAAGAGAGGAATTCAGAGATTGGAAGTATGAGCGGAATTTGACACATCAGTGCTGGCTTTGAAGATGGAGGGGGCCACATGCCAAAGAATGTGGGTGGCATTTAGGAGCTGAGAGTGGCCTGGCTGACAAGCCAGCAAGGGCTCAGCCCTATAACTGTAAGAAACTGAATTCTGCCAACAACCTGAATAAGCCTGAAAATGGATTCTTCTTTAGAGCCTCCACATAAGACCCCAACACAGACAACACCTTAGTTTCAGCCTTATGAGATTAAGCAGAGGACCCAGTCAAGCCTGCCCAGAATTCTGACTTATAGAACTGTGAGGTAATAAAAGAATGTTTTAAGCCACTAAATTTGTGATGCAGCAATAAAACATAAAAAAAGTTTAAGTCAAGTCTTGTAGTCTTAAAAATATGTAAAAATTGTTCCCTGATGGGGCACCTGGGTAGCTCAGTCAGGAAAGTTTCTGACTCTTGGTTTCAGCTCAGGTCATGATCTCAGGGTCATGAGATCAAGCCCTGCATCAGGCTCCATGTTCAGTGTGGAGTCTGCTTGAGATCCTCTGCCTCTCTCTCTAAAATAAATAAATAAAATCTTCAAAAAAATTCTTCACTGCTAGACCAAATAATGTCACAATGATAACTTTTGTTCAACCTTTTCCTTACCTCTAGAGTTAAGAATTGCTAACTATTATTACTTTTTCCCCCAAATATTTCAACAGCTCTGTCAAATGCCCAATATATTTTTTTCAATCGCCCAAAATAATAAATCCATTCTATTTTTTTCCTAACTGCCTCTCTCTCCTACTCCGTCTGGACTGTTCACTGTCTAAGCCTGGTGCATAGCTCTCGTCTATAGAATTTGCTTTTGCCTCTTTCCAAGGTTTTATTCCCTATTTCCTGGATCCCATGTTTTCTTTCTTGGTTTACTCCCTCCCTTTCCTGGAATATATCCTTGAATAGCTTTCTAAGAATGTGTAGGAGGTATATTTTTGAAGCCAAAATGGTTTTATTCTGCCCTCACACTTGATTGTCAGTTTTTCCAGATGTGAAATTCTAGGTTGGAAATTCTCATTTTCTGAGAATTTTGAAGGTATGTTTTTATTGTCCTCTAGCTTCCAGTTGGATTCTTTTGTATGTGACTTATTTCTCTCTGGAAGCTTCTAATTTTTTGTTATTGTTCCTTGGTGTTCTGAAATTTCATAATGATGGAATTTGCTGTAGGTCTTTTTTCATTCACTTCAGTAGATACTGCATGAACTTTTTCAATCTGGAAATTTGTGCCCTTCCTTTCTGAGAAATTTCCTTTAATATATATTAATTTATTCTCTGTTTTCTCTCCTCTCTTTTTGGAGCTTCTGTTTTAGGGATGCCTAGGTGGCTCAGTCAGTTAAGCCTCTGCCTTCTGCTCAGGTCATGATCCCAGTGTCCTGGGATCAAGTCCCACATCAGGCTCCTTCTTCAGCAGAGAACCTGCTTCTCCCTCTGCCTGCCGCTCCCCCTGCTTGTGAGCTCTCTGTTGCTATCTCTCTCTGGCAAATAATAAAGTCTTAAAAAAAAAAAACCAACTTCTGTTTTGTCAGCTGTAAAACCTGAGATGATCCTCTAACTTAACTAATATTTCTTTTTATTTTCTTTGGGTTTTTAAAAATGCATTCTTTGGGAGATTGCCCAACTTTATCTTCATATTTTCTGTATTAATTATCTACTGCTGTGTAACAAAGTATCCTAAAACAAAGGCTTAACAAACATTTATTACCTCACAGTTTCTGTGAATCAGGAATCCAAGGAACAACTTAGCTAGGTAGTTCTGGCTCAGGGTTTCTCATGTGGTTGAAAACAGGATGTTAGCAGCAGCTTCAGTCATCTGATGGCTGGAGGCCTCTCTCGCTGTTGACAAGACACCTCAGCTTCACATCACATGGGCCTCTCCATAAAGCTGCTTCAGTGTTCTCACATGTCAGCTAACTTCAGAGCAGATGGTCCAAGAGACAAGGAAGCCACAATGCCTTTTTATGACCTAGTCTCAGAAGTGACTGTCACTGGGCGCCTGGGTGGCTCAGTTGGTTGGGTGACTGCCTTCGGCTCAGGTCATGATCCTGGAGTCCTGGGATCGAGTCCCGCATCGGGCTCCCTGCTCGGCGGGGAGTCTGCTTCTCCCTCTGACCCTGCTCCCTCTCATGCTCTCTCTCATTCTCTCTCTCACAAATAAATAAAATCTTAAAAAAAAAAAGTGACTGTCACTTCCACCTTATTCTGTGTGTTAAAAGAGGGTCACTAAATGCAGCCCACATTCAAGGGGAGGGGAAATAAGCTCTACTTCTTCAAGAAATATCTAAGAAGTTGTAGATATATGTGAAAAACACCACACCTTTGTATCAGAACATTTTATTTTGCTTACTTTGTTTAAGTTCCAAGGGCTTTTTTGGTTCTCTGGCTTTTCTTGTCCATATCTTCTCTCTTTTCTTCATGGATATTATACTTTACTTGAAGTTCTGTTCCCTGCATTAGTTCTATCTCCTCTGTGCTCTTTTTCCTATGAGTTTATTTTGGTCTCTTTCTCACGATGACTGTTGTCAAACAACTGGTGATCCTTGGCTCTCCACTATAAGAGTGAGGAACTAAAAGCCTATGTGCGGGAGTCCATTGTGGGCTTCACTGGGAGCTTTCCTCTGGATATCTACAATTTTTCCGGGGAAGGGATCCTATAATTGTTTCCCTGGGGATTGGTTAGATGCTTGTCTGCTAGCATACTAGGACCAGGATAGGAGAATGGGGTATTGAGAGTCACACTTTTGAGGATCTCGATTTTCACTTAATCATCAGATTTTTAGTCCTGCACCATATGCCATCCCTGTGAATCCTTGCTAGGAGTGGAGTGCCTGTTAGATTCAGTTCCTCCAAAGAAGTCCCTTTTTCCAGTTTTATTGAGTTGTAATTGACATATAACATGTAAATTTAAGGTGTACATGTTGATTTGATACACTTATGTATTGCAAAATGATTACCACCATAGTGTTAGCTAACACCTCCATCTCATCACATAATTACCTTTTCTTTTCTGTGGTAAGAACATTTAAGATCTACTCTCTTAACACCTTTCAAATATATAAAACAGTATTATTAACTATAATCACTATGCTATACATTAGATCCTCAGAACTTATTCATCTTAAACTGGAAATTCGTACCTTTTGACTAACATTTCTTCATTTCCCTCACCCCACGTCCTTGATAACCACCATTCTACTCTCTGTTCTTATGAGTTCAGCTTTTTTAGATTCCACATGAGATCATACAGTATTTGTCTTTCTCTGTCCAACTTACCTGACAGTGTAATACCTTCAGGATCCATCTGTGTTGTTGCAAATGGCAAGATTTCCTTCTTTCTTGTGGCTAAGTAATATTTCACTGTGTATATATACCACATCTTCTTTATTCATTAGTCCATTGACAGACACTTAAGTTTCTACATCTTGGCTATTGTGAATTGCTGGAATGAAAATGAGAGTGAAGATAACTCTTCAAGATCCTGTTTTCATTTCCTTTGGATATATACCCAGAAGCGGGATTGCTGGACAGAGAAATCTTTTATATCTTTGTTGGGGCAGTGGTTTGTCTGCTTGTGCTACATGTTCTGTAGACAGAGTTTCAGTATCCACCTTCCTGTTCTCAGACATATTTTTTTTTTTTTAAAGATTTTATTTATTTGACAGAGTGAGAGAGGGAACACAAGCAGGGGGAGTGGGAGAGGGAGAAACAGGCTTCCCGTGGAGCAGGGAGCCCGATGCGGGGCTTGATCCCAGGACCTTGGAATCACGACCCGAGCCGAAGGCAGACACTTAATGACTGAGCCACGCAGGCGCCCCCTCAGACATATTCTTTACTCCTGCCTTTTATGGTACCTGTTACCTTCTAAGGTTTTTACCTCTCAGATGAATTAGCCCAATTCTAGTTCTATCCTCTACTGCAGAAACTTAGTTAGAACTTTTTGCATTCTGAAAGGTTACTACCCCTCTGTCCACTTTCTATTTTCTAAAAGATATTTCTCCTGAAATGCATCATCTGCTCTTGTATCCTTTCTCTGTCTGTCTTTGCCCTTGAAGGTTAATGCCATTGTTGTTATTTTGGCATTTGGCAAATTTGGGAGAGGAAGAAAACTTATATGGTCAATTATTTTTTAAAAACTTTATTTGGTGATATAATTTCAAAGTTATAGAAAAGTTGTAAGATTAGTACAAACAAAGAAATTCCCTACACTGTTTACCTAAATTAACCAATTGTATTTGGCCACATTTGCTTTCCCTCTCCCTCTCATTCTCTCTCCAAATATATATATGTGTATATATATCAACAGATATAAATATATTTCTCAGTTAGTTGAGAATAAATTGCTCATATTATATTCCTATACCCCCAAATATTTAAATTTGTATTTCTTTAGAATAAGAACATTTTCTTAGATAACAACCCACAATATAGGTATTAAACTCAGCAAATTTTAATAGTGACACAATACTATTATCTAATTATCTATAGTCTACATTACAATTTTGTCAGTTGTCCCATTAATGTCCTTTAGAGCAAAACTTTTCCTTCCAGAATCTGATGAAGGATGAGCATCGCAGGGCGCCTGGGTGGCTCAGTTGGTTAAGCGACTGCCTTCAGCTCAGGTCATGATCCTGGAGTTCCAGGATCGAGTCCAGCATCAGGCTCCCTGCTCAGCAGGGAGTCTGCTTCTCCCTCTGACCCTCCCCGCTCTCATGTGCTCTCTCTCTCTCAAATAAATAAATAAAATCTTAAAGGAAAAAAAAAGGATGCGCATTGCATTTAGTTGGCATACCTCTTCAGTCTCCTTTAATCTGGGAAAATTCCTCTGTTCCTTTGTGTTTCATGACATTGACATTTTTTTAATAGTACATACAAGACATTTTATAGAATTTTCTTTAATATGGGTTTGTCTGATGTTTCTCATAATTAGTTTGGGTATAAATATTTTTGGCAGGAATAAGCAGCAGTATGTCTTCAGTAGGTCACATCAGGAGGTTCATAATGTCATCTTGTCCCATTACTGGTGATGTTGACATTGGCCTTTTGATTAAGGTGGTGTTTGCCAGTTTTCTCCACTGTCAAGTTATTATTTTTGTGTTGTAATTTGTCAAGTTATTATTTTTGTTTTATAATTTGTAATCACTTCCAGGAAGATACTTGAAAAAATGTAAATACCCTATTCTTCATCAAATTTTTACCCACTAGTTTTAGTATCTGTTGATGGTTCTGAGTAATATTATTTCTGTGATAGCTGCAAAATGGTAATTTTCCAACTCAAATCTATTTTACTCAAGGTTTACAGTAATTTGTTACATTTTGAGTTTTTCTAAAACATTTGACTCAGTTTTTATACACATCACTGCTCTTTTAAACATAATCTATTAGTTTAATATTTAAATTGCAAAATTGTAATCACAAAGTAACCTAGCATAAATTGTTTGGGGAAAAAAAAACACGACACTACAGACTCTTGGTAACCATGCAGTTTAATTTGTGAGAGCAGAAGTATGCAGGTATGCTGAAGAGTAGCTCTCAGCAGCAACTGGAATGTTGCAGGCATCTTTTAATGTTTTTCAGAGGAAATGAAGAACATTAACTAACCTAGCAAGCCTATTCAGTGGAGCTTCTACTATTTATAATAGTGAGCTATTCACATTTAATGTTCTAAAATACTTGAAGAAATTAAAGCATCTTAAAAATTACTTACTAATAGAAACTTAGATAACCTTGTCCGGACCAAGTTAGAGATGCCTAATGTTTGCCAAATTCAATATGTGAGTTAGGATGTAGGAGAGGGATAAATTTGAGATCCCTTTCTAGATGCAATTTAGATTCTTAGAATTCTTTGTGCTGACATATCATCCAAAGGTAATGGTTCCTGGCAAAAATTGACAAGATTTCCTGAATTTCAGGAAATACAAAGGACCTGGAATAATCAAAGCAATCTTGAAAAATAACAGTGTTGGAGGACACACTTCCCAATTTCAAATCTTCTACAAAGCTACAGTAATCAAGACAGTGTGGTACTAGCATAAGAATTGACATATAT
Source organism: Callorhinus ursinus (assembly GCF_003265705.2). Taxonomy (NCBI): domain Eukaryota; kingdom Metazoa; phylum Chordata; class Mammalia; order Carnivora; family Otariidae; genus Callorhinus; species Callorhinus ursinus. Next base: position 5,878,577 of record NW_027397106.1, on the reverse strand, counting down.
AGATAGATCAATGGAATAGAATTGAGAGTCTAGAAATAAACCCTTATAGTTATAATCAATAGACTTTCAACAAGAATGCCAAGACAGGAACGCTGGGAGGGGGCTCAGTCAGTTAAGCATCTGCCTTCAGCTCAGATCATGATCCCGGGGTCCTGGGATCAAGGCCTGCATTGTGCTCCCTACTCAGTGGGGAGCCTGCTTCTCCCTCTCCCTCTGCCTGCCATTCCCCCTGCTTGTGCTCTCTCTCCGACAAATAAATAAATTTTAAAAAAAAAGAATGCCAAGACAATTTAATAGAAAAAGAATTGCTTTTTCAACAAATGGTGCTACAAAAACTGGAAATTCACATGCAGAAGAATGAAATTGGACCCCACGTCACACCATATATAAAAGTTAACTTAAAATAGATCATAGACCATAAATGTAAGAGCTAAAACTTTAAAACTGTTATAAGAAAAATCTTCATGACCTTAGATTAGGCAGTGGTTTCTAAGATACGACACCAAAAGCCTAAGTGACAGAAAGATAAATTGGATTTCCTCAAAATTACAAACTTTGTGCTTCAAAGAACACTATCAAGAAATTGAAAAGTTTGTGGAGTTTTGTTTTGTTTTGTTTTTGGTAAATGTTTGGATTACAAGACATTTAAAATAAATAAGTATGGGGCGCCTAGGTGGCTCAGTCAGTTAAGCTCCTGACTATTAATTTTGTCTCAGGTGATGATCTCAGGGTCATGAGATCAAGCCCCACCTCAAGCCCCACATTGGGCTCTGCACTCAGCAGGGAGTCTGTTTGAGATTCTCTCTCTCTCTCCTTCTCTCCCACTCTCTAAAATAAATCTTTAAAAAAAATAAAGTATAAACCCATGTTAAATCACTGACCACAAGAGAAAAACTTACTAAATAGTTGCTTGGAAAAAAGGCTGTGTGCAGTTTTGTTTTGTTTTTTAAGATTTTATTTATTTATTTGACAGAGAGAGACAGCGAAAGAGGGAATACAAGCAGGGGGAATGGGAGAGGGAGAAGCAGGCCTCCTGCAGAGCAGGGAGCCTGATGCAGGGCTCGATCCCAGGACATGACCTGAGCCAAAGGCAGACAATTAACGACTGAGCCACCCAGGCACCCCTGTGTGTGCATTTTTTTTATAAATTTTTTTTTAAGGATTGTTATTTATCTATTGAGAGAGAGAATGATAGAGAGCATGAGAGGGAGGAGGGTCAGAGGGAGAAGCAGACTCCCTGCTGAGCAGGGAGCCTGATGTGGGACTAGATCCCAGGACTCCAGGATCATGACCTGAGCCGAAGGCAGTCACTCAACCAACTGAGCCACCCATGCGCCTGGTGTGTGCAATTTTCATAGGGAATTTTTTCAAAATTTTGAGACATAATGTTAAGACATAATTCCATTTTTAAAAGCACAAAAATCAGTGAAAATAATTCTGTAATACTAACACAAAACTGATAAAATAACATAAAACATACTATAGAATACAGTACAAAAGAGGAACCCATAGACCAATGTAAGTATAAATGGACAAATCCCACTATCAGATCAAATTCAAGAATATATTAAAGATAATCATCTACCATCAAGTAGGACTTATTCCAGGAATACAATGACTTAATATTGGAAGAGATTAATACATAATACCTACGTCAAATTAAAAGATAATGTATAACTATCTCACTAGAAACTAGAAAGGTAGTGGCGCCTGGGTGGCTCAGTCTAAGTGTCTGCCTTCGGCTCAGGTCATGGTCCCAGGGTCCTGGGATCTAGCCCTGCATTGGGCTCCCTGATCAGCGGGAAGCCTGCTTCTCCCTCTCCCACTCACCCTGCTTGTGTTCCCTCTCTCGCTGTGTCTCTCTCTCTAAAATAAATAAAATCTTAGGGCGCCTGGGTGGCTCAGTCCGTTAAGCGGCTGCCTTCGGCTCAGGTCATGATCCCAGGGTCCTGGGATCGAGCCCCACATCGGGCTCCTTGCTCCGCGGGAAGCCTGCTTCTCCCTCTCCCACTCCCCCTGCTTGTGTTCCTGCTCTCGCTTTGTCTCTCTGTCAAATAAATAAATAAAATCTTTAAAAAAAAAATAAAATAAATAAAATCTTTTAAAAAAGAAAGAAAAAGAAACTAGAAAGGTATTTGGGTTTGAGGTTTTTTTTTTAAGAGAGCACACAAGCTGTGGGGGGTGCAAAGGACCCAAGCCAAGATCAAGAGTCAGACACTCAACAGACTGAGTCATCCAGGTACCCCTGCTCTTGCTATTTAAAAAAACAAACAAAAAAAAACCACACTTCATAGGGACGTCTGGGTGGCTCAGTTGAGCATCTGCCTTCAGCTCAGGTCAAGATCTCAGGGCCCTGGGATGGGGTCCCACATCGGGCTCCTTGCTCAGTGGGGAGTCTGCTTCTCCCTCTGCCTGCCACCCACCTGCTTGTGCTCTCTCTTTTTCTCTCCCTCTCCCTCTGACAAAATCTTTAAAAAAAAACAAACACTTTTAAATTAAGGATGAAATCATAATAAGGACCTCCCACTTCACATCATACATAAAAATAAATTGCAGATGGATTAAAGAGGTAAATATATAAAACAAAACTATAGAAATATTAGAGGAAAACATTATTTTTACAATCTTAGGGTGGTTTTGGAAAACTTTTTTCATAAAACCAGGAAGCCTAAAAATCAGGACATAAAACCAGGAAGCCTAAAAAGATTGACAATTTGTACTAAATAAAAAATTGTAAATTGTGTAACAAAAAACATTATAAAGTTAAAAGGCAAGAAAGAGACTGAAAGAAAATATTAGCCATATATAGATGTGTGTATATATGAATACATATATACATACATATCCTCATGTATATAATTCATATACATAATAATATTCAAAATATATAAAAACCTCCCAAGTAAGGCACCCATCCAGACTCTCCTTCTCATCCAACATCAGACATTTATTTATTAGGAACTGACTATGCGGGGCACCTGGGTGGCTCAGTCATTAAGCGTCTGCCTTCGGCTCCAGTCGTGGTCCCAGGGTCCTGAGATCAAGCCCCACATCAGGCTCCCTGCTCAGCGGGAAACCTGCTTCTCCCTCTCCCACTTCCCCTGCTTGTGTTCCTGCTCTCGCTATCTCTCTCTCTCTGTCAAATAAATAATAAATAAAATCTTAGGAAAAAAAAAAGGAACTGACTGTGCCAAGTACTGTGTTAAGCACTGGAAACACAACAGTGACTAACAGACAATAAATAAGTAAATAAGATTCACAGATGATAACAAGTGCTGGGAAGGAAATAAGGGGAGGGTAATGCAATAGATCAGAAGTTGTAAACTGTTGACCAAAGGGCCAGACTCAGCCTGCAGTGTTCTTTTCTTAAAAATTTGGACCAACATTTAAAAATTAGGAGATTTTATGTAAAACCCACATGTCTGACCTCTTAAAAAAGTTAGAACTGGTCACACTGGCCCTAAATTCCCACATAATCACAAACAGCAAAATAGCAGCTGCCCCTTTAGATGGAACAGGTTTCTTACTGTTTGCTTTACTCATAAACATTATCTGCCTGGCTCTTACAGGCAACTGAATTTGCAGATCCCAAAATGGAAAGTAACTAGGAAAGGCCCACTTAAAACAGAGTAATCCAGGAGGTAATGTTTGAGCTACACCCTAAAGAATGAGAATGACCCAGCCATGCATAGAGCTGAAGCTAGAGCTTTATCTTCATAGCAAATTTTAAAATCGAGATGCAATTCAAAGCCAAAACTAGCAAAGCACCTGCAACCCCCACTTTGATCAGAAGACTGCTTTCACTGCATCCCAGCCAGAAGCCTGCAAGCCATCTTTCACTTCTGAAAAGCCATTTTAATCATGTATACCCTGAAGTATCTATGCACTCTGCCCATTGTTCATGACCTCATAACAAAAGGAAACTTAGAACAATATTTCTGGTACTACTACCCTTTCCACAAAGACATTTGGACAATGTGGTTGCCCTCTGCCAAGTTTGGCTTCAACCATGTCATTTAGACTTCTACCTAAAATTCCATTCAATAGTAATTATATTCTATTTCTAGTACTTCCTTGAAGCCTTTTGAGCTGCCCCAGGGCTGAAGTCTAGGCCCACATGGCCAAGGTCTGGGGCACATAGACTGACTCTAGGAGCAGGAAGTTGGGAGTGTTGAGCTCCAGAGAAACCTATCAAGACAAAGATGCATATATTTGGCTCTCCACCTAGGCCATTAATCTTCTTAGAATAATTAGTACCATCACCACAAATCTCAGGTGGGCACTCAGGACTGCCTGACAAGCCTATTATGTTTCTCTGGTCACTCTCCTACTCAAGACAATTATTTCACATCTCTCCCTGAGTCTCTAAAACCTCTCTCCCGTCCTCACTCTGAGCTAATAACTTCCTTGCTCCTTATTTCACTAAGAAAACAGAAGCAATCAGAAGAGGCTTCCCATCATCACATCTAACATTCCACTGCACGTATAACTTCCCTCTGGCACAGTGAGTCGAATGACCATTTGTGCGCTGGAGCTGCCCCCTTCTCACCTATTCGAGGATTCTGCTCCTGAAATTATACCCTTCTCCCTCAGTTTTTCCTCCTCCTAAGTCACTTCCATCACTATATAAATGTGCTGCAACCTTTTCTATCTGGGGGGAAAAAGGAAGGAAGGAAGGCCCACCCCCTTGACCTTCAAACTACTGTTCCCATTTCTTTCTCCATTCTCTCCCCCTTCCCACCCCGATTACACCACAACTTCTAGAAGGAGGAGTTTTCACTCATCAAGTAGAGAAAAACAACCATGCTGATAGGTCTCACTAATGATCACTAAACTCAGGTGGGCCTTATGGCTGCCCAGAAGTCAGACATTTCCTTGTTCCATGCACTCTTTCGCTCTCCTGGAGGCCTCATCATACCTTCTCTTTCCTTAGACCTCCAACATCCTCAATCCTCACTTCCAGGTAATGACTTGTTGTTGTTGTTGTTTAAGATTGTTTTTTATTTGAGAGAGTGAGCCAGAGAGAGAGCACCACTGGGAGGGGCAAAGGGAGTGGGAGAAGCACACTCTTCCGCTGAGCAGGGAGCCCCAGGCCATAGGGGGCTCCATCCCGGGACTCCCGGATCATGACTTGAGCCCAAAGCAGACACTTAACCAACTGAGCCACCCAGGGGCCCCAGCTTGCTTTCCTACTTAATAGTTTTCATTGTGAAAATGGAAATAACTAGATTATTTCTATAACCTCTCACAAACCACATCTATCCATCTATCTGTATCAGCGCCCACGTGTCTTATTAAATGAATGAATGGTCCACAACCTATTAACACCAACACCTCCACCTGTGCATCAGCTCCCATCTTTTTGCCTATTCAAGGACACTACTACTCCAATATTATTTATACTCTATTGCATCAATTTTTCCATCTCTGACCATTCCTATTTGCATACATGCATGCTACAATTTCTTTCATCTTAAAGCCCTACATTTCCTATTTCCCTGCCCCCTATACAGAAAAATTCTTCAAAAGACAAGGTTGTTGTCTCCATTTCTTCTCCTCCCAGTCTCTTGCCAGAATTCATGCCAGTCAGGCTCTTGCCCCAATCACTCCACTGAAACTACTTATATCTAGTCACCAATGCTCATATCCACTTACCATGTCGCTAAGCTCTTAGCTCTAATTTTCAGCAGATCAACAGAAAAGTACAACAGAGCTCAGATTGTTCTGACTCCTGCTACTGCTGAGGTTGCTTGCAATGTATGATTAGCTAGGAGAGGTTTGGGCCTGTGGACCACCAAAATGGGGAACTTGCCTCATACATTTCTATTCTAGAACTGGTTTGGGAAATTAACAAGGAGGGAGCAGGAAGGATATGGGTAAAATACAGCATTCTATTCGGCTCCTAGCAAGCCCACATCCACCTTGCTTGCCCTAGTCTTCCTAATCCCAGTTGCTACATCCATTAATTCAAGGAACCCACAGTTCATGACTCTGCTCACCCTCAGTTCCACAATCCAAATGATCTTGCAGGACTCTGATTTGTAATCCACACTTGTCTTTAGAATGATTCTCTGGCTGATTTCACCTTTCAACACATTCATTCAAGTGGCTTCAAGGCACTTCAGCCTGTTTTCCATGCTCAAATTAGCCACAATCTTAACCTTGCCCTTCAGCAAGGGCTTTAACAGCAACCATAAAAATGAACCTATTAATATTAACACTTTTTCATTCTTAACACTTACTATAATGATATTTTTAAATCATTCACAATTTTTCTTTGAAGAAAGATAGGGTTTTTTTCCTCCTAGTAGGTGTGAGTATATTAACATACTACTCAAAGGGGCCCACTCAAGCTTTCCGTATCATAATGAAAACTCATAGAGGTGAGTCAACACATGTAACCAAATATTCTGCAAGTCTCTGCCTCCTTCCTTTCTTTTCCTTCTGATAAAGAACCAAAATAGATAAACCAAAGAGGAAAACAGGGTGTGGAGAGCATACTTTGGTCTGTCCTTGACTTCATAAACTCAGGTTTATCAGGTACCCAAAGTTGTTCAGATTCAGGGGGCTAATTCACACTAAGCAAATTCAGAGTGCCTCAGTTTCCTTGCCTGCAAATGGAGATAATAATGCCTTATAGATTTGTTGTGGAGATTAAATGAAATTACGTATGTAAAGCACCTAAGACCTAGCACATAAAACTGTACAATAGATAATTGCAGGAAAACTTATAAACCATAATATATGTTACTATATACATGTGGAATATATACCTTTCCTATGACTGAAATATCGTTGTTCACTTCTCAAGACATGCTTGCCAGGATAGGATACCTGGAAAGCAATATTTTTAGCTATTAAGTTTCCTTGAGAAGCAGAAAATACTGGTGGACTTCAAAGGATTTTTCATCCAGTTACAGCTATCCACAGAAGAGCACCCCTCACCCGTGACCAGAACTTACATGTCCACCAATCATAGATTCCTGCCCTCCCAGACTCACCTTTCCTGTTTGTAATACTGATGGCCCCTGCAGGTTCAGTCCAGCTTCCAGAGTTTGTTCACCTTATGCTCTGGTCTCCTGAACGTCTAAGCTTTCTCTTCTCTGTCCTCTCCTGGCGAACTTGGCCCTATATCTGTCCTTTCCTTTGCAGACTCTATCTCACCACCTGCTTTGAACTCTGCTTTCCTAAGCTTCGTATCTAGACAGTCCTCTTAGTCCAGATTGTCATGGTCTTGATTTCAGACAAATTAACTCTTATTTGGCCCTTTGCTGAGACAATTCCCTTGCCCTGTTATATGAAAACCCTAGGTGAGGCTAAACCTCATCGTAACACAAATATACACTCAGGACATTTCCCACTGATAAGAGTCTCAGAGGCAAGTTGATGGGGATGGTGGTAGGAAAAGATTATGCTTGTTTTTGTCTTGAGACAAATGACGTTTCCCTGCCAGACTCTTTAGCAACTGCCCTCTCACCACAGACAAAATGACGTCCAAGCTCCGCACATCTTCCTTCACTGCTGCTTTTATCATTCCTCTTCCCAAGAGAAATGTACAGAGTCCTCAGAGTTGCTCTTCCAGTTCTAAATGAATCTCTTCAAAGAAAGACTAAATCTCGAGTATATGGTAATGTGGTAAAAGTTGAGCATGTCTCACTTGCATTCTCATTTTCTGGATCCTGTCAGAAGATATAACAGATGGTTTTCCCCACCCTGCTCGAATGTTCTTTGCTCAATCTTCTAGGTCTTCTGATCTCTCTGAACTGCCTGTTTGGTGACCCACCTGTTAGGAAACAGCTGGGGATGCCATTCTTAGGCTCCAGCAGAGGGCACTATAGTCCTGGCTTTTCAAACAGGAGCCTGAATGGCACAATTCAGCCGAGAATGAACTGGCCCAAGCCTTTAAGCCCCTCCGCCTTTCCAAATGGATAAACCTACTGAAGTTATAGAAATGTATCTTGGGGCGCCTGGGTAGCTCAGTCGGTTAAGCGTCTGCCTTTGGCTCAGGTCATGATCCCGGGGTCCTGGGATGGAGCCCTGCACCAGGCTCCTCCCTGCTTCTTCTTCTCCTGCTCCCCTGGCTTGTGCTCGCTCTCTCTCTCTCTCTCTCTCTCTCTCTCTGTCAAATAAAAAATAAATAAAAAATAAAAATAAAATTAAAAAAAAAGGAAAGGAAATGTATCTTGGAAACAACCCATATGTCTTTAGCTGCTACAGACCATCATCCCCTATCCACCTGAAATTAGAGGAGAAAAGATACTCAAGCTACTCGTAGCTTCAGTCTGCCAAAGTCTAAGGAATAGGCACCTCCAAGATGAGTGACTATGTCTATAGAGCAACAAATAGGCCACTTTTTCTATGGAGGCTCCGCCTTTCCCCACTAGTTTTCCCCACTGAGAGTGGTCCAATCTACAGCAGAGTGGCCCACCGGGTTCAGTCCTTTCTGTTGCCCCAGTGCTGGACATAGGAAATGATACTCCACATTTCAGTGGAGTTCAAGGAGGCAGGGATCTGCCTCTGGAACAAGGTAATGGATATCATATGCCCCACCGAACTCCAAGCTGCTTCCAAGGTGAGCAGACACCTTTGACAGGACTCCCATTGAGCTGCACACAAGGGATTCCAGCAAGAGGCTAGTTCTATCAGTTTACGTTTTCCCATAGTCCTTTGTCTTGCCTGGAAGCCGTGATTAGATGATTTCAAGAACAGGTTAGTGTGGTAGTTAAGACCATGGGCTCTGGAGCCAAACTGCCTGAGTTAAATTCATGCTTCTGTCATATGCTAGTTTAGTGAACTTGGGCAAATTACTAAACTTCTCCAGGACTCTGTTTCCCTATTTGTAAAATAAGATAATAATCATAGTACCTACCTTTTAGAGTTGTGCTGAGTGCATTCACTAAGTATTAGCTTGATTTATCGTTATCATCCCTAGAAGATCCATGTAGCCCCTTTTACATCAGCAGTCTGCAGCCAACACTAGGTTCTCTGTTATCCCGTGCCCCACCTACTTCCCATGTGTTCAGAATCCTGAACAAGTGCACCACTTTGAGGAAGATATTTTTGGACACAAAGGCAAAGGAACTGCCCCCATATGTAAAATGTGCCCTAGTTCCCTGGGCTCATGCTCCTGTCCACTCCTTCCCAATGCACTGACAATTTCCTTGTGCCAGGGAAGACAATAAACGCAAGACAGCCTCCCAAACATGTTTCAGCTAATTTCACTCTCTGTTATTGCTCCAGCCAACTTCAAGGGATTAATGCCCAGCATCTAATAGGAAATCCTAGATAGGAGTCATTTTTTATGTACAATACCACATTTTCTCTCAAACTGATCTTGTGTGAATTTCTAGTCAGGGTGGTATTACTCTGCTTGTGGCAACATCAACTTGCAAGTAATGTGTGTTAGATATTATCACCATTATGTACTAAGCATTTGGAACAGTCAGGCAAGTATCCTAACCTAGAAGTCAGAATTCTGGGAGCCATTGAGGTAGACCCATTCTAAAAATTCTTCAACCTGAAAACATTGTGGCCTGTCAGTCCCACTTACAACTAACCAGAGGCAATAGGCACAGTAGTGGATAAGGAAGATTTTGTGACCACCCCAGTGGTCCTAAGAAGCCGGTAGTATTGAAAAATCTGCAACATTAATTTGAGGGCGCCTGGGTGGCTCAGTTGGTTAAGCGACTTCCTTCAGCTCAGGTCATGATCCCGGAGTCCTGGGATCAAATCCCACATCGGGCTCCCAGCTCAGCGGGGAGCCTGCTTCTCTCTCTGACCCTCTCCCCTCTCATGGTGTTTCTCTCTCTCTTGCTCTCAAATAAATAAATAAGTAAATAAATAAATCTTTAAAAAAAAAACAAAAACAAAAAACATTGAGTAAGTGGAAGATCCACCCAAGTACTTTTGCACCACTCCAATGTCCTTCATAGAACATTCAAAGTATTAGATGTGGTCTTACGCAACTCCCTATTTATGGCCCAGTTCTAGAAGAAACGGTCAGGGCCCTTTGTATCTATTTACCACCAAAAACTATATGGAGCATAGCATTAACTGGGTGGATGAAGAACCTCTGTTATACTATCTACCCACAAAATGGTGAGTTCATCTACCTCGCCACAGTGTAGTTTGCTTATAAAGGGCTCATTGCCTTCCTCTACCCGGGACATGCCCATTCACAGTAGCTGTGGCATGATTTTTACCTACAGCTCACCACTCTTCACCCCAAGTGGCTTCTAAAACTTGGCAGCTGGGGGAAACTATGGGTTACCAAAAGTATCTTCTAGCTTGCCAAAAATCAATCCAAAGAGTATGCCAACTGGTGCTTGATTCAGGAGGAAGGCATCCAAATGGGTGATACTGTCCAGCACATCTCCAAGTACACAGTAACCATTTATATGGGAAGCTGGGAGCCTACTACTTAGAAACTGAGATAATAGAGAACATCACCTGGCTGTACCCTTACAGACAATCAGTCTGAGGCCTCAGAACCAGACAAAGAGCTTGTACAGTTACCTGCACCCAGACCAGTAATTACTTGCAGTCAGGGTCCCATTGCCCACATAGAATATGCTCTTACTCTTTCTCCTCAGAACATATCTACTTGGCCACAGACATTCTGGCACCTCCACCTTGCCCAAAGTCAAATGACACTGCTTCCAGGAACTGGCCCCTCATTGCTATAACCTGTGATGAAGTACAAATCAGCCCCCTGATTCAGTTCAGGTTTCCAGAACTGTATATTCTGTCACCTGTCCAAATCTTCAACTATCAAAGGAAGGGTTTCAAACAGTGCTCCTCTCTGGCAGGATCATTCTCAAAGAAGGTGAAAGGAGATTTCCCCTGGAGTGCAAAGGTGGGGAAGGAGGGACAGAAATGAATGAGTGGGGTCAAGCCAGAATGAAGGGGAAAAGCAGGAGCTGGGGAAATACTCCAGAAGAGAAGTGGCATTCCCGTTCTCCACCAGAGGTGAGTGTGTGATCACAACAATTTCCGGAGAATGGCAGACTTTGATCCAGTTCCTGACAAGCTCAGGATTCTGAGATGCAAGTCAAATCTAGCCTATTTAAGCAGAACGTGAATTTATAAAAAGAATATTGGTGGGATAACATCAAACTAAACAACCCTGCACAGCAAAGGAAACAATCAACAAAATGAAAAGGCAGCCTACAGAATGGGGGAAAATAGTTGCAAACCATATATCTGATAAAGGACTACTATCCAAAATACATGAGAAACTCCTATAATTCAAAAGAAAAAAAAACGATTAAAAATTGGCATAAGATCTGAGTAGACATTTCTCCAAAGAAGACACACATATGGCCAATAGGTATATTAAAAGATGCTCAACATCACTAATCTTCAGGGAAATTAAAACCACAATGAGATACCACCTCACACCTGCAAAAAAATGGCTGCTATCGAAAAAAAAAGAAAAAAAGAAAAGACGTTGGTGAGAATGTGGTGAAAAGGGGGAACCTTTGTATACTATTGATAGGAACATACACCGGTGCAGCCATTATGGAAAACAGTATGGCAGTTCCTCAAAAAAGTAAAAATAGGGGCGCCTGGGTGGCTCAGTAGTTAAGCTCGGGTCATGATCCCAGGGTCCTGGGATCGAGCCCCACATCGGGCTCCCTGCTCAGCGGGAAGCTTGCTTCTCCCTCTCCCACTCCCCCTGCTTGTGTTCCCTCTCTCACTGTGTCTCTCTCTGTCAAATAAATAAAATCTTTAAAAAAAAAAAAAAGTAAAAGTAAATCCTATTTCTGGGTATGTATCCAAAGAAATTGAAATTATGATCTCAAAGAGATATCTGCACTTCCATGTTCCTTGCAGCATTATTCACAGTAGCAACATAAATGTCCATCAATGCATAAATGGATAAACAAATGTCATATATACACACACATACAATGGAATATTATTCAGCCTTAAAATTAAGAAGGAAGTCCTGCCATTTGCAACAACATGGTGAACCTGGAAGACATGCTAGGTGAAATAAGCCAAAGAAAGACAAATACTATATCACCATTTATATGAAGAATCTAAAGTAATCAAACTTGTAGAAGCAGTAGACTGGTGGTTGTCAGAGGCTCGGCAGGGGGGAAGAAATGGAGGGGCAGTAGTCAAAGAGTACAAAGTCGCCGTTATATAAGATGAATAAATCCTGGAGATCTACTCTACATTACAGAACCTGTAGTTAATACTGTATTATACACTTAAAATTTTCCTAAGAGCATAGATCTTCTATTAAATGTTCTTACCACAAAATAAGTAATAACAATAAAGAGGGTGGGAGGAAATTTTTGGAAGGGACGGATGTTTATGACCTAGATTGTGGTGATGGTTTCACAGGTGTACACTTACCTCCAAACTCATTAAGTCATATATATTAAATACGTACAACTACTTGTATGCCAATTTTACAATAAAGTTTAAAAAAAAATATTGGGAAGTACATAAAAGCTGTAAAAGGAACAGAGAAGCAAGTTTGGTGGACAGTAACCGAATCATGCTGCAGGCCTGGTTGGGCACAGACACTGTGTTCAGGACTGTGGCAGGCACTGTTGCCACCAAGGACCCCGGGCTCTGAATGTGCTGCTAGAAATAAGACGCGGCTTCACTGCTGGCACTTCCCATTAGTAGAAGACGACTACATAGCCCCTGCTTCTCTGCAACCTTCCTCTTTGGTTCAGAATCTGAAGCAGTTGTCTGGCCTAGCCCAAACTCTTTGCCCATGCCCTAGCTGCAAGAGAGCCTGGCATCTTGGTCCATTTGGACAGCTGTCACAGAATGCCATAGACTGGGGGACTTATAAACAACAGAAATTTACTTCTCACAGTTGTGGAGGCTGGAAGTCTGACATCAGTGCGTCAGCGTGGTCCGATGAGGGCCCTCTTTCAGGTTGCAGACTTCTCATTGTGCCTTCATGTGGTGGAAGGGGCGAGGGAGCTCTCTGAGGCCTCTTAGAAGGACACGAATTCCATTCATAAGGGCTCTACCCTTATGACCGAATCACCCCCTAAAGGTCCCACCTCCAAATACTGTCACCTTGGGAACTGGGTTTTCAACATACGAATTTAGGGGGAACACAAACATTCAGACCTGGATAAGGAAGCTCTGGTCTTTTCAGCCTCCATAGTGAGATTCCAGTTTTGCTTTGGAGGGGATTCCCAAACCCCCATAAGAATGCTAGGTCTAGGGGCACATGGGTGGCTGAGTCAGTTAAGCGTCTGCCTTCAGCTCAGGTCATGATCCCTCGGTCCCGGGATCGAGCCCCACAATGGGTTTCCTTTCCCTCTGCCCCTCGCCCCATCCATTCTCTCTCTCTCAAATAAATAAAATCTTAAAAAAAAGAATGCTAGGTCTACACTGCCCTACTCTACCCTACCTATCCTTACCCTACTCTACACTACTTTTCCAGCCCCTTCCCTGCCCCCTCCACTTTACCTTGCACTAATCAGGCTCCAAATCAATAGCAAGCTAAAACCTCTCTACTGCTTCTGTCTTGTACACACTTGCTATCCTGCTGCCTGAAATGCTCTTCCTGATACCACTATGTCCCATGGACTCCTTCTTATCCTCCAAGACTTAGCTCAAACGTAACTTCCCTATCAGACCAGTTAAAGTTCTGCAAATATGCCAATTCCAGGAAATGAGCGTCCATCCAGATAAAGGACCTTTTTCACCTGCACTAACCCTAAGTATCTGTCAATATCCTGATTCCAGTAGGAGGCCACTCAAAACCCAGGAGTCAGGAGCAAGAGAATGGTGAGGGAGGTCTCACGATCACTGGGTTCTCCCTCCCTCCCTCCTGACACAGGCATTGTAATTTGACATCTGAGATCCTAGGATCAGATTTGAGTGGTGAGGAGGGATCCCTGCCCTATGCCTGGTTGGCATGGAGACTAGAGACTCAGAAAATCAAATAGCCCTATTTGCTAAGTACTCATAACAAGTCTGCTCTTGTTTCAGACCAGGAGGAGCTGGCGCCCACTAGGCTTCCCCCTATTATCCCAGAAGATGGGAATTATTCTGTGCACCAGAATAGCCACAAAAGTTACCACGAAGCTGTAAAGAAGGTGTTGTTAAAGACACGTAAGTATTGAGTCTGGGGGGCTCAGTCAGTTACGCTTCTGCCTTTGGCTTGGGTCATGATCTGGGGCTCCTGGGATCGAGCCCCGGTCTGGCTCCCAGCTCAGTGGGAAGCCTGTTTCTCCCTCTCCCTCTGCTGTTCCCCCTGCTGGTGCTCTCTCTCAAATAAAATCTTTAAAAAAAAAAAAAAAAAGACATGAAAGTATCCTGGAGTGGGCACCATGCTAGGCACAGAATAGATATGCCTGAGTTTGTAAAGAATGGTTGGGCTGTGATGGGGCATGGTTATAGGGCAGGGGGAAGAAAACAGCCAAAAAGGGAAACTGAGAAAAAGGAGGGTGAAAGTAGACTTGAATGGTAGCGTGAGCGAGATGAAACAAATTGAATCAGACCCGGAAGCAGAAGCTCCGTACTGGAGTCATAGTTCTGCCTCTTTAAGTGTCTTACGTTGGGTAGCCACATATCTTCTATTAATCTTTCTCATTAAGAAAAAGAAAAGAAAATGCCTGCTCTACCAATCTTACAGAATTGTTGTGAGGATCACAACAAAATGAGACAATTTAGGACAGTACTTTGTATATTATGTGCTATGCCTGTGAGGAGTGGTAGACCAAGCACTGGCTTTGGAATTTGAGCTGAGTTTAAACTCCAAACAAATTGTGTGACCTTGGGCAAGTTCCTTTAACCACTCAACCTCTCTGAACCATCTGAAAATGGGAATCATACTCTAACATTGTTGTGAAAGTTAGAGAAAATGTACATTTAAAAAAGCATCACTACTGATACATGAGAGAACTTCTAGGAATCTTCAGGGAGTTATGCTATGCAAAGAAAGCCAATCCCCAAAAGATCACATACTGTATGATGCCATTTATGTAACATTCTTAAATGACAAAATTATAGAAATGAACACCAACAGGGGCTAGGAGGGCATGGCTATAAAAGGGCAACTCCTAGGGCGCCTGGGTGGCTCAGTTGGTTAAGCGTCTGCCTTCGGCTCAGGTCATGATCCCGGAGTCCCAGGATCAAGTCCCGCATCGGGCTCCCCACTCAGCGGGAAGCCTTGCTTCTCCCTCTCCCTCTGCCTGCCGCTCGCCCTACTTGTGCTCTGTCAAATAAATAAATAAAATCTTTTAAAAATGGGGGGGCAGCTCCCTTTTCCTGTTGGGGGAAATTGGGTAAAGCATACACAGGAGCTATGTATATCATTTCTTACAACTATGTGTGAATCCATAATTATCTCAAAATTAAAGTTTAATTTAAAAAACTAAGGTACTTTCAGAAACTTAAAAAGACATATGGATAGAGTATCTAAGAGTTATTCCTAATAGCAAATTCTTTTTAAGAGCTTATAATCAATCAATAGGGAAACAACTAAGTCAAAAACGTACCATCTACTCAATGGTATATTACAGATTTTTTAAAATAATGATTATAAAGACTATATAGCCAGAATATTAGGCTAATTCTAAGTGTAAAGAATATACAAATTTTATACAATGGTTTAATTAGATTTATCCACATCAAGAATAAAAACGCCAAAAAAACTAGGTAAGTCTGATACTATTTCAAAATCTTAAGAGCACCTAATACATTTAGAACATGATAGGCACTTGATAAATGAATCTATTAGCAGTATCTAAATATGAGGTGGTATCATTGCTTAGTTTCAGAGAATTACCTGGAATGAGAAAAGGAAGGAATTTTTTCAGATAAGAGGGAAGGGAAAGAGGAAGATTAAGCCTGGGGGATGGGGGTAGGGGAAGCCAGTAGAGTAGACCCATCTTGCACAATTCCCGAGTGGGTTGACCACCTGCTTTTCCACCATCTTAGCCCTTGGGGAAAGCTCTCTTGGAGATGGGCTTAGTAGCAGCAGGAAGAACCAAGACTGATTCAACTGACCATGAAGGGTGTGAGCTGCTGGAATCCGGAAGTGAAGCTGGGTGTGGTGGCCAGATTCCCAGGACTTCTCAGTACAGGGTCGAGGCCCAGTTGCTAGGTTGGGCTTGTGCTGCCGTGAGGCACAAAAGGGGTTATCCAGTATCCACAAAAGATACTGGATAACCTGCCCTTCCCCAACCATTCAAGTCCCCAATCAGGTCTTCAGAGTCCCCTTGACTGATGCTCAGAACTTCAGCTTCTGGCGGTCCCGTGATCCAGGAGTGCGCCCAGAGGAAACCATGCCATGGATCCGAAGCCCCCGCCACTGCCTCATCAAAAGCCCAATGACCAGGTTAGGTTGGGATGGGTGAGGGTGAGACTAAGGGAGGAACTCCCTCCACTTAAATCCTTAGAGACTGTTTCATCTCTTCTCAGTTAGGGAACAGAAGACAAAGTTGGGGTCTTACCAGGGATAGCTGGCCCCAGGACCTGACATTCAAAAGAGCTAAAGCTTTGTTTCTATCTTTGTGTTTCGCCTTGTGGCTATGACTTCTGGCGCAAGCACAAGACAAGTGTCTATAGCTTTCCTAGGGGAGTCCAGGGATGTTTCTGCTCCCTTCATTGCGGCCTCCCACCCTCCAACCACCATTCACTGGCAGTAGCCATACTTCCTCATTACTGCCCCTGCCCTCTCTGCCCTGAGGCAGTCTTGGGAGATGTTCAAGGACACCACCACATATACACCAGCCTGGCCTGGCCGAATCTGAGACCCTCTCTCTCTTTTCCAGGTTCATGGATCACTCTGTTCTTAGTGACAGAAACTTCAGTCTGTATTGAGCAGGATGTGTTTGCAGAAGAGCAAGACGGACCGTGGAAACAGGGCAAAGAAAGAGAAAGTGGGAGAAGGTGTCCTGGTTCCACTGACTGACTAATGAGAGGAGGTGATGGCAAAAGCAGAGTAAACAGATTGGACTAGAGTCACTTGTGTGTGCTGGAAGTGAGGCGGAGGGAAATTATTCCAATGCCCAAATTCCTGTGAGATCAGATGTATGGGGGCCAGAATTTGGTGTTTGGTTTGGGAGGAGCCAGGGTACAGAAAAGACCACCAAGGGGGTCTTGACCTCATGAATGGCAGGTGTCAGAGTAACAAGTCTGGGAAGACACACACTGGTTCTCATGATGCTAAAGGGTCTAGAGTAGTCATGCTCTCTGAAGACTGCAGCTTCACCTTCGCAGCGAGAAAACCAGAAGAAGCCCTCTAACCACAGAGGAAAAGAGGCTCAGAGCCCTCCAGCAGGAGGCTGCCTCCTGTACCCAGCTCTGCCACTTCTGACCCAACCCAGGGCCCAGAACATCTTCAGAGAGCTAGGAATTTTACAAAGAATTTGATTTTATTGATATTTAAATATATTAAATATTTCACTGAAATACATGATACACCACCCTCCCCCGCCCCACAGTGGTTACATTATAAAACCAAAGTCCATGGGCCTCCCATCCACTGACTTCCCCCATCACCTGGTGAGAAAGGGGCCGATGGTAGCCCAGGAGAAGGGCATGGCTGGCACTGTGGTATGGGGAGTGGGTGTGGACAGGCCCCTCCCACTTGGCAAGAAGCAAAGACAACTCACCGAAGACTGAGGTCTTCCCACTCTGGTCTCCTTACACCCTCACCCCCAACCCAGGGCTCCAAGCAGTCCCTTCCTATCCAGGGATATGGCTGGGGAAAGGAAGTTGATTTTCTGTCTGGACCAACTAGTCTTTTCCCCTCCTCCTAGCCATGGCTAATGAAGTGCCCGATGGCCCGTTTGGTCAATGCATGAAGATCCCCCAAGGGAGGCAATACGAGCCAGAAACCAGGCCTCTGCAAGGAGCTTGAGTCAGAAAGGGCACGAGGAAGGGCAAGAGTACCACCTATCCCTTCCATTCCCCAAACCCAGCAACTCTGGGACCCTCTCTCCTCTGTCTCTCTCATCACCTCCAAGACAAAATGATGTTCAAGCAAGATTCAGGCTAATGCCTCTGACTTAAATAGGTACAGACAGAAAAACCAAGGCACCAACTAATTCAGGCCTGAGGCAAGGAGGCTGCAAGGAAAGGAGTAAAAGGAAGGCAGAGATAGGAAGGGAATCTAGAGTCCAACCTTCCAACCCTCCTTCTAGGCCTTGCAGGCTTCATGGGGACTGGGGAGCCAGGAACACGCTAGACTGAGACTGAAGGCTGCGGAACGCCAAGTCTCAGGTTCCCTTGCCCTATCCCCTAGTACCAGAACCTGGGTCCTCAGAGAGACCCCATGCTACCTCGGTCCCAAAGTATACCACCAGCTGGGGAACCCAGGAAATTCCTGAGCCTCTGCCCACCAAACCCCAGACAGTTCAAGTGCACGGAGCACTGAGGCTCAAGCAGGCGCTTGGGTCCCTGCCCCAGGCAGGGAGACAGTCAGGCTGCACATGCGGCCCCCAAATGGCACTTAGGGATTTGGCACAAAAAGCGACTCCTCTCACCAGGGCCACCTTCCTCTTGCAACCACACCCCATGCCACTCCTGTGCAACCTAGGCATCTCTCTCCATCCCTTGAAATCAGAAGCCCTGCCTTATTCCCAGAAGACAGAGGCCCACAGGAGAGAGGCAACCCCGGGCAGAGAGCTGAGGAGGAGCACAAGGACACACACAGACCTGGGAAACAGCTGCACACACAAAGGCCAACATGCACACACATTACACAGACACACAGGCCCTCCCCAGGGCCAAAGACTTGGGAGGACGAGTTTGAGATCAGGGTCACTCTCCTCCGTGCCCTGACCCTTTTCTATTTGGCAACAGAATGGGTAGAGATGCTCTGTGTCCCCTTGCCAGCAGACAGCAAGAGAGGAGGGGGGGGGGGGGGGGGCGCGCGGGGCAGAGTGACCTGATCATGACCCCAGTGGGGCCCTCAGATCAAGAGTCTGGTACCACCCCGCTCCCTGGCTGGCCTGCTCTCTTTGGCACCTGCCCGTGAACTTTCAACTCCTGGTCTTCTGACATCCGCACACACCCACTTGCTCTCTGGCTGGGCATTTTCACAGTACCAATGAGGCCAGATGCCCCTTTCCCTGGAGCTGTGCAGGAACTGGGGCTAAATCTGAGCTGTCAAAAGTCCCTTTGTTCCCCTTTGGGGACAGATCATGGGACTAGGATTTGGCAAATGGAAACATTCCCCTGAAACATGGACAGAGCTGGGTCCCCAGGGCATCTCCCTCCTCTGCCCTGTGCCTAGGAGGGAGAACTGACCAGGGTGGGGTACCCAAGGCCAGTGCTGGGGATGCAGGCATAGCAGAGGCAAGCATGGAATAGGCACTCCTCAGGCCTGCCCCAGTCTTTGTACAAAATATTCCCAGGAAAAAGAGGGAAAGGAAGGGCCCAGCCCTGAGTCTGTTGCCCAGACAGACAGGGAAAGGGTAGGCATGGCAAGCTGCCATTTTAATCCCTCAGGCAGGAGGTCTCCTTCCACCTCTACTGCTGCCCCCCTCCACCCCCCCACCGGCCCCCTGGCTCCCGAAAGCTGGAACAAAGAGGCAACAGCCCTATCCCAGTTGGAAAAGTAAAAGTCACTTGCATAATCCTCTTGGTATCCCTTGTGTTCACCAGCCTGAGGGCAGACGAGCATGATCCAAGCACAGCCTGCTGGTGTGCTCCCTTCTGTGGTCAGCAAGGTCTAGAGGCTTCGTGCCCCCTGCCATGGCTCCACCAAGCGAGCCCAGAGTCCACTCAGATGCCCACCTTGGTCCTGACAGCTGAATCTGTAGCTGGGCCCTGTTAACTGGGGGGGCCCCCGTTGAGGAAGTAGGTGGTCATCTCCCCCTTGCCCTTCACCTTGACCACCCCTCGACACTCCAGCTGGTAGCCTTTGGCAGCTAGAACCTGGTACAAGTCCGTGGTCACCTGGGGGATGGGAGGGGAACCCATTTAGCCTGGCATCCTTCCTACTGCATTTGTAGGGGTCCAGGGGTTCTCTGATCATGCTAGCCCCACCCCAAACCACACACCCCCCCAACCACAGAACACTGCCACCCTACCGCTGTCCTAGCTGACCTCAGAGAGGGACCTGCAGAAGCCCTCTAGACCCATACCCTTCCCAGCCTCTGCCCACATCCCCCTCACCTGGATTCGGTCAGGGACCCCCGTGCTGTCCATACGGCTAGAGACATTCACTGTGTTCCCCCAGATGTCATACTGCGGCTTCCGAGCCCCAATGACACCTGCCACGACTGGGCCCATGTTCAGCCCTGCGATGGGGACAGCAGGAAAAAACTGAGACTAATGACATTCCAGGGTCAGCCCAGGGAGTCATCCCACCTCCTGGAACCTTTAGAAGGACCCAGAGAAGAAAGTGACAAAGGGACAAGTGTCCTGGTTGTAAAAAATGGCAGATCTGGGCATGTCCTGAGGCGCTCCCCTGAGTGAAGACAGCCACTGCCATCACAGTAGCTAAATCCACTAAAAGCTCGCTCTGCGCCAACCCCTCCGGGAAGCATTTTGCATTCCATTACTTCATCCCCTCAACGGCCCTCAATGGTAGGTATCATGCCCATTTTACAGATAGCCTTGGGGAGCTGAGAGGAGTTGGGCAACGTGCTAAATAAGCCAGTAAGTGGAACAGCCAGAGTTCACACCAGAGTGACTCCAGAACCCACGCCGTTAACCGCTCCTCCCACCCACCAGCTCCCAGCTCATCTCAGAGGTGCCTCTCAGACTGGCCATACATAAGGACACAGGTACTGGAGTGTAAATAAACCCGGTTTTGAATCCCACTGCAGCCATCTACTAGCTGTTTGGCCGTGGCCAAGTTATTTTAACCTGAGAGTCAGTCTCTATCCGTAAAAGGGGATGACAACGTGAAGATTAAAATGTCTAGGACAGGGCCTAGCACACAGTAGGCCCTCAACGAATGATCTCTGTTCTAAACGTGAGACGAGACAGGAGGTGGGAGAAAAGGACATCCCGCAGGATTCCTGATGGGGCGTCTGTGACACCACCCCTAGGCTGCTTCCTTGGCCTCACCCAGAAGCAGCCCTGGGAAGAGCCCCCATGCAACCAGGCCATCTCACCAATCTTCATCTGGAAATTGTTGAAGGAGTGCTCATTGATGTGTTTCATCTGCTCCATGAGCCGCATGGCGTAGTCGGCCAGGGCGGTGATGTGGGAGCGGCCTGCCTGATCGTAGGTGCTGGCGTTCAGCCCTGAGGCCGCCATGTAGGTGCTACCGATGGTCTTGATCTTCTCCAGCTGCCGGAACCGCTCCTCGCTGATGATCTGGCCAGCACGGGGAGACCCGACTGTCAAGGCAGAGAGGCCAAACGCACGCACCCTGCCCGATGCTCACTCTTGCCCTGCCTCGGCCTCTCCCCGCTTCCCTGTTTCAACAGCTCCCCTCCTTCGAGTGAGTGTGCCCCCGCCTTCCAGCTGTCGTTCTCAAGGCGGGACCAAGGAGCCGGAACACAGGGCTCCTTCGCCAGGCAGTCCGTCAGAACCCCAGGCCAGGACTTAACGCGTACAGCTTCAGCTCAGCTTCAAAAGCTCCCTCGCAGAATCCGGGACCACAGAAGGGATATTAGCCACCAGTTATTCTAACTGTCACTTTTTGGGAAACTGAGTGCCAGAGTGAAGAAGTGACTTGGCTCCAAAACAGTAAATGGCTCATTCCTGACCTGGATATTCAGGATACTTCCTCATGCTCGCTTCCATTTTCTCTATTCAGGGGCCCATCTTGCTTCCTTGGGCTCACATGGGGCTCTGTCCGCAGACCAGTGCTTTCGTATCCAGTGACACCCAGCTGATACCCATCCCGTCCCCCCCCCCCCCCGAGCCTCCTGTCCTTTGCTCCCTGGCAGTGACGGCCCCGCCGCACTGAGGCCGAGCTCCTTGCTGCCTCGGACACCCCGGCGGGTCCTTGTCCTTGCCTCTGCTGTGCCCCCCCGACTCCTACCCCGACATCTCAGGGTCCCATCCACCCTCCCTCCCCCGCCATCCAGCTACCCCTCCAAACCCAGCCTTCCCATCCGAAGTTCTCCCCACTCCCCCAGCCGCCCCCCCCCCAGCTGCTCGGCGGCAACAGCAACCAGACAAGCACCTCATCGAAGTCGGCGATGATCTCGTTGAGCAGCCGCAGGCACTCGACGCCCTCGTTGTTGGCCTCCAGCTCCACGTAAAACTCGGAGAAGTTGGCGATGGAGGCGAACATGACGGCCACGCACTCGCACGACTGATAGTAGAGCTCGTCGTTCCGGCGCTCCCGGGCCAGGAAGTGGGCAGCCACGTCCTTGGGCAGAATGTTGTGCAGCAGCCTTCGGTTGTAAGCCTGGAGTTCCTCCATCTCCTCCTTCTCCCCTGTTGCCTGTGGACACCACACCCATCACCCATGGCCCAACATTCACAAGGGGCGGGTACAGCGGCCGATGCCTGCAGACAGGCATCAGAGGGAATCACGGGGAAGAAGGCAGGCATGGCCGGATGGGACCTAAAGAACAGGCAGGGGTGAAGAGCAGGGACAGGATGACGCAGGGGTGAAGGGGTGGGCGCAGAGAAGGCTCGGAGCCAGGGTGGGCTTGGGCGGCCCGAGCCTCGGCCAGCTGACAAGATGCATTTCTGGCTTGGCCCAGGTCCCGTCCCCAGGACCCTCCCCCTGCCCCAGAGGCCCGCGCTCGGTCACCTGCAGCTTCCAGAGGAAGTCCAGACGCGCAGTCGATTCCACCTGCTGGGCGTGCAGATACAGCGCCAGTGCGAAAACCAGCAGAATCACGGGGGTCATGTACTTGAGCGCCACCCTCCCCGCAGCTGGGCTGAGGGTAAGCAGAGGCAAGCTCAGGGTCTGAAAGAGGCACGGGGCAGCCTTACCCTTCCCCGCCCCAGAGCCCTCACTCACCAGTCCAGCCCATCGAAAGTCTCATTGGAAGAAGCCCTGGCAAGAAGATACAAGAAACAACGTCATCGGTTCTTCTTGGGTTGCTGGGTGGGGGCAGAGGGAAGGGGAGGCAGAAACTGCATTTACCGAGCACAGAGCATAAAATCAGGCACAGGGCCAGGGCCTTTGCTTACACGAACTCGTTAAGAGCAGAGGTTAAGAGAAGGTTCCACTCCTGGCTCCTCGACTTACCTGTCCTGTGACCCGGAACAAGTTGCTTAAGTCTAGGCCTGTTTCCTCAGCAGTAAAAGAGGGACGAGATCTAAATAACACGCACAAGAGGCCTAGCGCGGCACCTGGCGTGCAGGAAGGCTTCGACAAAGGTTAGTTACCATGATCTTTACAATCCCCTACGATACAGGTGCCACTGCCATTTTACAGATGAGGAAACTGAGGCTCAGACACGTTAACTCACCTGCCCAAGGTCACACAGCTAATGAGCAACAGAGCGGGATTCAAACCCAAGTGGACTCCAGAGGCTTTTCCTACCACCACACCAAGCGATGGCCCCATATCACAAGGGATGGGGTTTGCAGAGGAAAAGCCAGTGTGGTAACCCCGCCAAAGGCCCTAAGCAGGAGTCAGACGTTTTGGTTCCCAGCCAGGGCTCTGCCACAAAGCAGCTGTGTGACCTACAAGTGGTTAAGAGAATGTGTACGAAGAAACCATGCAAATGAGAGAGGGAATTTTTTTAAATGTCTGGCCTAAAGATACAGGGACTTCCCAGGACTGGGGTTTCCTTGGGGTGACTGTGAAGTCACGTGCTGGGAGCTCCTCCCCTGCCTCCTTTTCCGCCACAGGTGAGGGGTGAGTGATAGCATTCCAAGGGCACAGAGACCTGGGCACCAGAGAGACTCACAGTGACCAGCAGGGTCAGGAGGCTCCTAGGGAGTGAAAGGGGTTGAGGATAAACTCACAAGCCATGGACACCAAGCAGCAGGTCATAGTTGTCAAAGATGGTGGCTGGGGGGCCCAGCAGAAGCAGCACCAAATAGATGAGCCCCAGGACAAAGATCATGGCCAACTTCCCGATGCTACTGATGTGCAGGAAGACAGAGCTGGCCAAGAGACTCAGCAGCATGTTCCCAACGAAGTACTGGGGGGGGAGGGGGCGATGGCAGAGGTGGTGTTGGATGAAGCCACGGCACCCCCGACCCCATGCAGGAAGAGCCCTGCACTCCCCTCCACAACCTCAAACCCAAAGCTCCTTCAGCCTCCACACCCCGCCCCCCAGCACACCAGGGCCCCTGGCTGCTTCTGCCACAGGGACGCTGGTGAGACCTGGGCCCCCAGTGCCCATCGCCAGGCCTGACCCAGAGGAGTCGACAACTAGTACTGATTGGAACCCCAACCCATTCCCGCCTGAGCATGGCTTGGACACCTCAGGGAAGCTGCAAGTGGGTGCGGTGCCCTCACACAGGGGAGCATCCAGGCCCAGAGAGTAATTGAGGTGCTGCAGGTGGCAGGCGGTGATGTCAGCGGGTGTTACATTCAGCATCCGGGCTGCGCAGGTCCGTATGGGGGTGTGGTTACAGGTAAACTGCAAAAGTTGGGGGAGACACATCAGGGTAAGCACGGAGGGGAGTGGTTACAAGGGCCATGCCCCCCTGCCTTATACCCTGGAGATCAAAGTTCTCACTGAGGGTGACAGAAGGTACAGAGAGCAAGGAGAAAGGGGGACTCGAGTTAACCTCATCCCCTCCTTTGGCATAACGAGTTCTAGGAGGGCAGGAAATGGGCCTTCTTCCTCTGCCTACCCCCAGGGCCCAGAGCAGTGCTTGGCACAGACGAAGGGAAGAAGAGTCCCCACTGGACCTTTACCATGTTGGCGATGGCAGAGGTGAACACAAGCAAGACTGAAAAGATGCCAACCACAGTGCTGTGTGCCCGAGAGCGGACAATGCTGCGGGAAAGACGTCGCAGGGCCTTGGGGAAGAGCTGCGGACAGGCCAGAGACCGGGAGTTAAAGACGGTGTCAGCCAAGGGGGAAGGCCAACCAGGGATGGGGCCCGGCGGGCGGGGGGAGGCCTGGCCTCCTCCTCCCTGTCCCCACGTGCCTTACCAGCCCAGCCCAGCCAGCGCCCGCCCCCACCAGCCCTGGAAGAACCCCCAACGTACAGAGCCGCAGGAGGGCACGGCACAGGTCAGCACGGTGGTCAGCAACAGCAGGAAGATACCGGCATAGATCCCAAGCAGCAGGGTTGAACTGCGGCAGAAGGGGGCCGGGAGGAACGTTACTCTGGGGTATCTGGGCGTCCTTGTCCCACTCCCCAGATGGGCGGGGTGCGGGCTCCACGGACCGTAAGCTTGCAGGGCATGGGTGTCCGGGAAGGTTCTGGGAAGTGGTGGAGGGAAGAGAAGCAGAGTGAGGGGGGACAGGGCTCTCACTGTGGGAAGACGAGGAGCTGGATAAAGCAGATGAAGCAGAAGACCAGCAGCGCACAGGCCACGTAGGCTCCGAAGCGGGGGTCCACCTTCCGTGAGTACTGAGGGGGAGGAGGCTGAGCTGGGCGCTGGGCTCTGCCCTGGGGGAGGCAGGGCACTCCCCGGGGCCCCAAGGAGGGGAAGCAGTGGCCCCGGTGATAGGAATCCCCCCTGTGCCCTGTGGTCGCGCCTCTCCCCCCATTCCCAAAATAACCTCTCCTGTTCCCTCACTTGTGCTCAGCCTTCCTGCCTGGACCTCCCCTCCTCGCCCGGCCCTCGTCCCTCTGCCTCTCAAATCCCCCAAACCTTCTTTTCAAGATCCTCTCTCTGGAAGGTGAGCAGGAAGCGGCGCACGTGGTCCTTCCGTAGCTGATCAATGCTGCGGGCATCGATGGCACGGCCCAGGAACTCATCTACCTCATCCTCGGGGTTCAGGGCATCTTGGGCACCCCGGCTGAGGGCAGGGGACATGGCTTCACCAGGGGCATGAGCAGTGCCATGTGAGAGGCAATGAGAAGGGAAGGGCATGGGCAGCACCCAAGAACAGAGTGAGCGGGGGTGTGGCCCTGGCTCCCCCATGACACACCTAAGGTCCAGGAAAGAGGGGGCCTCAGCTCCCCGCAGCCCTGTCCCAGGCTGCAAGTGCCTTCCCTCCTACTCTTCCCCCCTCCTCGATAACCTGACTTACTTGTCTTTGCTGGAGTCATCAATGCCCTGGAGAAAGGGACAAAGTGTGCCAGTGAGGTGAAGGGCAGACCACCCTCACCTCCATCATCCCTTCCCCATCCCCAACGGTGCACTGAGGGATCCCCCCATGTACTCTGCGGGGCTCGGGACCCCTGGTATGAAGTCATTCCTCCTGCCCCCAATACCAAAAGTCGTACGTGGAGACGCAGGAGCCACAACAAGGAAGGCAGAAGAGAGAAGGGGGGGTACAGAGTGTCAGGCAAGTGAGGCCTCAGGTCCTAGTGCCGCGGGCCCCTCACCATCTGGCGGAAAGCCTTGGAGTCCTTGGTCCGGGAGAAGGCACGGTCAGGCACCCAGCGGGGCATCAGCCCTTCCATGGAGTTGGCCCGTGTCCGCTGCAGCTTGGCCAGCATGGCCTTCTCCTCTTTCTGTGCAGGCAGCCGGGTGCAGGATCAGAAAAGGGGCCCGGAGAAGAAATCTGTCTGCTGCCCACATTTGCCCTCCTCCCTGCCTGCCTCCCCCCCCCCCACGCCCCCACCCCGGCCTGACCCGTTTCTGGCTGGCTCCCAGGATGAGGAAGGTCTCAATGTGCTGCTCCTTGAGGTAGGCGTTACGCTCACCGCCGCGGCCTGGCTCCACCTCATAGTCCCCATTCAGGTACTGCAGCGTGGCCCGGGTGATATGGATTCGGCTGGGAGGGAACAGGAGGGTGAAGCCTGGGCTTGCCCACCTCATTCCCGTCCCCGTCCCTCACCACCTGTACCCCACACTCACCCGGCCCGGCCCCCCGCCTCCATGTGGTTGGCCAGCGTCACGTCATTGGACCACACGTCGAACTGCCACTTCCGCAGGCCAAGGACGCCACAGTGCACACGCCCGCTGTGGATGCCCACGCGCATGTTCACGTTCACACCGGTCACCTCACGCACCAGCCTGGGAGGAGGCGGCTCCAGTTCAGCTCCTGGCACGGTCCTCCCCACTCCCAGCCCAGAGCTCAGGCCCTTCACTCCCCTCGGAGCCGGACAGACAGGGACAGACCCAGATGCGCGGCACAGGAGCGCAGCCCTTGGCTGGACGTGGGCAAAAGGCTGCCTGGGTCTCAGAGACAAATGTTTGAGGACTATGTTCACCGGCCGTGGCCCTGCCGCATCCTGTGGAACTGAGCCAGAAAGGGGGGAGTCCCTGTTCTCCCCTCCGGCCAGCTCAGCTAGCACTTGCACCAGCCCAAATGCCCTCACGCTGGCTCCCCTACCCTGCCCGGCTGGCTAGGGCCTCAGCTGCACAGGCTGAAGAAATATGCATTCCCCTCCCTGGTGATGGGCCTCCAAGACAGAGAAATAGCCACAACTGAGGAAAAATCCTGAGGATATGTCAAAGGGTAGGAGTCGGTGGGGGCACCCTCGGTTCCAGGAGGCCTGGGAGGGGCACTGCTTACGAGATGGCCTCGATCATGTCCACCCCCATCTCCACACAGCAGTGGGCATGATCTGCCCGGGCCTCCGGCAGCCCCGACACACAGTAGTAACAGTCCCCTAAGATCTTGATCCTCAGGCAGTGATTTTCCTAAAGGGGAGAGTTGGGGAGAGGCGCTCTCACTCTCTTGCCCGCCCAGCACCCTCCCTGAGTCACCACCTGTCCCCACCGTGCCAGGCCGCCCCAGTAAGGCCATGCGCACGCCACCCCCAGCCCCAGCCCCCTCACCGCAGCCAGCTTGTCAAACCGGGCAAAGAGCTCGTTCAGGGTCATGACCAGCTCCTGTGCGGTGCACTGGGATGCCAGGCTGGTGAAGCCTTCAATATCTGCAAACAGGATGCTGTGGACAATGGCAGAAGATGGAAGGACCACGTGGCGCTCAAAGACTCCCTGGTCCCCCATCCCTCCCGGGCTCCTCCCCCTCCCCCCCTACCTGACATTGTCATGCTTCTGGATGTAGATCTTGTGGAACATCATGTCTTCCTTCTTTGTGTTGATATCTTCTTTCATCTCCATGGCAACATGCTGGGGCAACACGGACAGCAGCAGCCGTTCCTAGACCAGTGGTTTCAACGGGGCACCACTACCTTCTCGGCCTCACGCTGCAACCCCTCCTGACGCCTCCACCACCCCAGGGCCCTCCCAGACCCCTCTGGAGACCTGAGCTGCCCTTCTGGACCTCCCCCATGAGAGCCTACAGCAGGTACACGCCCCAGCCCGCTCTGAGCACCCCCGTGCAGCCCTCACTTGTGCTCCCATCTACGCTCTCCCACCCTCGGACAAGACAGGATCCCCAGCGTCACACAGCCTGTGTGATGCACGATCGGGGCGGGGGGGGGGGGACCATCCACACTTATTCCATGGAGTGGTACAAGGCAGCGGACCCAGTCTGTGGGTTCTTTGGGGGTGAGGACGGGAAAGGCCTCGGACAGGGAGAGCAGCCCCACCTGCTGCCGATTCTCATGCTGCAGGTGCAGCCGGGCCTGGATGTAACCACGGGTCTCCTGAAAGGCCTGGCGCTGAGACACCTCAGCCGGGTAGTGCGTGCAGATGCCGATGATGTTGGTGCAGATGAACAGCAACATGCTGGCACCCAGCTGCAAGAGGGCAGCAGTGGCAGACGCGTGACCACCCCCACCCCCACCCCGCGCAGGTGCAACTTGCTAGGCTCTCTGTGCATGCCTTCCCTCGGGGAGGAAGCCAGGATCCTGTGCCCTGTCTGTCCCCGAGCTGTCCCAACCCCTGTTAACACAGCTCCCCCTTCTCCCACAGGACTCCGGCCCCCTCCCCAGATCACTCCACAGCTAGAAATGGGACCTTTTCACAACTCCTGGGAGCAGAAGCACCAACCAGGGCAAGGTGGGTCATGGGGCCTGTGCCCAGCACACTACGATTTCCTGCCCCACAGTCAGCGCAAACAAAAAACAAATGCTGCTCCTTCTGCATGTAGATCTCCTCACAGGACAACACCCAGGAGCCTTGAGCTCTACATCCTCCTATCAATGCCCAGGACAAGTCACCTCATCTCTCTGGGCCTCTGTATGCTCATCTAGAACCTGGAGAGGAACAGTAAGAAGATTTCTAAAGTCCCTCCCTGCTCTGACATAACTTCATATAATAATTACGATAATTACTACTATTATTACTATTGGCTAATATGTTGGCTACCTCCTATTTAATATTCCTGATTTCTATAGCTGCCTCGTATACAGTAACTAACGGATTTCTCCTAACTCTATGAAACGGCTAACAGTATCTCATTTTAAAGGTAAGGCACTCCAGCACAGAGAAGCTAAGTAATGTGCCCAAAACCACACAGCTAATAGTGGCTGGTGTGGGACTTGAGCCCAGGACAGTCAGACTCCAAAGCCTGTGTCCAAACCCTACTGCACGGTATTCCAGATTTCCAAGATTCCTACTCACTTCACTCACCCAAGCTCTTGAGGCCTAGCCTCAGAGACCAGGCTTGGGAATCATCAATTCTACTAATGTGGGACCTTCCCTTCCACCTGGGAAGGGTTGCCCACCATGCCCCGGCACTCCCAATTCTTGGCACAGCCAGGCCCCATGCCCTAGGACCCCGATCTGAGGACAGTCAGAACCTCCTCAGCATCAGTAGCACTCACCGGAGAGCAAGTCTAGGGAAAACTGGCCTCAGTGTTTCTGGAAATTCAGGGGTTAACCTGGCACCTGTGGCTCCGCCCCAGAGTTGGCTGGGGCAGGGTTCTGGTTTGGGGAGAAGGGAGGGAAAGAGCACCAACTGGAAGCCAGGAATTCTGGGCTTTCCCCAGAACCAGAACTAGTCCTGCAAACTTGGGCAGGTCACTTAATCTCTGGGGCCTCAGTTTCATGTTTCTTAGATGAAATGGAGCGGTAGGTTCAGCAAACCCCCAAGCCATTTCTCACTCTGACCCTCTAGGAACGGCCTCCTAGCTTCCCTTCCCAGTCCAGCTCACAAGGCCCCCCTTCCAGCAGCAGGGCTGAAGAGGGGGGCACACTATCTCCCTTAGGGGTTTCTAAGAATAGCCCCCAGTGGGGGAGAAAAAGGGGGGGTTAACCAGGCAACTTCCCTTCCTGGCCCCAGGAGCCCAAGAGGAAAAAGTGAGTCATGGGGGAGGGAAGGGGAAGGGGAAGGGGGACGAGAGACTGAAATAGATCTGTACGCAGACCCCTATCGACTGTGAGAAAAAAGGGATGCCAGGGCACTCTAGGAGACTCCAGGAGGGGCCACTGGGTGAAACTGCTCAGTGCATCTGAATGAGTGGGTCAGAGGAGAATGAAGGCTCCTTCCCATGAGCGTGAGCAGGGCTGGATCTGGAAAGGGGCTGTGCAAGGAGCCTAGAAAGGAGGCCATGGCCCCAAGCCATCCAGATTCGCATAGGCCAACTGGACACAGAGACTCAATCCTTCTCAGTTCAGAGAAGGGGTATGGGCAACCCTGGCTCTGGGGACGGGCACAGGGGCAGGGGTGACTTTCCCCACTCACCCTAAGAACGTGCCTGCTGAGGCCTACTGGGTCAGGCTGCAGCTGGGTGCCCCTGGGGAGGCAGGAGGCTGGCACAATCCTGGCCTCCACGGGGCTGCGCCTCCCCAGTCAGGCCCTCGGCCTGGTTCTGGGCACCATGCCAGCTAAGAGCAGAGAAGAGACACCCACCCACCCCTGGCCAGCCAGAGAGAAGGCGGGGAGGGGAGGTGGGGGGGGGGCTGGGGAGGCACCACCTCCAAGCTCCTCCTTCCCCAGGAGGGTAGTCCAACTCCAAAGCCCAGTGCGATAGCTACCCTGGTGAGAAGTGGGGGGCTAGCAGAGGCAGAAAGACCCTGGCTCTTTAAGAGGTCTGACTGCCCTGTGGGTGCCTGCTCCACAAACAAATGGGCTATAAAGTTACTTTTAAAAAGGTACATTCTGTTCCGGAGCACAAGCTGGGCGGAGAAGGGCATCATGCCAGAGCACCCAGCTTCTCACCCTGGAAGCCCCAGGCAACTTCCTCTTTGTGGGTGGGGCTAGGGTGGGCTACAGGCCACAAGCCCTAGGCAAGGCAGAGGCGGGACTCCCTCAAAACTTGAGCAAGACAGAGGACAGCACCCTCAAAATCAGGGTGCCAAGAAAGAGATCATGAGATATGTTGGTTAGGGGCTATGCCCTAAAGGATCAGCTAGGCAAGATGTCCTGGTCTCTGCTCCCTGGTCAGGGGGATGACCCAAAACGGCAGACTCCACAGGCTCTTGTCTCTCTGAAAGGGACTTCCAGGAAGGCCCTTTCCTGGGTACCATCCCCTACAGCACTCCCACACCTCCCTGCCCCCAGGTTCTACTCCACCCTGGGAGAGGGTGGGGCCCTAACAGCAACCTCATGAGGTAGATACTATTTTTATCCCAGTTTTACAGACTGGGAAACTAAGGCTGGGAGAAGTGAGGTTCATTGTCTAAGATCTCACAGAGAAGAACTCAGCCCGTTGGACCAGCAGGTCTGCGCGCAGCCAAGCCATGATTTCTCCCTCAACATGGTGCTGTCAAGCCCCACCCCACACACCACTCAGAACCCGGATACAGTAGCTGGCATGGACAGAGAACCTCAAGGCAGGGCTGCCGGAGCTCTGGTGCTCAGTGGGAGGACGGCAGGAAGAGATCCGACCCTGATGCCCCTCTTTTCTACAGTCCAACTCCACTCAAACCACGCCCAGCCCCAGAGAAAACTGATCCCACTTGTCACCCTCCCTGTCCTCTCAGAGATGGCCTTGGTCCAGTAGAGAAGCAACTCCTCCCTTGCTCACTCCCTCCAAACCCTGCTTGATCCCTCCAGATCGCCACCTGGAGCTGCTTTTCAGGGATGGCACCAGGGCCTGAGTCTCAGGTTATCAACTTGGGGCCAGAGATGCCAAGGCCTGCCGTAGCCAACAGCGCCCTCTCGGTCCTGCCCAGGACCCTGGGGCTAGACATCAACTTCGTGGCTCCAGTGCTCCCTCACATCTATGGACTACGCTGCTTCAAGGACCTCAGGCTAAAGAGCTGCAGACTGGGGCCTGCAGAGCGCAGGCTTGGGTCCCGGGGCCCTCCCTCCCCTCAGCAGTGCCCTCAGCTCCAGATCCCAGATGCAGCCCACCCCTGAAACTTGGCCTCCCGTCATCTGCCCCTCCCCTTGGACACAGCCCCGCCCCCAGTATCCACCCATGACCCACACCCCTGCCACCCTCGATCACCACACCCCTTCTCATTCCTGGCCTGGGGTCCCAAGGCCCACCTCCCCGACCACCCACCTGCTTCCAGAGGAAGGCGTCGCCACGGTTGAGCTGCCAGGCCAAGATCAAATGCAGGGTGGACAGGCCCAGGCCACTGAAGACAGCTGCGCGCATGCGGATGGGTAGGAGCGTGTAGGTGATGTAGACAAAAAACACAGGGCACCAGAGGCCCACGGAGGGGCTGCGGGGGGTGGCTGCCAGGGCCCCCCCCACCTGCACAGCGGCCAGGATGCCCAGCACCACGTAGCTCACCACCCACATGGAGTCCTGGCGGAAGCTGTGCCGGTTGCACAGCACCATGAGCGCCACGAACAGGGTGGCGGCGCCGGCCAGCAGGGCCACGTAGGCGGGCTGGGGGCGGGCGGGCGCCGCGTGGAAGGCGAGCAGCACGGCTGCCAGCAGCACCAGCACGGCCATCAGCAGCGTCAGGCTGCTCTGGTTCATCTGGAAGAAGTACCGCTGGTACAGGCGCTCCAGCTTGGCCGAGCGGAACTGCTTCGACTGGAACACCTGGGCCAGGCGCCGCCAGCAGGACCGCCGACGCCCGGCTGTCACGTCAGGGGCCACGGCGGCCGTCGCCTCCGGGTCCTCAAAGCCCAGGGCCACTGCTCGCAGCCCCAGCTCCGGGCCCTTGCCCGGGCCACCCCTCCGGACGAAGGCCTCGTCCTGCCAGGGGCACCGAGGGGGCGCTGCAGGGGTGGGACTGGGGGGCTGTGCATCCCGGAGGCAGCTCATATAGCGGGGCGTGCAGAAGCCACTGGTCCGAGTCCCACGGCGTGGACGCTTCTGCCCATTGCGCTCACCCCAGGCTGTTTTCCGTTCATCCACTTTGGGGACCAGGAGGCCACTAAACCACGACATGCTGCCGGGAGAAAGGAACGAGCTGGTATTAACACCACCATCACTCCCTACCACCACCAGTAGCTATCATAAACTGAGTACGTTCACGGCCAAACTAAGCCCTTCAGACAACATATCACTCAAATAAAATCCCGGAGGAAGACGACGGTGTCCCCCTTCAACAGGCCAGAAAACGGGAGACAGAGGGAGGGAGGTAACTGGCCCTAGATCAAGGAGCCACAGAGCCGTAAGAACCGAGATTCGAACTCAGATCTGCCTGACCTCCAAGTAGTACACTTACATGTTCACCTCTTCCCCAAAAAGCACTGATTCGTGGGCGGTGACAAACTCAAGTGCCTGTGTCAATGAGCAAAGCCCCCCCCCCCCCCCCCCCCGCCCACCCGGGCCCCGGGGCCCAGGGCAACCCCCCCCCCCCCCCCCGGCTTAGGAGATGTGGGAGGAACTACGGAGTGCCCCCCCCCGCCCGGAACGGCAGGGGCACGCACCACCCCACACTAGTAGATAGCTGCCACTGGCATCCCAGCAGAGCCTGATCTTCTCATTTTCAACAGAAGCCGAAAAAAATGTACACTGTAATGTGACAGCTCC
Source organism: Callorhinus ursinus (assembly GCF_003265705.2). Lineage (NCBI taxonomy): Eukaryota > Metazoa > Chordata > Mammalia > Carnivora > Otariidae > Callorhinus > Callorhinus ursinus. The sequence continues at coordinate 5,844,893 of NW_027397106.1, read as the reverse complement.
TGATTTTTAAATGTTGGCAAGTAATTCACATTTTTCAACACTGCAAGCCAAGTAAGTCACGTCTATGGAATGAATTCAGCCTGTGAGCTGCCAATCGGTGACCTCTATACAAAAGGGAATCTCTTTCCACATCATTCCCCATCACACTCACGCCACGCACACTTCACCAGGCCAAATTCAACTTCTTCCTCGGGTCACAGCTTAGAAGGAACTTCCTCAGGGAAGATGTCCCGGCTCCCCAACCCAGACTACATTTCGTCCCATTTACCGTCTGTGTGTTTCCTCTATAGTACTTACCACAATTATAATTAAATTGCCCCTTGTTCAATGTGTGTCCCCACCCCTCCGACTATAAACTTTGTGAGGGGTAGGGATTATCACTATTTTGCTCAGCACTTTATCCCTAGCACCAAGTACTCAGCCCAGCTCATGGTAAGGACTCAAGAAATATGCTGAGGGGCTCCTGGGTGGCTCAGTCGTTAAGCATCTATCTGCCTTCGGCTCAGGTCATGATCCCAGGGTCCTGGGACTGAGCCCGGCATCGGGCTCCCTGCTCAGCGGGAAGCATGCTTCTCCCTCCCACTCCCCCTGCTTGTGTTCCCTCTCTTGCTATCTCTGTCAAATAAATAAATAAAATCTTAAAAAAAAAAAAGAAATACGTTGAAAAGACAGAAAGCTCAAGATGGGATGTCTGGGTGGCTCAGTCGGTTAAGTGTCTGACTCTTGGTTTCAGCTCAGGTCATGATCTCAGGGTGGTGAGATCGAGCCCCGTGTCAGCTGCACCCTCAGTGCACAGTCTGCTTGGGATTCTCTCCCCTTCCCTCTCCGTCTCCCTCCCACTCTGTCCCTCTGCTCTCCCCCCTCCCAGCACTCTCTCTCTCTCTCTCAAATAAATAAACAAAATCTTAAAAAAAAAAAAAAGCAACCTCAAGGGCATTTGCATTGAGCAGCTAATGTGAAATAAAAACAAACAGTGATAATCCTATGACTCTTCATCTTCCTCCCTGCACTCCAGTCCTATGAGCCTCCTTGCTGTTCCCCAACACACCCTGCATAGGCCGGCCTGGTGCTCGCCGCCGTGTCCTCTGCCGCTACAGGAGCTCCTCCAGGTCACAGCTCAAATGTCTCCTTATCAGTGAGTCTTTCTCTGACCGTTCTATTAAAATAGCAACCCCCTTTCCTGGAGCTCCCTATCTCTCTTCCCAGCTTTATGTTTTATTTCTCTCCATAGCTCTTATCAGCAACTGCCATTCTATATATTTTCCTTATTTGCTCATTGTCTCTCCTCACTGGAATGTGAGCTCCATGAAGGCAGGGATTTGGGCCCGTTTTGCTCACTGCCCTGTCTGCCACACCTAGTAGAATCTAAGTAGATGTTCCTAAAATGGCTCCGCAGACAATGCTTTCTCTGTGCTTTAAACTTTTCAAGGTCCTCTCACATGCCTAATTCCATCTGATCTTCACCAAAACCCTGTGTAGCTGCTTCTGTGGCCACCTGGAGCACAGATTTGACAGGGGGGGAAAAAAGAAAGGAAAACAAGGTGCATAGCAGCTTTATGTGGCTGGCCCAAGTCACAGAGATCCCGGGCCACTGAATCAGACCCAAATCTCAGGTCTCCTCGAGGGTAGCGCCTTGAGCCAGGATGGGGAGGACTCCAGGGCAACACCCTCAGCGTGCCCCATGTGCGTGCCTCCTAGCAATGAGAGCACTGTCATCCTCCTCCATGCCCACAGGGCACCCTGGGGCTCCTTGTACTTAAACCTTCAGAGCTAGCAGCCTTGACATTTGTACTCACTAGGGGACACGGTGGGGAGGGCAGACATGTGGTGCTTCAAGCAGACACCCAGAGGCCCACAAAAGAGAAGGCAGACTGGGGACCTCTCTGCATGCTGGAAACCCCCATCCCTAGTTCACCCTCAGCCCACTTCTCTCAGCATCCCTTCTCCCATACTCCACAGAGCAGCATGCCCTTCAACCCCTTCACACCACCAACAGCACCCTCTGGAGGGGCAGATCAGAAATCCAAGACTTTGGGTCAGGTTGGCATTTGGAAAAAGTCACCAAAGGAAGCCTGGCTCTTCAAAATACTTCACTGGAAGCATGATCTTTGGAGCAAGACCAGGCTTCAAACCTGAGAGTAATTATGTGCTAGCCCACAGCCCTGAACACGTTACTATGTCCCTGCATCAGTTTCTTCATCTGTAAAATGGGAATAGTAGTAGCTGTGAGAAAAGAATCCAACAGTATCTGTCACATAGTACACACTTGATAAATGAGTTCTTCTCCCCCACCCTATTACCACTTTGGACCCAAAACTCTGCCCCTGTCCAAGAAACGGAAAGACAGAAAAGTCATAAGCAAGACCACACATCTCCCCAGCCAGTCAGACACCTGGTTCCATCAGTCCCGGTGTCCTCGGCTGTCAGCCCCCAGAGCTGCTGGAGACATAGCCCAGAGTGAGCAGGTTTCCCACCACCCCCACCATGACATTTTACTTCATTCAGCCTTCCTCCTACTCGCCAGTCCCCTGCCCTATATTTACCACACACACCCCCCAAATGGCCCAGACCTCTGTTCCCAAAGGACCTGTTTCTGGCTGTGTTCCCAGCCTCCTGGAAGCACATCCTAGTATCTGGCTCATACCCACAGAGGAAGGGGCAGACACTGTCCAGAAGAATGCATGACTGTCCCCAGGACACTCTGATCTCCCAGAGGGGATAGTTTCAGAGCTGTGTAACTGTCCAACTAACTGCACCCATCCCATCTGGAGCTCCACTCCAGACAACACCCACCTTGGAGAACTCACCAGGCTCCCAGCACTCCTGGCACCCCACACTAGGTTGGTATGACAAGGAACAGGGGAGGGCACTGTTCAAAGCCACAAAACTTCCCTATATGGTCCCCCAACCCTCACTGTCCAAAACAACGCATCACTGTTAACCACAGACCACCTCCCTCTTCCACCTCCCTCTTCCCTAGGGACAGGCTCCTGAGCCTGTGCCTCTGACCTCCTCCTCTCCTGGGTCCCGGTCCTTGCTCTCTCTCACAGATCTGCAGCTCCAGGCACCGCTGGCTCCCACAGCCGGAGCCATATCCATTTAGCTTGGCAGCTGGAGGCCCAGTGCCTCCCAGATCTCAAGTCCCTCCCAACCCTGATTCTCCAGCCTGAGACCCAGAGTCTGAGGCAAGCCAAGGCCCAGCCCCAAGGATAGCTCTGCCCACTGCTTCTCCCAAACCCTCTTCCTGGCCACCTCGGTCTGTCCCTGCCCCTGCCCTCCTTGGCAGAAGGAGGCTCCAGGGGATTTAAAACGACTTCAGAAAGTTCATGGTAGAAGGCGCTGCCCAGGCAGGGCCCTTCAAGTGCCAGCACCGCCCACCACGCTGGGAAGTGGGCCTTGATTCCAGGCCTTTCCAGATGTAGAGGAGCCTCCCCCAGGGCCTGTATCTGGACGTCCAGGACTGCCTTCTCCTCCCTTCCCTGATCCTTGGTCTCCCTGAAGACTGCAGAAGGCTCCCACTTCCACGCCCAACCACACAACACCCCCCCACACCCAGGTTTTTCCACCTCACAGGGGTGTTCTGGTAAGGGGAGGGCATGGGGAGAGAGTCCCCACCGCCTGCTTCCACGTCTAGGTTTCCAGTCAGGCCCCGCTGAGAATCAAGTCTGCTCCCCCCTGCAGCGGGCCCTAGACACCACCCTTTTCATTGCCAAGGTCTGGGGCTAGGGGAGTGGAGGGAACTCTTGCAAGCAGAGGGCATCCCTCCACCCAGCCTGCCCCCCTCCCCTAAACACAATCACACTCTACCCCAAACTCAGAGGCTCACCCCACAGCCCCGCTGCAAAAACCTCAGCCAGCCCCTCCCCCAGTACAAGCCTTTCCCCCGGGTCCCAGCAAGCTGGGCACGCGCTTCGGGTGGAGGAAGGGAGTGAAGGGTGGGAGCCTTGAGCCCCCCATCTCCGCCCTGATTTCTCTCTCCAGTCCCAACGGCCTCAAGCTCCCCTCCAAACACTATCGAGCCTCCCCACATCGCGCGATTCTGTGCCCGCAACAACAACAACAACAAAACAAAAACTCTCGGGAGCGGCGCGGGAGTCTTCACGCCCCCCGAGACCCGAGCGCCCCAGCGCCGCCGCTCCCCCTACCGCTTCTCGGCGCGGGCTCACCTGCCGGCCGGGCTCCGCGCCTCCCCCGCGCCCCCGCCCCGCCGCCCCCGCGGGCTCCGGCCGGCCGGCCGGCCGTCCCGCGGTGCTGCTCCGTGCCCGCGCGTCCCGGCCGCGTCCCTCCCGCCGTCCGCAGTCCGCCCGGCCCGCGCCCCCTCCTTGCTGGCCAGCGCAGCCGCCCTCTACCCCGGATCCAGAAGTCCCCTCCCCGCCGGCTCCCGGACTCCCCGCCTTAAAGGCACAAGCTCCTATTGTCTGGGCGCCCCCTCCCCCTCCGCCTCCCGGGCCCCGCGCAGGGGCCCACTCCCCTACTGAGGAGCTGGGTAGGGGTGGGGGAGCCCGAGCAGCGCCCCTCCCTCCGCGCGCCCCCTCCTCTCTCCCGCCGCTCCCTCCCCCAGTCCTGGGAAAACAAGCGGCTTCTGTTCTGGGATCAAGACCCCGAGGGAGGGGGCCGTCCCGCCCGCTGCCCCTTCCCTCCACCCCCCCTGCTGCCTCCTGCGGCGTTCTCCGCCCACCCTCACCCAGGGGTCCCCGGGCGCGCCGGCAAACGCACTCTGTCTCTCGGCGACTAGCCCCTGCCGGGAGCACGGAGGGTCGGCTTCCTTCCGGCCGGGGTCCCCCGGGGCTGAACCGGCGCCCTGCGCCCACTCCTCACTCCTCCACCCTTCCTCCCTCCCCCGGCCCCCACCCTCCATTCCCGCCCAGCCGCCACGGCCCCGCTCCCTCCCGCGGGAACTCAGTTTAATAATTAATTAAGATTTCATTCCACCGGGCGCCAGGTGTGCGCGGCCTGCTTTCCCACACGCCACTTGTTTCCTCCTCCCCCAACCCTCTGGGGCACCTGCCAGTCGCGAACCTGCTGCACCCAGAGCCCAAGAGGGGGACTGAAGGAAGGGGCGCCCCCCGCCCCCGCCCACTGGGTCCTCTCCCTCTCCCTCTCTCTCTCTCTCTCTCTCTCTCACTCCCCCCTTCCCTCTCTGGGCAGCCCCTCCCCCGCACCTGCCAACGTGCAGAGCCCCTCCCCCGGGCACCTTTTACCCAACGGGTTGTGCTTCCCTGTTGAGGGTGGGGGTGAAGGGGGGGTGCATGGCTAGGTGCACATACTGAAAAATTGTTTGGGACTTCTGTTTATTTCCCATGTTTTCTTGCACAAAGCAGCAACCCAAGTTACCTGGGTGATGGGAAAATCACGTGGAAGCCGCTTTAACCCTTAAAGGGTTTGAAACTATGGGATAGCCAGAAAGGGGAAGGGGGTTAATTCCCAAAATGTAGGCGAGTCTGACTTTGGAATGAGTGCCATTGCCCCAGAGCTGGGAAGAGGGCAGCCTGCCTGGCTTCCCCAGGAGGCCTGGCCAGAGGTTCCCTCGACCGCACCTGTAGCTCCTTCTTCCTTTGGCAGCCTCTTCCGCACCCTGAGGTCCCACTTCAGCTCACGCCTCAGCGCGCCTGCTACGTTCTAGTCCTTCAAAGCCCAACTCTTGTCCATACCAAATCCCCACTTGGATTCCTAAACCCAGGACAGAGCTTGAGGCAAGGAAGAGAGGGGAGGAATTAGGAAAATTGGTTTCCATCACTTATCAGCCATATATAATTACAAATTATGTACTTTGGTAAATCGTTACTCTCTTGGAGCCTCATCTATAAAATGGGAATTTTATTTTTTTAAGATTTTTTTTTTTTAAGGGGCACCTGGGCGGCTCAGTCCCTTAACCGTCTGCCTTTGGCTCAGGTCATGATCTTGGCGTCCCTGGATCCAGACGGCCTCTGTGCCCTGCTCAGCAGGGAATCTGCTTCTCCCTCTCCCTCTGCTCCTCCCCTACTACCCCCACCTCCACCCCCGCTTGTGGGCGCTCTCTCTCACGCTTTCAAATAAATAATTAAAATGTAAAAAACAGAAACTTTTGGGGCATCTGGTTGGCTCAGTCGTTGAGCGCTGCCTTTGGCTCAGGTCATGATCCCAGGATCTTGAGAACAAGTCCTGCATCGGGTGCCCTGCTCCGCCGGAAGCCTGCTTCTCCCTCTCCCACTCCCCCTGCTTGTGTTCCCTCTCTCACTGTCTCTCTCAGTCAAATAAATAAATAAAATCTTTTTAAAAAAATAAAAATAAAAAACAAAACCATTTTTTAAAAAGATTTGTTTATTTGAGAGAGAGAGATCACGGGCGCATGGGCAGACCAAATAGGGGGGTGCAGAGGGAGAGAGAACCCTCAAGCCAACTCCCCACTGAGTGGGGAGCCCATGCAGGGCTCTATCCCAGGACCCTGAGATCATGACCTGAGCTGAAATCAAGTCAGCAGCTCAACCACTGAGCTACCTAGGTACGCCTTTAAGATTTTATTTTTAAGGGGTGCCTGGGTGGCTCAGTTGTTAAGCGTCTGCCTTCGGCTCAGGTCATGGTCCCAGGGTCCTGGGATGGAGCCCCGCAGCCCCTTCCTGTTCGGTGGGAAGCCTGCTTCTCCCTCTCCCACTCCCCCTGCCTGTGTTCCCTCTCTTGCTGTGTCTCTCTCTGTCAACTAAATAAATGAAATCTTAAAAAAAAAAAAGATTTTATTTTTAAGTAATCTCTGCACCCAGAGTGGGGCTTGAATCCACAACCCTGAAATCAAGAGTGGCACTCCCTACCCACTGAGCCAGCCAGTTGCCCCTAAAATGGTAATTTTAAAATACTCTACTAAAACAAAATTAAAATAAAATATAAAAAATAAAATAGTAATAAAATTATCTGCCTTGTCTTTCTTACAGGATTTTAAGGCTCAGATAGAGCAATGTTCAAAAATGGGAAATGAGAAAGGGACAGATTATTCTGCCAGATATGATTCTCGGTTATGCCAGCCTGGCCTATTATTTGACCTTTGGGGCCTCTTCACCCGACTTCTCCCTTTAAGTAGCCAATGTTCTCACCACTATCAAAATTTCCTCTCCCGGGGCGCCTGGGTGGCTCAGTCGGTTCACTGGCTGCCTTTGGCTCTGGTCATGATCCCCAGACCCTGGGATCAGGCCGCGTGGGGCTCCCCGCTCTGCGGGGAGCCTGCTTCTTCTCCCCCACTTGTGCTCTCTAGTAAATAAAATGTCTCAAGTAAATAAAATCTTAAAAACAAAAATTTCCTCTCCAACCTGAAGCCAGTATCTGCAGTTTATCCCTTAGAATAGTATGTTCATTGGTCATATAGTGAAAATACAAAAAATAATTGAGAAAAAGAAATTAATGAAATTTTGAAATTTGTATTTAAAAAAGCGGGGCAGGGGGGCACCTGGGTGGCTCAGTCGTTAAGCAAGCATCTGCCTTCCACTCAGGTCATGATCCCAGGGTCCTGGGATCCAGTCCTGCTCCGTGGGGAGTCTGCTTCTCCCTCTGCCCCTCCTCCCACTCATTCTCTCAATCTCTCTCTCTCTCTCAAATAAATAAATAAAATCGTTTTAAAAAAAATATTTGAAATTTATATGCATCTCTGTGCATTATAAATTTTTATATTTTGGGGGCGCCTGGGTGGCTTAGTTGGTTGGGCGACTGCCTTCAGCTCAGGTCATGATCCTGGAGTCCCGGGATCGAGTCCCACATCGGGCTCCCTGCTCAGCAGGGAGTCTGCTTCTCCCTCTGACCCTCTTCCCTCTCGTGCTCTCTATCTCTCATTCTCTCTCTCCCAAATAAATAAATAAAATCTTAAAAAAAAAATTTTTATATTTTGGAATGGAAGGCTTTGTCCCTCGTTTTATTTTGGAACGGAAACAAACTTGGACACCAACCAAGTAAGCTGGAGAAATGTGCTAAGGGTCCATCTCTGGGTACATTCAGTCCCGCAGGCCTCCTCCACCCTTGTGTATGGCTGGTGTGTCACTACTCCAGCCTCCTGAATGCCACTGCCCATTGCCGGAGGGCAGAGGCACCATTAGCCGCGCCCCCCCCAGCCTTTTTTTTTTTCTGCTCCTCAGCATTAGCACCTTACACATAGGATCTCTTCTAGCTAGGTAGACTGTCTGGTCCTTAAAAATGATTCCAGGCTCTTATTCCATAGGTAGGAAACATGAGCTAGTGCTAGGCACATGGGAAATACTCAATTCTTGAATTTTTAAACTTATAAGACATCAGAGCAGGAAGGGGTCATAAAGGTGATCTAATTCAGCTACTATCCTTTTAGTAATTTTAACAGCAAGCACTTATACAGCATTTACTATGTGCCACATTTTCTTCAAAGCCCTTACCATAAAATAACTCATCAATCCTCATAAAACTTCTTGATGCTATTATTATCATGCTCACCTCAGACATGGGGAAAATCGAGGCACAGAGAGGTCCAATAATGGAGTCTCTAAGACAGTGGTTCTCACACTTACTCTCAGCCCCAGGAAGAAATGATACCCTTAGCAGCACATGATAAAATAATAACATATTAAATAAGTACACAGTTTGTGCTCTGCCAGATCTGACAGAGCCTAGAATCACGGGCACCAAAGATGGAGGGGGGAAAATTTTGGAAAAACCTTAACGGTGAGAAAATGCTACCAATTTTTTTTTTCTTTGAACTAGGACAAGATGGCTATTACTGAATTTTCATGACAGAACACCTTGATCCAACTTGCGGGACACCAGCCCAGCTGAGCCTAGTTTGAGAACGGAGACAGTAAGTAAAATATTCAGAAAGGACCTCCCTGGGATGAGAGGCAGGCAGCAGACATGGACTGTGTCTATTTCCCCAAGTCTAGCTTGGTCTCAGTGACCTTGGTTTTTCTAATACAGACCACAGTCACCGTGATATTGCTGCAACCTCTCATTTTCAGGAAGAAGAAATTCCTGCAAGGAGAGTGTGTTACATGTAAATGCAAGTTTCATATAGCCATAAGTGTATCTGGACTACACTTTATAAATACCCTGTGTTGAAAATACCCTGTAACAAAACTAATGGATGGGCTGGAGTCCCCTGAGCCTTCCCCTGGCTATTTGGGAAAGAGCTAAGCAAGCCTCTGCCTACTTCCTTTTACAAAGCATGGATTCCTTTTACAGTGCAAATAACCATTCCCTGACTTCTCCGCTTAAAGATCAGATTTCTGCACATTGCATTTTCCAAAAGTAAGAAAGATGTGTAAAGAAAACCCACATTCAGGGGCGCCTGGGTGGCTCAGTCGTTGGGCGTCTGCCTTCGGCTCAGGTCATGATCCCAGGGTCCTGGGATCGAGCCCCGCGTCGGGCTCCCTGCTCCGCGGGAAGCCTGCTTCTCCCTCTCCCACTCCCCCTGCTTCGGTTCCCTCTCTCGCTGTGTCTCTCTCTGTCAAATAAATAAATAAAATCTTTAAAAAAGAAAAGAAAAGAAAACCCACATTCATTCAAGTCAGCAAATAGAGCCTGCCGGCTTCACCACCCCCTAGCCTGACTGCAACTACCACCAGCACCCCAAAGACTCTGGCTTCCTCTGGGTCTCAGGGTTGGAGGAGGCCTTGGCCACCACCAGTCCCACAGCCACGACCACCCACAGAAACGAAATGATTGCCTGTAGACTCCAAGAGGGATACAGACTTCCCTTGCCCATTCCTTAGCTCCCCCACCGTTCATTCGTTCAAATATTCCTTGCACAAATATTTACTGAGTGCCTACTATGGCCAGGTCCCGTTCGATTAGTAGGTGCTGGGGATACAGGAAGCAGACTGGCTCTCAATCCTCATGGAGTTGCCTTCTAGTGGGAGAAGTCAAGAAACCAAGGGACAGATGAAAAGGTAGTTGACGGTGATCGGTGCCATGATGACAATTAAATGGGGATGGGTAGGAAGTGACCGAAGGGGAAACCTAGGCTGGATCGTCTGTGGCCTCTCTGAGGAAGTGATATTCATTCACCCAGAGACCGGAATGACAAGGAATCAGCCATGCAAAGAATCTGGGTGAAGAGCATTCCAGGCAGCAAAAGTCCTAAGGCAATAGCAAACTCAGTGTGTCCAAGAAATAGAAAATCAGTGAGGCTGAAGGCCAGTGTGCTGGAGGAAGAGAGTACAAGATGAGGTCAGAGAGGGAGGCATGCCCTAGCTAGTATAGAAGCTCATAGGCCGGGGTAAGGAGTTTAGATTTCATTCAAAGTGTAATGAGAAGCCTTTGGAAGATGTTAAGCTGAGACAGGGCATGATCTGATTTACGGTTTTAAAAGATCATTGGCTGGTGGGTACAGAATAAATCAAGGGATCAAGAGATGCAAGGGAAACCACTTAAGAAGCAATCATAGTGGTACAGGGAGAAAGAGCAGTGGCTTGGACAAGGATGGCAATAGTGGGCTGTTGAGAAGCGAAAGGACTCGGGAAAACTTTCAGAGTTAGAGTACCCTCAGAGCCTGCCTTGGTTCCCTCTGCACGTTTATTCATGCCAAATAATTATCAACAACCAACAAATATTTATTGAGCACCTACTCTATGCCAGGCACGGTGCTAGGAACTGGAAGTCACTGTCCAGAGGAGAAGACAAACTACCTCCTCCGGCCCTATTACCATAGAAAGCTCTAGGCGGAGAAAGTTACTGCCCATCCCAACCCTGCCCCATTTTCAGGGCCAGAGGCACACCTCTCACCCCACCCCTGCACTCTCCTCCAGTGTTGACCTGGGGTTGATGGGGTGCGGGGAGTGTTTACGGTTGGAGAATTGATGCCATAAAAATGGGTCCAAAGTTCTCCCAAGATCTCAGAGCAAAAACCAGGGGAGCCCAGAGCCCCAACAGTAGGGAGAGGGTGCGCAGCCAGGGCCACGAGGGCAAGAGAAACCTGTTGGCACCCACACCACTGCTCCTTCTTCTCTGGGACCCCAGAGCCCAGCCTGCAGAGAGCCCCAGCCAAGGCTCACTTCCTCAGCCTTCTCCACCATTCCGTACAATTCTGGGGCCCCAATAACCTCGTGCTCCCTTAGTAGATTTCTGAGTCTCGTGTGCCCTCTGGTGGTAGGTTTCTGACACTGCAACCCATAGTTTTTTTTTCACTACTCAATCTACAGTCTTCTCTGGCTACCTGCTCCCTGGGGGGCAGTATGGGAAATTCAGAAATCCCGGGAGGGGCTGGGAATGTCAGAGCATTAAAGCAAAGGGTCATAGCAGTTTCTGAGAGAAATGTGCTAAGGGTCCATCTCTGGGTACACTCAGTCCCGCGGGCCTCCTCCACCCTTGTGTATGGCTGGTGTGTTACTCCAGCCTCCTGAATGCCACTGCCCATTGCCGGAGGGCAGAGCCACCATTAGAGGAGAAACCACTTAAGAAGAGGCATGGACCAGTCTTCCACCTAGGGCCAGATTTGTCTTTTGTTTATAAACTGAATGAAGTATTTTTGAGCACTGACTGTGAGCTGATCCCAAGTACCAACATGTACAAAGCTGACCCAAGATCAGGCACTCCCACTAAGGACTTGAGTCTGGAGCTGGTGATGTGAAGAAGCTAGAGCAGTTTAGAATCTATTCTGCTCTCAGCAGCAGTGCATCCAGTGACAGTGGCAAGAGCCTCCAAAACCAGACCCTTCCATGGTTCCTGCTGCCTAATTTCCCTCTGTTCCTGCCTGTTTTTAAAGCCTGGCTAGTACTCTGGCCTTTCCATCAATTCTGTGAGCAAGTTATTCCCTACCCTTCTAATAAATGTCTTTTCTGCTCACATTACTTGGAGTCTGTTTCTGGTTTTGCAACCAAGGAGATGACTGGTACATTGGACAATCCTCTCTGAGCTTTCGTTTCCTCCTCAGTAAAAAAGGATGAGAACAATGACTTCCATATGCAGGGCTGTTTTATTAAATGTGTGTATTAGTTACATATTGCTACATAACAGATTATCACACATTTGGCATCTTAAAACAACACACATTTATTATCTCATAGTTTCTGTAGATCGGGAGTCGGGACATGTCTTAGCCGTATGCTCTGGACGTCAGGATCTCACAAAGATGCAAAGTGTCAGCTGGGGCCGCAGTCTCATCTGAGGCTCAAATGAGAAAGAATCCAACTCCAGTTCAGGAGGTGGCTGATAGGACTCCGTTCCTTCAGGTTGTTGGATGGGCTGCGTGGGCCACTCCGACATGACAGCTTGCTTCATCAAAGCCAGCAAAGGAAAGAGTCTGCTAGCAAGATGGAAGTCATAATCTCTGATAGCCTAATCACAAAAGTGCCATCCCAGCACTTTTGCTGTGTTCTACAACCTAGGAGCAAATCGCTAGGCCAGCCCATACATAAGAGGGGGGATTACCCAAAGGCATGAATACCAGCATATGGGGATCATTTGGGGGCCATCTTGGAGTTGTCCTGCCACAATGAGGTAGCTGTTAGTCATCTTTCAGGGCCTTGTTCAAAATCCCACTTCCTTCTCTAGGGCTTTTCAAACCCATCAAAAGTTAATTCAAAATTCCCCTCTTACAAACAGAGAAACTTGAAGATGTACCAGGTATTTGATGGAATTCTCTTTAATTGTGTTAGGAGGGATAATGTTATTTGGTATTGTAAGAAAATGTTCTTTTTGAGAAAGACTACTGAAGTATTTGGAGATAGAATATCATAATGCCCACACTTTTCCTTAAAAATTTTTAGAGTAGTAAGGAGAGAGTCAGAAGGTCATTCTCCCTCTGTTTCCCAATCTCCCTGACTAAGTAGTTACCATGGAAAAAGTTGCTTTGGCTTGCGCCAGAAATGGTCCAGGAAGCCAGCTTTATATATGTGTGTAAGAGGTGAGAATATATTTAATAATACAGTCTCTTAAAGGAATACTATTTAACAAGTATCAAACTTCCTCATCTCACAAGCCCCAGAGGGCTCCCATGTTAGGGTGCGAACATACACTCACAGATATATACAAACTCACTAGAATTCTTCCTTTCAATCCTGAACAAAAGAATGTAGAGTGGAGATGGTTGTCACTGATATTGTTAATAGATATTGTCGTCAATAAAAAAGCGGTATTCAGCCTATGGAACGTCCCCTTCTGCATTGTGCCTGATCTTTCAGATCAGGAAGAGAAAGGATACTGGAGAAAACCCAGGGTGGAGAACCAACGTGCAGAAATCAGTTATCACCCTGCTCATTGTCAGGGCCGTCACACAGATGTGGAAGGCAGACCCTCGGGACAAGTATCCTCTTTTGATTTGGTTTTGACCCAGTGGATCTCAGCCCTTAGCTCAGGACATGTCCTCAGGGGAAGAGAAGGGAGGGGAGGAAGATGCTCAGCATGACTCGGGCTGGATCCATGGCTCACAACCTCTGCAGCAAGAGGCAGGAAGCACCCTAGTCACTTCATGTAGCCTCGGCCCTGGGAAAATGACGAACCACCGTGGAGTTTCCCTTTTAGGTCTCTTCTCTGGTCTCCTCTCTTCCTCCTTTCAGTTCCCATCATTTCTCTCCTCCTCTCTAAGGTGACATCCTCCCTGAATAAGAAAAAAGCCGGGAACATCACTTTAACCAAGTGATCAAATTTAACACTATCAAAATTGGGACAAACTGACATCATATGCCCCCAGTGGGATGCACTGGGAAGGACACAATGTCACCTAATGTAGTATTCTTACCAAAAATGTTTACACTAAATCTGACCACAAGGAAACAAATTGAGGTATATTTCTAAAGCAGTTGGCCTGTTCTATTCAAAAATATCAGTATTATAGAAGAAAAAACCTAGCTGGGAAGCTGTTACAGTTTTAAGGAAACTAGAGAGACATAACTAACCTGGATCCCAGATTTTTTTTTTTTAAGTCATCAGGACGTTGTTGGGACAATTGCGAAAATTTGAAATGGACTATACATTAGATAATATTGTAACAATGTTCAATTTCCTGAGTGTGATAAGATTTTGTGGTTATGTAGAAATGTCTGTTCTTGGTAAGCACATGATGAAGTATTTAGGAATGGAGTTGATGGTTTCTGCAATCAACTCTCAAATGGTTCAGCAAAAACACCTAACAAATATGGGGAATTGTTAACAACCGGTGAATCTAGGTGAAATTGGATTACTCCTGCAACTCTAAACCTACAGAAAGGTTAAAAATTTTTCCAGATAACAATGTGGGGAAGGGCACCTGGCTGGCTCAGTCGGAAGAGCATGCTACTCTTGATCTCGGGGTCATGAGTTTGAGCCCCACAGTGGTAAATAAATAAACTTTAAAGAAAAAAAAAGATAAAAATTTGGGGAAATGCCAGTTCAGAGTTTTAATGCCCGCAGGAAAGTACTCCAAATGAGGAAAGTGACACTGTTCTGTGGTTCCTCTAAATTTCATGTTTCCCACAGAGGTGGGGGTAGGGAGTGGGCAACAGTGAATATTTACTCAATAGGCCCATTGAGTGCTAGGTGCCAGCCCAGCAGATGCACTGAAAAATATTTATTTAGAAATAATTTGAGGGGCGCCTGGGTGGCTCAGTTGGTTAAGCCGCCAATTCTTGACTTCAGCTCCGGTCATGATCTCAGGGTCCTGATATGGAGCCCCCATGTCAGGCTCCCCACTCAGCGGAGTCTGCTTGTCCCTCTTCCTCTGCCCCTCCCCCTGCTTGTGCTCTCTCTCCCAAATAAATAAAATCTTAAAAGAAAGAAAGAAAGAAAGAATTTGATATTTGTCCTTTTCCTCTAAACATGAGATTTGTCATGGAAATTTTCAGAATTTTGTTGGACTTAAATTTTTTTACAGTTGAATTGTTTGTTGAAGTGTTTTTCACTGCACAAGGATCGTCATAATCTTTTTCCTGCTTAGGGCATCTTAATGTGCCCACACACCCACCAAGGCAAACAGACTGGGAGCTGGGAGGCAGGGAAACCAGGAAGGCAGGCATTCAAGGGGACTGAAAAATTGTAGAAAGCCCTTTGGAATTGGGTAGCAAGATATGCAGAGAGCCCAGGTCTGGGAGTCCAGACATGAAGCTAGCTGCTGTGCAAATGGAAATTTTTCAACTGTTCTACAGTTCAAGTATTGTCATTGTTTATTCTCTTTTTGTTCTTCCTTAATATTGGGTAAAGTTTTCTGTTTGCTTCAGACAAATGTGAGCCTCTCTCAACTATGTTGAGAAGAGCCAGGACAAGGGGATTATGCTCCCCCTGGGGAAAAAAAGAGCCTTCCTGAGCTGCCCCCTTGGCCAATGTGTTTTGTCGAAAATTGATCTGCCCCTACCGTCCCTCTGTCTTCCCTTCACTCCTCCTGCCTTTTCCCTTCTCTGCTTCACCCCACCACCACCTTTTTCCTTCCCAGTGTGGTGGAATGAACTCATCAGTTGGGGCTGTGAAGTGAAGGAGACGTGGATTCCAATCAATTAGAATGTGACATGGACCAATCTCAAGACATATTCTTCCTTTCAACAAATATTCGTTAATGCCTACTAGGTAGCAGACACAATTATAGGTGCCGGGGGTACAGTGGTTAAGTCAAGAAGACAGACAAGGTTCCTGCCCTCAAGCCACTTGCCTTCTCCTTCAGGGAAGCAGATAGTAAAACAAGTGAATAAGACAATTATATCATGAAAAGTGTATTGCAGAATCTAGCTATGTATTATATGAATCTAACTATGACATTCTGGAAAAAGTAGAACTCTGGAGACTATAAAACAGCTAGCTCAGTGGTTGCCAAAGGTTGTGGGGAGAGAAGTATGAGTAGGCAGAACACAGAAGAATTATAGGGTAGTGAAACTAGTCTGTATGGTATTATAAGGGTGGATAGATGTGATTACAGATTTGTCAAGACCCATAGAATGTGCAACACCAAGAGTGAACCCTAATGGGGACTGTACAGTTGGGGTGCTAATGATGCTTCAAAATCAGACTCCATCAATTTTAATAAATGTACTACTCTGGTGGAGGATTTTTTTTTTTTAAGATTTCATTTATCTAAACAGAGCACATGAGTGTGGGAGAGGCAGAGGGCGAGGAAGAAAGAGAATCTCAAGCAGACTGAGTGCTGAGTGAGAAGCCCACCGGGCTCAATTCCACCACCCTGAGATCAAAACCTGAGCCGACATCAAGAGTTGGACGCTCAACTGATTGAGCCACTGGGGCCCCAGAGGATTTTTTTTTCCCCAAGGGGCGCCTGGGTGGCTCAGTTGGTTAAGCATCCAACACTTGGTTTCTGCTCCAGTCATGATCTCGGGGTCCTGAGATTGAGCCCTGCATCTGGCTCCATGCTCAGTGTGGACTCTGCTTGTCCCTCTCCCTCTGCTTCTCCCCTTGCTCTGTCTCTCTCTCTCTCTCTCTCTCATAAATAAATAAATAATAAATAAATAACATTTTATTTTCAAGCAACTTCTACACCCAACATGGGGCCTGAACCCACAACCCAGAGAACAAGAGTCACATGCTCCACCGACTGTGTCAGCCAGGCACCTCTGCTGCTGCTGCTGTTGTTGTTGTTGTTGTTGTTGTTTTTAAAGATTTTATTTATTTATTTGAGAGAGAGAGAGAGAGAGCATGAGAGGGGGGAGGATCAGAGGGAGAAGCAGACTCCCCGCTGAGCAGGTAGTCTGATGTGGGACTCGATCCCAGGACTCCAGGATCATGACCTGAGCCGAAGGCAGTCGCTTAACCAACTGAGCCACCCAGGTGCCCTGTTGTTGTTGTTCTTAAGTAAGCTCTACGCCCAGTGTGGAGCTTGAAGTCACGACCTCGAGATCAAGAGTCACTTGCGATATGGACTGAGCCAGCCGGGGGCCCCAGGTGGAAGGTAGCAATAGTGGGGGAGGCTATGCATGTGTAGGGACAGGGTATGTGAGAAATCTCTGTAGTGCTCACTTGATTTTGCTTTAAATATATATATATATATATACATATATATATATATATATATATGCCAGTGCCTTTTAAATTACTATATATCTTCCCATGTGATAAGGTCTAGAACATCATCTATAATGATAATGTATTGGTAGGCAGCTCTGAAACGGCTCCCAATGATCCCTGCCTTCTGGGATTCAACTCCCATGTTAATCCCCACCCCTAAGTGTGGGCTGGATCTACTGACTTGTTTCTAAGGAATAAAATGCAGCAGGAGTGATGAAAAGTCACTTCCAAAATCAGGTTACAAAAAGACGACGATCTCTCTCGTCAGCAGTAAGCTGCCATGCTGTGTGTCACCCTATGGAGAGGTCCATGGGACAAGGAATTGATGTATTCAGCTAACAGCCAGCGAGGACCTAAGGTGAGGTCTTACAGGAGGCCACTAACTAGATACAATGTATGATCCTTGACTGGATACTGACTAGGAAATATCAGCCGCAAAAGACATTTTGGGGGCCAACTGGGGAGATATAAATAGTGACTGGAATTAGATAAAATGAAAATGAATGAAATGGAAAGGTGGAGACTGTTGACTGAAAAAAAACAGGTACAAAATACCATGTTCATTATGATCTCATTTTGCTAAACATACACACACACCCACAAATGTGTGTGTGTGTGTGGGTGTGGGTGTGTGTGTGGTGCATAAAAAAAGATACAGCCTATCCTACAACCCAGCAATTCCATCTCTAGGTATATATGTCCAAAGCAATGAATTCATATATCAACCAGAAGACCCCATGTTTAAGAATATCCATAGCCATTTTATTCATTGTAGACAAAATTGGAGTCATCCTAAATGTTCATCAACAGAAGAATGGATAAATAAATAACGATATAATCTAACAATGGAATACTACGCAGCAATAAAAAAGAGCAAACTGCTGATAAATGCAACAATCTCAAGAATATAATGTTGTGGGAAAGAAGCCAGATACAAAAGAGTACACACTGTATGATCCTTTTTATATGAAATTCAAGGACAGGCAAATAGTGATAAGAGACTGAATAGCCATTGCTACTGGAGGCTGATGGGATAACCCCTGGGCTGGGGATAAACCTTCACTTGAATATGGTCACACAGATAGAGATGCATATGCAAAAAAAAAAATGAGTTATACATTTAATACTTGTGCATTTTACACAACTGTTATATGTCAATTTAAAAAAAGAATTTAAGGGCGCCTGGGTGGCTCAGTTGGTTAAGCGACTGCCTTCGGCTCAGGTCATGATCCTGGAGTCCCGGGATCGAGTCCCACATCGGGCTCCCTGCTCAGCAGGGAGTCTGCTTCTCCCTCTGACCCTCTTCCCTCTCGTGCTCTCTATCTCTCATTCTCTCTCTCTCAAATAAATAAATAAAATTTAAAAAAAAAAAGAATTTAAGAAAAAAATCCAGAAGGATTACACAAAAAGTATTAATGGTGTTAATTTCTGGGTGGTGGAAATGCTGTTTGGATTTATTTTGTCGTGTTATTTATCTGTATTTTTGATTTTCTATTATACGTAAGTACTCCTTCTGTAATAATAAAAGGCTATTTTTTAAACTGCATTCCACGTACACGATAATATTATTCACGCTGTCTGGCAGGGCAGAGGGGCGGTGGGGGGTGGCGAGTAAAGAGATGTACGTGCTGCATTATTCCTAAAGGAGAGAGGGGTGTGGCCACACAAATTACAAAGGAATGAAGTACTAATCACTGTGGCATCCGGGTGTGGGGGACTTTTCAGGGGAAGTCTCCAGTGCCGAGCACATGGAAGGTCAGCGTGGAGCTGCGCATCCAGCCCACACAGTGTAATGGAAAGAACCCAGGAGGTAGAATCTGAAAGATCTGGGTCTGAATCTCCATCATCCCTGGACTGATTGTGGCCTTTGGAAAATCACTTGACCTCAGACGTGGAAAGACTAAGACTTGGTTACAGGGCACGGACTGAAACCCAGGCCACGACTGTGTATGGGTCTGTCCACTGCTTCTGCTTCCCTGCGCATGACAGTCTTACCCAAGAATAACAACTAACATTTACGTAGCAATTTCCATTTTATGAAATACAATTGTCCCTTTGAATTCTCACAGAACCTCTTGCTAAGCAAGCATTGTCCTTTCCCCTTTGTAAGGTAAAAAAAAAAAAAAATCCAACTCCGTTTCTGAGATAATAAGTGGCTTGCCACACCTAGTAAGTGACAGAATTAGGACGTGCCCTCTGGTTTTCAGACTCCAAGCCCTGTGTTCTTTGCCAGCCCACCCAGGACTCCACCTAGCTGCACCCTCCCAGCACTCGGCACATGCTCCCAGCAGCTCTGCACTCTCCATTCTCAGCAGGATGTCATTTCCCAGGGAGGGAAGGAGGGCTCTGCACAGAGCATCCCTGAATGACCTAATACCCTTCCTGGTGCTGACTCCAGGTCAAAGAAGGATCCAGACTCCTTCTGGCTCTGTGTTACCCAGATGCGCATAGGCAGTCACTGGGGGTCAACTGCCTTCCAGTCTCACTTCCCAACCTGGCTCCAGGGTGGCTGTCGGCTCCCTCTGCCCTCCTGATTCATGAGGAAGGGACACAACTCTTTG
Source organism: Callorhinus ursinus (assembly GCF_003265705.2). Lineage (NCBI taxonomy): Eukaryota > Metazoa > Chordata > Mammalia > Carnivora > Otariidae > Callorhinus > Callorhinus ursinus. The sequence goes on along the minus strand of NW_027397106.1, from coordinate 5,825,433 downwards.
CCAGCCATCTCTCCTCCTCCCCAGGAGGCTTCTCCCCGGGGCCTGAGTCTACACTTCCTCGTCTCTACCCAGTTCCCGCCTTTCCCTCACACCCCCATCCCCATGCCCCTTGGAGCTGGTGAAGGAACAGTGAGAAGCAGAGAGAGGCAATGGTGGGCCCAAGGGGCAGCAGCTGTGAGCAGCTAACATTATGCTCTCTTCAATAATTCATTCCCAGGGAGGCTGCAGGCACCGTGCCTTCATTCTGAGTTGGCGATGGTTGCCACACTCAGATCCGTAAATTGAGAGTGGTGGGAGTCTGGGATGGGGCAGAGCGCTAGTGAGAGTAAAGCAGAAGGGTCCCTCCTGAGCCTTCTCAAGGCCACCTTCAGCCTCTTGTCAGCAGCCCCTCCTCCTAAAGGATGTCCAAGTCCCCTTTTGTCCCAGACTTTTGAAAGCCCTGGGATGTTTCAGCTGCCCCTGCTTGGGGAACTCTCCCCGCAAAGAGCTCTGACCACGTATGCCAGTAATCTGAGTCAAACATCTCAGAATGCCTCCCAGGGATTCCCACCCCCACCCATCTCTTCTCAACCCCAGCTTCCCTGGCTAACCTCTGATGTTTACAAAGCTTGTAAACATGTGGGAGTGAAGGAAGGACTTGAACTGGCCCCTTGGGCAGTGCTGTGATTCACAGTCCGAAAGTATTTAGGGTTTGGCAAGAGAAGGAGAGAAGGCCAGTGAAGTCTACGCCAGCCCCCTTCCCCAGGCTACCCTAGGGATCCTGCTGCTAATGCCCCTCCCTCCACCTGCCACAGCCCTAGAGTTCTGCTCCTGTCCCAGCCTGCTTCCTCACTCCAGCTCATCCTGGGGAACGGGAATCACCAATCACATGCAGTGGATTCAGAGGGGTAACTGAGATTTAAGACTAAAATAAACATGTAGCAAGCACCTACTATGTGCCAGGCTGAGCCAGACTCTGGGCAGCAAGAAAATGACAGCCAAGTTTCTCAGCCCTGTCACCTCCCCTCCTTCCCGGGTACCAGCAGGAACCCCCATATCCACAGAGCAGCCACGCAGCCTGCACCAGAGCTGGCAAGAGTTGGGTCCTTCAAGCCATAGCTGAGAGCCCCGTCCCTCCAGAGAAGGCCTGGTGTGGCAAGGAAGGTGCACTCTTGCTGGGCACTGTCAGCAAGAAACCTTCAGACATATTTATAGCAAATGCTGCATCAGGGGATGGAGACTAGAAGTGACTAGACGTATCAAATATCACCATGGGCCTAGAGGTGGAGCCCAGACAAAGAAGAAAGAGGTTGTAGCAGAAGGGATTGAGGTTGGATGTTGGAGGAACTTCCCCAGAGTAACAGGCAGAATTGGCAAATGGGGATTCCCTGTGGCAGCTACCTCCATAGAGCTTTCTCAGAAGAGTGAGGAGACCCTTTTTGGTCTCAAAAGGATCGATATAAAGGGAGGGACATGGTGATATTTGTTCTCTGTCCCCACGATACACAGATTTTCAAATGCCAGGGCCACCAAGTAGAGTTGTGCAGGTTATGCCTTGCTGGGGAGGCAAGTGGTGATTGAAATCCAACCCTAGATTAGTAGGGCAGCCCCCTGGCACAGAATCTATCTGCACAAAAACTAGCCAAAAGGATTAGCAGAAGCCCGGCCAAATATATTGGGGTCCTAAGGCCCTGGGAGTCTGGGAGGTCACAGAATATGGTGAACTAACCCCAGAGAGAAGGAATAAAGGCTGCGTGTGAAGCCCTGAGGGCCTGTATGTGGGAGCTGAGGCCCTGAAGGGCCCAACTAAGTTGGATGCTCCCAGAAGTGCATCCAGTCTAGGGTCCCCCTTTAGCAAGGTGCCAGATACTGCGAGGACAGAGCCAGAGATGGTGGACCCACGGCAGGCAGAGTGGGGAGCAAGAGGGTCTGCGGCCTGCACAGGGCCCCGAGAGGGATAATCCTGCTAGTCACCTCACACAGAGGGAGTGGGAGAGGACAGTTCTGGGGGGCCTGCAGGCTGGGCTCCCAGCTCTAGTTCTGAGGTTCCTACCTTCTCTCTGTGGCAGAAGGGAGAGAGGGGTGTGGTCCAGCAGCTGGAGTGAAAATAAGAAAAAGTGAAGAGTGCTGAGCTGTCCTGAAGCACCTCAGAGGCCCTCTGATAGGCTCAGAGAGAAGTCATTGATATTTCTATTTTAAAATAAGGGGTGGAGAGAGAGATGGTGTTCTAGGCAATAGGTTCTGGAAGAGTGGAGGGAGGGAGGGGAGGAACGGGGAAGCCAGGGACAATTGCTTGCCTTGGCCAGCACCCCCACCCCCCTTTCCCATATGGAAACTTAAGCTGCCCCAAGGCGCAGAGGAGCCAGTCCATTAGCTGTGGTCAGCAGGGGTGTGGGGGGGGGGGCTCTCTCTCCCTCCAGGTCTTATTGCCAAACAAAAAGCAAAGCTCTACTCCATCTATTAAAGCCAAAAAACAAAACCTATAAAAAACCTCCATGCACATTTTATTAACACACACACACACACGCACGCAATCTCTTTATCTCCTCTGAATAGTTGAAGGTGAGTAACTTGGGGGTAGGTGGGTAGTAGGAGATCCTTGGACCCACTGGACTAGATCACAGAGGGAGGAGAGGAGGTGCCCTGGCAAAGCACTTTCCAGGTTAAGTCCAGCCTGAGGAGGACCTAGGGGTGGAGAGAGAAGAACTGCTTCTCCCCAATTTCGCTCCCTCTGGAATGGGGGCAAGTGGAGGGTCAGCTCAACAGAGAGGGGGAGAAGTCTTCCAAGATCCCCAGGGGATGGGAAGATTGGGGGAGGGGTTCCAGGACCCAGACCCCCGCCAGGGGAAGGGATATAAAAGAAGGGCTAAGGCTGACCGGTGGAGCGCCCTTGATCTTAAGGGGAAGAGTTCTAGGTGCTGTGAGAGGAAGTTAGGGACTCCTGTCACTCAGCAGCAGGGCGTGTCTGTCTCCGCGAGGTGTTCGGTCGCCCCCTCCCCTTTAGTCGCCGTCTTGGGTACACAGAAGAGTCCAGCCTGGGGGTGTTGGAGGTGTGGAAGGACCAATGAGAGGCTGATCCGCTTGGAAGGGTGCAGGGATAGAGCTGAGAGAGCTGGCTGGGGCTACACCCCCGCTCCCCCCCTTCCCCCGCCAGAACTTGGGCTTGTCCTGTTTGACGTGCCCGCCGAAGGGGGCGGACGGGGTACTGACCGGAGCAGCGGTCCCGCGACTCTGTACTCCCAGCTGCCCAGGCCGGGCCGGGAAGCTGCTGGGCTCAGCGGGGGCGCCCCTGGAGACCAACATGGAGGTAGGAGCTGTCTAAGGCCCCAGAGAAGCCAAGGGTCTCAAAGGAATCCTACAGGAGTGGAGATAGAGTGCAGCCTGGAGTCCCATACGGGGGGTCCGACCAGTGGGACCGCAGTTCTTGGAAAAGAGAAGGAGAGGGGTTCGGCCTTGGCTTCGGTGGGGGTCTGGCTCCGAGCAGCGCCCCCTCCGCTCCGGCCAAGGCAGCGCCTCCTGCTGGCAGGGCTGGCCCCCAGCCGGCCGACACACTGGACCCCCGGGCGGGTGCCGCCACCTGGAGGGCGTGTGCGGCCACCGGGCGAGTGGAGCCTAGGGGGCGCTGCAGCCGGTCGGGGAGGAGCCGCCTCGCCTCGCCCCGCGCCTTCGCGGGCTGAGTCCGCGGCGCCGGAACCCGGGAGAGAGGGGCGATGGAGAGACTCCCGGGCGCTCTGGAGACGCAGGGTCTGGGTCGGGAACGGGTGGCCGCACGTGGCTTCCCCGGACCCCGGAGGGGGCGCCTTGCCGCGGGGGCCAGCGAGCCGCACACGGGCATTCCTCCCTTCGATCCTTTCCCCTGCTGAGGTCGGGGTCGAGCGCGGACGCACGGAGCGGGGGTCGGGAGGGACCAGAACCTTCCGCCTAGAGCTCCGGGGTCCGGGCAGCCCCGGAGCTACTGCCGCCCTCCTGCCCGCGGCGGTGGGAGCTCCAGAGCCCCTACCTTTTGGGGGGGGCCGGCCGGAGGAGGAAGGGGGAGGCGGAGAAGGGAGGCGAGATGTGGGGGTCGAAGGACAGTGGGAGGCTCGCAGATAAACAGAGAGCACGGGCCGTAGAGAGGAGGAAGAAGAGACGGAAATGGAGAGAGCAGGACTGAAAGGTCGGAGAGAGAGAGTGACAGAGGCGGCGAGAAAGGGAGGGAGAGGGAGGGAGAGGGAGGGAAGGAGGAGGAAAGGGGGAGGGAACCCGGAGAGAGGGACGCGAGCCCGCGGCGAGCCGGGCGGGCGTGGGGCGAGGCCAGGCGTGCAGGCGGGAGCCAGTGTGCAGAGCGGCGGCCGGGTCCTGCTCCCGCCTCGGAGCCCCTGGCCCGGGGGAGGGGGAAAGGCCGCTAGCCCGGTCTATGTCTTTTTCTGACTCCAGTGCAACCTTCCTGCTGAATGAGGTAAAGGCGGGGGCCCCCCCCCCAGTGGGTGGGAGGAGACCCCCACTCCAAGCTAGGAAGAGGGCCCGCATTTGGGGGAGACTGCAGGGATGGGGAGGGAGGAAGATCGAGGAGGTGAGGCTAAGGGTGGAAGAGGCGGGCAAGAAAGGAAGGAGCAACCAGAGAGGGGGCAGCTTCTAAGCACTGGGATTGGGACGGGAGGGGAAGACTGCCTGGGGAGCCAGAAAAGGGGCTAGATGAAGGAAGGAGATAAGAGGGATCCATCAAGCTCCCCGGGTGCCCCTCTCCAGGCTCCCTGAGGGCAGCCAAGCAGCTAGAATTCTGGGGGGTTTGGCGTGGTCCAGCTCTTAAAGACTGCTGGGGAGAAAGACTTCCCAGAGGTACTAGCTCAGTTTCCCCACTCAATGCAGAGGGATTAGGATCTGTCCAGCTTCCTGGTGCACTTACAGGAGAAGCTAGAATGTCTTCTGAAGACTCCCAAGAACTCCAACTCCCAGACCTGGTTGGTTACCCAGGTCCCCCCCCCCACCCCGCCGCCGCCCCTACGTCCTGCGTCTTGGCTACCAGCCAGCTGCCCGTCTAACAGCTCTCTCCTAGAACAAGGAGAGCAGGAATCCTCGAATCCTTTTTGTGCCCTCGCTCTCTCCCCTTATGCTCAGCCACGGAAAAGAAAAGGGGTTAGGGGCCACACGGATACTGATAGGCGCATGTCTTGTTTCAAGACAGGAAGCTGGTATGAGAACTGGAGCAGGCAGGTGTGGGTGAGGTGAGAATTGGAAGGGGGCATTGAGTAGCAACTCAGAGATAAGGGAAGGAGAGCGGCTCTGAAGCTCCTGTGAAACCCAAGGGATGGGCCCAGGTGTGAAAAACTTGAACCCATCTCCCAGGGGTGGTTGGCATGGCACCTCCTGCCTCAGAAGCAGACTTGGACACCACTGTCCCAGATGGGATGAAGACAACAAGATGTGTGAGGAAGGAGTGAAAGCTGATGACAGATCCGCTGGACCGCAGGACCCCTGGTGGTGGAAAGAGTCCCAAAAGGAGAGACCGGGAGAGTAGATTCAGGCATGGGAAGAGAAGCAGGTGCCTCGGCAGCTGTCTTCATTGGAATCATCTTCCAGGAGAGAGAGCACCTTGAAGGTCCTATTCTTTCACTCCTCGTGCCTCCTTTCTGCCCTTCTGGAAAAACAGAAGGAACTGAAGAGGCAGAGAATAAAAGAGGATCCGAGGAATTCTGAGGAACTGGAAGAGGGCACGAAAGTGACAAGAACACTGTCTGGGAACCGGCACTACCAAAGAATCCAATGTATAACCAACCCCCAAATGGTGCTGGACTCAGCAGAGGGAACTGTGAAAGCCGGCTTGTCCCCCCCCCCCCCCGCAACAGTGCTTGCCAGGCCCTAGGGCTCCAACAAAGTTGTCTGCCAAATCCAGCAGGAGGAAGATGCTAAGCAGAGCTGGGCTGCACCACTCACAGGGGTAGACAGACTAAAGGCAGACTAAAGATAGTCTTCAGATGAGGCCCCCTCTCTCCTTCTTTCTTGGCAATGGAACATGAACAAGGGACATAAACGGGGAAGCCAGTTGGGTTGGGTGGTCTTCTTCTCTCCCCTGCGCAGTGCTTCCCCCCTAGACCTCATCAAACCGTGTCAGTTTCCGTCTTCTGACTCCCCTGTAGCTCAGGAGGATAAAGCGATGAGCAGATCCCTGATTCACCCTCCTGGGTGTGAGAAACTGGGACTGGAGAAGGGCTGGGCTCAGAAGGGCTCCAAGCGTAACCCTCTTTATACCTCACATCCCCCGAGTGGTGGGGGAGGGCGGCAGGTAAGTAATCAAAATTCAAAGAAACAGTGATGCTCAGGAGATGGAAGAAAGGAGGGAGCTCAAATGGGTGGATCTTTGGGGAAGTTTATTCAAAGAGGAGGGCTGCTGCTCGGTCTCTAACCTCACATCTCAGTGCCCCTGGGAAGGAGACTGACTGGTGCAGAGCGGCCCCGTGGCTCCAACCCGGATACCGGCCACCCCACCCCCATCCCTTCTCTGAGGAGGGAATCTGGCCTCACACTAGTGATTCGCTCGTCTTGCCCTCCCCCACCCACCCCGTCCCAACCCCAGGGTGGCCAGGATCCCACCTTCTGTCCCAGCCCCGACGGTCCCCCTACCTCCACCCTCCGGTTTCTTTCCTCCTCCCTTTAGGCTCACCTAAAACAGCCCCTCCCTCCCCCAGTTCCCACGGATGCCTTGGCACTGCCTGGCTCAGTCCTTGGCAAGGAAGTGAGGAAGGGAACCCCCATCCTGGCCAGACTAGGATGGAATCCGCTCGCGCAACAGGTGTGGGGCGGCCGGACCCAAAACATCCCCCTTTGCACGGGTTGGGCGCCAAGGCCCTTTGCTGCAGGGTCCCAGCCCTAAGGGGGCCGAGCACCTGTTGGGGTAGGGGCTACTTTCACGACATTGGCCTGGGGTCGCCAAACCCATTTCCCCCCTCCATTGCGGGTTTGCTTTCCGAGTCTCTGGGCCGCCAGGGCCCAGACACACCGCCCTCTCACCTGGGGCCCCTCCCCCATCGGCCGCCCGTCCCCCGCCCCGCCTCTCCGAGCTCCCCCAGTCTCCCTAATTTCCTGTCTCCCCCCCCTTTCTCCCTCTGCCTCGACCCCTCCTTTCTCTGTCTCCTGCCTCCCCACAACCTGCACCCTCCGCTTTCTCGGCTTGGGTACCATCTCCGCGCCCCCTCCCCTCCCCCGCTCCAGCCCTTTGTTTCCCGGCGGAGTATTTCCTGGGTTGCTGAGCGTCTCTGTCTCCGCATCTCTCCTCGCCCCGCCTCCTCCGAGCCTGGATCCGCCCCGCCCGCAGTCTCTCCTCCCCTTCCTCCCCGCCGCCCCTGTGCCCCATAGGTGCTTGGGGACCCACCTTCCCCCCGGCTGCGGCCGGCCACCCTCTCCCCGGCCGGTCTCGGGCTCCCCGGGTGGCCGGCGCCCCCCGCCGCCGCCCTCGCCTGCTCCCGGGGAGGGGGTCAGGTGGGCGGGCACTATTGTTGTAGGAGCCGGCGCCAGATTCCTCAGCCGCGCTCGGGGTGGGACCGGCAGGGTTTGGGGGGGGTGGGGTGGGGGGAGCGGTGATTTGAGCTCCGAGCAGCTGGTCTTCGCGGCTCGCTCTCTCCTTCGCGCTCCCTCGCTCTCCGCCGCCGCCCGCAGGGCTGCGGGGCTCGGTGGCATCTCTCGGGCGCGGCCCGCTGTCCTCGCCCCTGTCTCCGGGCTGCTCCCGCCCCCGGCGCCGCGCGCTCCCCCCCCACCCGGACTCCCCCATGTATGACGACTCCTACGTGCCCGGGTTTGAGGACTCGGAGGCGGTGAGTGCCCACGGTGAGGGTGGGGGTGGGGAAGTTGGGGTGACTCCTCTTCTCCCTTGGACCCTTCCCCCGTGCAGGACTTTGAAAAACACCTCAGTGGAGCGGCAGGGCGTGCAGGGGGGGGCGCTCCTGGAAAGTGGGGAGATGGATTTTCATGCCCAGGGCTTCCCAGGACCCCAGTCCTAGACCAAGGGGTATAGGGTGTGTGCAAGGCGGGGGGTAGTGTGGGGGAAAGGCTCAAGCAGGTGGCTCCAGAGCCCAGGACTGAAGGACAGAGGGAGGAAGGGCTGGAGGCTGAGGGCACAGAGGCTGTAAAGAGGGCACACGCAGCATCTGGAGTTCCCAAAGGAGGACTGCGGGGGTCTGAACACAGCAGCTACAGGAGAAGCTGGAGCTTTCTGGGAGGAGGAGAATTCAGACCTCCTGTGCTTCAAGTAAAGGACAAATTTAGAGCCTAGGAGAGCATCAGAGAGTCAGGTACCAGCCTCAGAAGGATCATAAACTTGAGGACCTCCATTATTCCCTTCTGCTGCCATCCCTGAGCATTGTTTCCTCACCCTGCCTACTGTAGCCCAGCTTCTCTCCCGGGCTGGAAACTAGGCGCCCAGCACATGGGTGGGCCAGCTGACTGAGCCCCATACGTTCCTTGCCTCCTGCTGAGGCCTCCTCAGAGCAGTGGGCTTCCTGAACTCCTGCTCAGTGTGGAGGGCCTGGAGGTGAGGCCAGAGGGGCTGAGGGCCTGGGGATGGAGAGGAAGCTCTTTGCTCAGAGAACTAGGCAACTGATAAATATTTAATTCTCCTCTTTGCTTTTATCTCCTGACCCACTGAGACAAATCAGCTCATTAGGCAGTGATTCCCGGAGCTCAGGGAGCAGGGAGAGTGCCTGGAAAGATGGGGCAAGGATGGGGAGCAGCTTCTCTGTCCCTTCCCTCAAACCTCCTGCATGAAGGCCTCCTTCGGATAGGACCGCTAGATGGCTCGGGAGGGGTCCCTGATAGGTGTGGAGGGTAGAGCCCTCCAGTCAAAAGGGGAGTATTTGCGTTTTCTTCCATCTCTTGGTGCCAAGCCCAGGATACAGGAGTCCTCGGGTTCAGAGTAGACAGCTATCCGCCCTTTTCTGGGACTGGGCTCCTGCTGGGCCCAATTCCCCATTGGGTCTCTGGGGCTAATTACACTGCAGCTAGAGCAGATGATTTTCAAGGCTCTGGTGGACACCTCTTTCTGACAGTTGAAGGAACAGCTGACATGGCCCAGGGTGCCAAGGTGAGCTTGAGAATGAACCTCCCTGAGGGGCTGGCGGGCCCTAGAAGGTTCTTTCCCAGCCCTGGTGAGACGGCAAGGGCTGTTGCAAGGTAAAGACTGACATGTGGCTGGTGTTGGGGCAGTCTCTTGCCCCCTCGCTGGCTCCGCACCCCTTGTTGGTTCCTAGATCACCCTCCCCCACTTTCCTTTCTCTTGCCTGGCTCCTTGCTCTCCCTGAGGCCCCCTCTGAAGCAGTAGGAGGGAGATCAGGCTCTAAATAAATCCACCGGCTCATCTCCCTCCCCTCCTTCCCCTGTGCCAGGCAAGAGTGGAGCTGCAGCCTGCCCACACACTCACCAGGCAAGGGGGGCACCACCAGGGCACTGTGCCAACTCCTGGCAGCTCCAAAAGTACTGAGCCTCTGGCTGTTTCGGCATAACGGGGGGTGAGGGAGGCAAGAGCCCAGAGCACACTTGGCAGGGTGGCCCCGGCCTCCCAGGTGGTACCCACGCATGAGAGATGGGTGAGCTCCGAGGACTTGGGAATAGTGGAGAGGGGGTTCCATTCTGAGCACAACTCATTAAACATTTAGGGGCAGATCCTGTCATTCCCATCCTGAGGCGAGAGGCCAGGTGACCCAGATGCCCCAGGCAGGGACATTAAGATGACGAAATTAGGCCGAGAGCCTGTGGAGCAGAGGGTGAAGGTCAGATTCCTCTGCCAGCATAGGCCGGGACATCTAGGAGGCATCTGATGTACACTTATCAAAGCGAGCGGTCAGCCCGCCTGTCTCTCGCCTCTCTTCCCACTGGCCCCTGTTCACTTTAGACGGCCGTCTCCTATGTCTGAGACCCCTACAAGGAGGTCCCCCCGCTCCACTGACAGTGCGAAGCTTCTTCCCGGGCTCAGCTGCTCTTTATCCCGCTGTCAAGCCAGCCTTATTTTGTTCTCAAGAGAGATGGGGAATAGCAGGCCGACTCTACTCCTCTGTAAAATGAGAGACTTTTTCCCCTTTGTGCTATCTTCATGCCTTCCATCTACCACAGACGTTGTCTTTAGCTGCAGCTCAAGGCCCCGGGCTGATAGCCGGCCGACCAGCCCTCTTGCCGATGGCGGGGCTGGGGCAGAGGGCATGACGATCTGTGAGTTTGTCTTCCCCACTGAGAGTCTGGCTTCCGCTGCCTTCTCTAAGTGGGCATGCACGGTGAGCTTGAAGGAATGTTCCTCGGTCTGAGTACATTCTAAAAACCCCTTCCCTACACACACACACACACACACACACACATACACATTCCCACATGGACCCCTTATGGAGGCCCCTATCTTATCTCTGCCACCTGCACCTCAGAACTGATGGAAGTAGCATGTCAGGCTTCTGATCATAAAGAGGGGAAACTGAGGCAGAAAGCAAAGGATTCCCTTTCCCCTAGACTGAGGGGGAATCCCAGACATCCTGACTTCTCCTGTCCTGAGGTCCAGCTTCCCTTGCTCATTTGTGCATCTCCCTCAGCGCCTCCCTCAGGGTGAGCTCTGCAACCCTCCAAATGTACCCCCTGCCCAAAGACCCTTCCTATGGGCAGGACTCGGAGACTCTCCTGGCTCAGGTTACCAAAGACCCTGTCCCTACCACGCCAGGGTCCTCGGCTGGGTTGCCTGGCGCTGACAGGTCCTTCCTCTAGGGCTGATGTCCCCTTGGGGAAGGGCTGGGGAGATGTAGGCCAGATGGTAGGCGTGGCCGAGCCTCACTGGGGCCCAGGGAGACGGCTTTGTGTTGCCTTCTCAGTCGGTGTCTTGTTTGCTGCCCACACCTGGCCAGTTGCCCCAGCAGGTGTGAGAGGAAAGAAAGTGGGGGCGGGAGGGTGCAGAGGAAGTGACTTCCAGGAGTTGGCAGCTCTGTGTCCTCCTCTTCACCCTGGAAGGGTAGGCACTGGGGGAGGTGAGGTCTAAGGGGGTGGATGGCTCTATCCTGACACTCAGGACCAGTGCCATGCCAACCAGAGTCTCTTGACTGTTCCCGGCTGACTGTACTCCTGCCACGCATTTTAAAGGGATAAGGTCCAGGCTGCTTTGCAGGCTGATGTGAGCAAGAGGGCTGGGTCTTTTAGATTCCGAATCATCTCCAGTATATCATCTTCAGCACATCTCCCTTCACTCTGCCCCAGAGGCCAGGGTAGAGGGGAGGAAAGGGAGGAAGGAGGAAAGGGAAAGCTCTATTCAAGGCTGCAGTATTCATAGGCTTGGGGGGAGGGGCCCAGATCTTAGCACACATGGAATTGGGCTGGCTTTCCTGCAGCCCCGGAGGCACTGGGCCCTTCTCAGGGAGACGGAAGGGACCGCTAGGGCCCAGCTGCCCATGTGGACGCACTGCTGTAGGGCTTAGAGGGTGCCTATAGTGCCCTTCACGCCTGAGCCCAGGGGTCACAGCCTCTCCCCCATGCCAGGGTTCAGCCGACTCCTATACCAGCCGCCCATCTCTGGACTCGGACGTGTCCCTGGAGGAGGACCGGGAGAGTGCCCGGCGGGAAGTGGAGAGCCAGGCTCAGCAGCAGCTTGAAAGGGCCAAGGTATCAACTTGGGTGGGCAGGCCAGGCCAGGCTGTGTGGAAACTTGTGCTCAGTCCTAAGTCCCCAGGGCTCAGTGGGCAGGATGCTCATGAGTGTGAGTGTATGTGTGTGTCATGGGCGTTCTGTTGGGGTCTCCGCCCGCTACTGATGGGGCACTGAAGTTTAGAAGGGGTGCTGTGAAGCTCCCCTCACTCGCACTGATGGCCAAATTCCCTAGCACAAACCTGTGGCATTTGCTGTGAGGACCAATGTCAGCTACTGTGGCGTACTGGACGAGGAGTGCCCAGTCCAGGGCTCTGGAGTCAACTTTGAGGCCAAAGATTTTCTGCACATTAAAGAGGTGACCAACCCCAACCCCAAAGAGAAGCCACCTAATTCCCCTGCTCTTGCCCTGGCTCCCATGCCTCTTACTTCAGTCTTAGTCTATAAACAAGTCCCCAGACTCCTCAGCTCTTACCCAGAACACACACCTGTATGCCCCTCGTATCTAAACCCCAATCCCCAGGGCCTCCATCCTTCTGAGACCTGGCTTGGGCCTCAGCCTCCATATGTGTAAAGCGAGCAGTTGGATGAGTTGCCTTTTAGGTCCCCTGTGACATCAGTGATGCCACACACTGAAATCTTGGGTGGCTCAAACCTGGTTGCCCTTGCCTCTGGCACCTTCTCCTGCCCCCCTCCTTTCTTGCTGCCTTCCTCAGGCCAACTCTCTGAATGCCTCCCTGGCTCCTTCACATTGAAGAGCCAGGACTGAGGCCTGGGTGCCTCCTCTCACCGCCCCTTCCCCCAGAAGTACAGCAATGACTGGTGGATCGGGAGGCTAGTGAAAGAGGGTGGGGACATCGCCTTCATCCCCAGCCCCCAGCGCCTGGAAAGCATCCGGCTCAAGCAGGAGCAGAAGGCCAGGTGAGAGCAGGGTTTGTGACTCCATAAACATACCCCCCTCGTACCCCGAAGCTGACACACGTGCAGATACACAGATGTTACACACACCCCTCCCTCACTAGCTAAGATGTAAGACATGTATGCAACTGGTAAATAACGTGTCGAACCTGCATGCACACGGAAGCTTACTGACCTCCCTTTCTGCTCTCAGGAGATCTGGGAACCCCTCCAGCCTGAGTGACATTGGCAACCGACGCTCCCCTCCTCCATCTCTAGGTAGCCTCCCCCCAACCTGCCCGTCTTGGGTAGGTGGGTGACTAAGACACAGGGGGAAAAGGGAGCTGGTTCCCAGGTGAGCCATGTGGGAAGGGGTTGGTGGAGGGGCCAAAGAGCTCAGAGGAACCCAGTGTCTCCCCTGGGGAAGGGAATACCATGCCCCCGGGGCCTTTCCCCCTTCACCAACTTTAATCTTTTATTTCCTTTTCCAAAAAGCCAAGCAGAAGCAAAAGCAGGTGAGTCAAGAAAGGGATCTGGGCTGGGGGGGCTCATGGCTTAAGGCTGTGGGGACAGCTTTCTGGGCAGTCGTTGTTGGAAGGGCAGGAGAACAGAGAAGGGAGGGAGCCCAGAACTTCTGAATCTGCCCCGCAGCAGTCAGGCATAGGACAGGCGACAGGGCCACGGCCCTGCTTGACCTCAGGTCGATCCTGCAGGCAGAACACGTTCCCCCGTACGATGTGGTGCCCTCCATGCGGCCTGTGGTGTTGGTGGGACCCTCTCTGAAAGGTTATGAGGTGAGAGAAGGTCCCTGACCCCAAAGAGTTGCCCCTACCCAGACTGCCATGGGAAGGCCGCAGGGATGGTGGGAGGGGGTGTTCTCCCCTCATCAGCTCTGTGGAGGGGGCGGGCTCCAGGGCCAGGCCTAGGGATGCTGCCTCTCCCCAAGAGGCCCCCCCAGTCAGTCGCATGCCTCTCCCCTCACCCCTCCCACCCAGGTCACCGACATGATGCAGAAGGCTCTCTTCGACTTCCTCAAACATAGGTTTGATGGCCGGTAAGCTGCTCTGGCCTCGGGTGGCATGAGAACCCGGGAGAAGATTATTATCTCCTTCCAGGTGCCTGTAGCCAGGTCTTCTCTAAAGAGACAGTTAGCGGGACCTGGGTAAGGAGAGGCCTAAGGCTTGAAATTTAGAGCTGGGCTGTGATTCTCCACCCCCACCCCAGGATCTCCATCACCCGAGTCACAGCGGACCTCTCGCTGGCAAAGCGATCTGTGCTCAACAACCCCGGCAAGAGGACCATCATTGAGCGCTCCTCCGCCCGCTCCAGCATTGGTGAGAAGCCCCGGTCTCCTGCTTCTCGGCCTGCTCGAGCGTTAGTGAGACCCTTCCTCCTACCTTCCTCTTCCCTGGCACCTTGCAGTCCTGCCCAGCTCCTCTACCTGCCCCAGGACTGGCGAGAACCATCCCAGTCGGTCCCCCACCCCCCACCCCCGCTCCCTGTTTCTCTGCTTGCCCCGGGGGCCTCGATGAGTACCCTCCCCCTCCGATTCCTTCCCATCTACCATCCGGGAGTGCCTGCAGCCCCGCTGGAGGAAGAAGCAGGTGGAGCCCCACGGTGAGCATCACGGCTCGCTTGCCCCCTCCACAGCGGAAGTACAGAGTGAGATCGAGCGCATATTCGAGCTGGCCAAATCCCTGCAGCTGGTAGTGCTAGATGCTGACACCATCAACCACCCGGCACAGCTGGCCAAGACCTCACTGGCGCCCATCATCGTCTTTGTCAAAGTATCCTCACCAAAGGTACATCAACAGTGGCGATGGAGGAGGTCCATGGGGCTGCCCTCCCACCATGCGGTACAACTCCTGAGTTCCCTTTCCCCGCTGCCCCCTCCTGATCGTCCACACCTGCTACTGATGCTGTATCACAAGTGGGGGACAGGCCCAGTTCTTTCTAGGCCCAGCCCTGCCCTTCCCCCTCAGGTCCTCCAGCGCCTCATCCGCTCCCGGGGGAAGTCACAGATGAAGCACCTGACGGTACAGATGATGGCTTATGATAAGCTGGTTCAGTGCCCACCGGTGAGTGCCTGGGTCAGCGACACAGGTAGACTGCTGTGCCCACTCTTGCTTTTCCAGGGCTGGGGGAGTGTTGGAGATGGGTGGGGGGCCGCTACTGAGAGGAAGCCCATCTCCCTGCTTTCCCTCTCCCCACCAGGAGTCATTTGATGTGATTCTGGATGAGAACCAGCTGGAGGATGCCTGTGAGCACCTGGCTGAGTACCTAGAGGTTTACTGGAGGGCCACCCACCACCCAGCCCCTGGCCCTGGACTTCTGGGCCCTCCCAGTGCCATCCCCGGACTTCAGGTACCCATTTCCAATGGGCACAGATGCTCAGGCTAAGCCAGCCAAAGCACTGCCCCCTCCTGGCCCAGAGGATTGTCCTTGGCCTCCAGCTCGAAGGCCAAAGGATTGGAGAACTCAGCTCTGCTGTACAGAGCTAGGGCAGATGGGCAAAGGAACTCCCTGATGAGAGAGGGAAGAAATCAATGAGGTGGGTAATCTGAGGTTACTTTTCTGAGCTCAGAAGAAACACGCTCTTTCACGTAGTCTGTCTTGAAGGCAGAGCCTGAATTCTGCAGGAGTCCAAAGCTCCGGTTTTCCATGTCTCAAGTGGAAGATGCTTCTCCCTCCTTGCACCATTTCCTGTATCCAGGAACTGAGAGCTGAGGGGGAAGAATCCCCCACCCCACTAGAGGTGGGAGGGAGGCCCTGCGAGGTCTGCCCCACCTACTTAGAGCTGTTGTGTTGCCCCCAGAACCAGCAGCTGCTGGGGGAGCGCGGCGAGGAGCACTCGCCCCTGGAGCGGGACAGCTTGATGCCCTCAGACGAGGCCAGCGAGAGCTCCCGCCAAGCCTGGACAGGGTCTTCGCAGCGTAGCTCCCGCCACCTGGAGGAGGACTATGCAGACGCCTACCAGGACCTGTACCAGCCTCACCGCCAGCACACCTCGGGGCTACCTAGTGCTAATGGGCATGACCCCCAAGACCGGCTCCTAGCCCAGGACTCGGAGCACAACCACAATGACCGGAACTGGCAGCGCAACCGGCCCTGGCCCAAGGATAGCTACTGACCGCCTCCTGCTGCCCTCCCCTGGCAGGCGCAGGCACAGCCGGCTAGGGAGCCCACTCCAGGCAGGATGGAGGTAGACTGGCATTAGGCTGGCACTAGGTTCAGCCCCCACAACCCCCTGCCCAGCCCCAGCTCCAGGGCTGCCTGTGGTCCCAAGGTTCTGGAGAAAGCAGGGAGCCCCCTTACCTCCTGGGCACAGTGACCCCCCTAGGCTCCCATTCCAGGTACTAGCTGTGTGTGCTGCACCCCTGGCACCTTCCTCTCCTGCACAAGAAGCTGCCACGCCCCCCCCGGGCAGTGCCCTCAGGCCAGGATCCCCTTTGCCAGGGCCTTCCCACCAGACTCAGGGAAGGGATGCCCCCTCCAAGTGACGAGGGTGGGGGTGTGTGGGCAGCATGGCATGAGGAAGAAACAAGGTCCCTGAACAGGCACGAGTCCTAACAGTCAAGGGACTCAGGGGTTGTGCTTTGGGGTTCGAGGCCCTCCACTCGCCTCACTGCCACACATTAGAAATGAGACAATCAGAGCCCAACAGGGTGACACTCCCGTCCATCAGCTGGGGTGAGGCATCCACACACAAGGCTGGAGCAGTCGGCCGGCGAGGCTGGGGCCAGAGGCTCCCCAGCGGCTCTCTTCCCCTGCTGGGAAAGCTAACACCTGACAGCAGCAGAGACCGGAGCATGGTCAAGCCAGACGGGTGGCAGACAGGAGCCAACCTGGATTGGGGGTTTGGGAAGGGAGGGCGTGTACTGCGGAGACTGTACGGAACAGCTTCAGGGGCCTCCTTGCCTCCCTCATTCTTTTGCTCTTGCATCCTGTCATTTCTGTTCTTGGCCCTCACGCCTCCTGGGGAATATGGGCCCAACTTTGTTTGCTGATTCATAGCTGCTGCTTGTTAAGTTAGGGTTAGATGGGGAGAGAGAGGACACAGTGGACAGCCCCCAGGCGCCCTGTCTACCCGACTACCCTTGCCTTATGGCTCTAGTGTGTGACCTACAGAGCATGTTCCACAAGACCCCCACCTCACAGTCATCACTAATAAACACCATGCACAGTCTTGCGGGCTCCTGTTCTGTGTCTGCCGACTCAGGTGGCCAAGTTCGTCACTGCGCAGTCCCAGTCCGGAGAGAGTGGCTCTCACAAAGGAGCCACTGAGTGGGAAGGGAACAAGGACAGAGCTGGAGGAGGCACGACGCTCCCAGGCCCCCCCCCTCACACCCCGGGGCCGGGAGGAGGAAAACATTCGGCAGCACAGAAGGGACGAGGGACCTGTTCTGGGAGGTGGGGAAGAGGAGGCTTGGTCACAGCCTTACGCTGTCCCTACCTCAGGTCCAAAAGGCCTAAGAGTCGTTGTAACTTGAACTCCATGTATTTGCCCAGCTCTGTAGCCCTCTCCCCACCACCAGCTCAGCGGGCCCCAGCTCCGGCCCCTGGTCCCCATCGCCACACCTCCTGTGAGCAGTGGACTCGGCCACTAGGGAGCCAAGAGCAAAGGCACTGAAGACTGGGTGTCAGAGGCGCTACGACAGGCCACAACCGTGCCTCACGTGCCAGCTTCACGGCTGCTCTCCGTTCCCACCCTTCTGCCAAGCTCCCCAGAGGGTGCCCAGGCAGGCCAAGCTACAAGTCAGTGAGGCCAGAGCCGGCGGGGTAGATGCCTTCTGACCCTGCCGCCCATGGCTTTTCCATCTCCCCTCGAGTGGCCTCCCGTCGATTCAGACTATGAGCTGAGGCCCCAGGCTCTTCTCTGGATGTAATTTTCTTTCATCTCCCAAGTCAACCCACCCAGGGCTGTCCGCCTATCTTCTGTGGCAGGAGGGAGAACCCAGGAGACAGAGTGTAGCGAGAATATGACACAGCCTTCATCCTCATGTATTTATTCTCAGAACATACAAACTCATCTTCTCAGAGAATAAAAAACAGAAATTTCACTCAGTGACTTCAAGATGGGCACAGCCAGCTCACCCTGTCCCCACATCTACTAAAAAAATTCCCTGGGTGAGGGGTGCCTAGAGTGCACAGCACCCCTTGGCACAGGGGCCGTGCACAGCTCTAAACCAGGCTCTCAACTTGTTTTATAATCCAAAAGGGCAAATGGCTGTCAAAATGACAGAGTCCAAGGTCCCTAACCCTCACCGTGCCAGACCCCCCGGGGTCACCTCGGGCGGCGACCCAGCTGCCGCTTCCGCGGCCAAGTCTGTGCCAAAGAGGCCAGGCAGCCAGGTTTTCGTTCAGTGCGTTGAGGCAATGCCAACCGGCCGCCCCCACGACTGGCAAGAGCTGGTGGCCCAGTGCAATCCCGGAGCCCTCCGGAGGGGCAGGGCTGAGCCAGAATCCGGGGTACTTTGTTCTCCCTGCTGCCTACAGCAGTGTCCTCTCCCTCTGCAGCCCCACACTCAGGCCTGCAGACCTGAGGGAGGGGCCAAGGAGTCTGTTTCCTAAGGCCCCGTTAAGAGTGAGGACCTGGAGAGATGGGAGGGTCCTGAAGAACGGGCTTCAGAACATGCCCTTAAACTGACGGGAAGTGTGCTGTGTCAGGCAAAAATAGTCTCTTCCCGGCGCTTCTTGGTGAGGATGGTGCCTGGCTTGTGCTGGGCATCTGGGTGGTTGGCTAGCTCCGGGGGGCAGGACGACACCGGGCTCTCCAGGATGGCTTGCTTCAACTCATAGAACACAGCGGAGTCCTCTTTGGTGAGGAAGGTGATGGCCACACCACTCTTGCCAGCTCGTCCCGTGCGGCCAATGCGGTGGATGTAATCTGGGGAGGGGGAGGAAACGCCACTGAAGATACCCGGCCTCACCCACCCCACCCCACCCCACCCCACCCCACCTCCCGAGGGCAGTCGATACCGCTCGTGCCGCCTGACCCTGCAGCACCCACAGTGCTCTCCCCCCCACTACTAACGGTGGCCATCCTACCACACCCAGACTGAGAGCAGCCCAGCGCCATTCTCCCCCACAGCCCGAGACAGCTGTCGCACATACGGGAATGACTAACCCATGGGAGGTGAAGAGCAGAGCTCGTCTCAGGACAAGCAATCCCAAGCAATCTCACAGTCGGAGCTGTGCGGAGTGAGTACCCGACAAGTAGCCTCCCTTTGCCTGGATGGAAGCTGCTTTCCCCTGCACGTACCTTCAATGTTTTTGGCCATATCATAGTTGACAACCATAGACACATCTTGGATGTCGATACCACGACCCGCCACATCTGTAGCCACCAAAATGTCCTTGGCCCCAGCCTTGAGGTTGGACAGGGCAAACTCTCGCTGCTCCTGGCCTTTCCCACCATGCAGTGTGCAAGCATTGTACTGTTGGAAGAACGGTGAGGTGAAGGAAGAGCAGCGGGGTCACGGAAAGACGCAGAAATTAAGGGGGTGAGGACACCGAGGGCGGACTGCAGAGCAGAAGGGCAGAAGGCGAAGGGAGGAGGAGAGAGGGTGAGTGAGACTGAAAGCAAGAGGACAAGCAAGCTGGAGAAAGGGAAGGGAGAGAACAGGGTGTGGGGTGGCAGGGGCGGGCAGGTCAAAGGTAAAGCAGCTGGGGGCGGGGGATGTGGGGCCAGAGAGATGGGAAGTCATCAAAGAGAGAATGAGGCTGAGATGAGGGTGGCAAGCAGGGACCAAGACGCTTAAGGAAGTTCACGGGCTGAGTGGAGAGGACACACCCTTCCCTTCGAACACCAGCAGCAGGACTAAAGGACACCGATCACCCCCAACTCCCTCCTGACCACACCACTCCCTTTCCCAAACATGTATTAACACAAAGAACTCTGATCCACTCTTCCACAGTCTCAGATCTGGCCAGGATGTGTGTCTCAGGACTTGTCCCTGGCTCAGCCCCCCTGGAGGAAGACCCAGGGCATCTCTGGCTGACACTGATGGTCTGTCTGGACAGGGAATCACAGCAACAGACCCGGCCCTTATCCCCATCAAGCCGCCCTCTTCCCCCTGGCCCTGACGTGACTATTAAAGAGTTGAAAGAACAGGAGAGCACTGAAGGGAGGAGCCTTAGAGGGGCCCTCTATTTTGAGAAAGCCCCACCAGAGAGAGCAGACTTGGTTTGCCCCAGCCAGACACACCCCCATCTTCTCCAGGGATTTCGCCAAAACATCACAGCCCTTCTTCTGGTTGACAAAAATGATAATGGGTGGATCAAAGCCTTGTTCCAAGATTGCCAGCAGCTTTTTCCTGGGGAGAGGAGGAAGAGGAGAAAAATGAGAGGCATAGCTCCATGTGAGAGGCTCACCCTGATCTACCAACACCAATTCCACGACCTCCGAGCCCACGGCATCCCAAACAAGAAAAGAGCAGCTCTTTAACGCAGCAGAACATTTACCCTCCAACCCTCATACTGAAAAAAGGCCCCTTCTTCTCCATCATGTTCTTCCTGATTCAGCTGCCCCCGTACCTCTTTTCTGACTCTGACATGAGGAAGACCTTCTGTTCCACACGTTCGTGGGGCTTGCCCGCAGAGCCAATGTACACCACAGCTGGTCGCCGAAGATAGCTCCGGGCCAGACGCTCCACCGCCGGGGGCATGGTGGCCGTGAACATGACTGTCTACGGAGACAGGAAGCTCAGCCCTGGGCCCAGGCAGGCACCCCCATGTAACCCCCGTCACCGCAGGCAGCGGGGCCTGGGCTGAAGAACCTACAGTGAGCCGCGGAGTAAGCTCTGACAACCACCGCCGCAGGAAATCGTGCCCTTTGCCTTCCCCCTCCTTTCCTCAGTACCCGTACACCAAGCCTTTACATCCTACGATGACAGGAAGGGCTGAGACCATTTGCCGGCACCCAGGGCAGGCAGCAGCATGAGGCCTTGGAATCGTTTTCTAGGGCACGGCCAATGGCTGCACTGCGGGGACTTCCAGAGGACTGACGTGCTGGTCCACGTACTCCAGGCCCACCCAGGGCAAGAAGGGCCTCAGAGCAGGTTTGGCAACTTGCCCCCACTTCCCAGCCTAGGGAAGCAGCCTTACTTGGCGGTACTTATGTTTTCCTGACTCGAAGTTGGCCAACATCTTCTCAGGGTCCTCAGCCTCATCTGTGTCCGGCTTCTGGTTGCTGACAGGCATGTGCTCCAGGATCTTCTGGACATCTGGCTCAAAGCCCATGTCAATCATCCGATCTGCCTCATCCAGGACCACATAGGTACAGCGGCTCAGCACAAGGTAACGGTTCTCCAACACATCAATCAGACGTCCTGGGGTAGCGATCACAATCTGGAGGGCACAGCGGAAACATATGCAGCCCCAGCATGTACCTCCTTCTTCTCCCTCCTGTGAACTATCCACCCGCTTGGGCAACAATGCTAAGGAACTCGGACCCCGACCTCCAGTTAGGATTGGCAGCAAAGGTTCCTAAGAACTGGCACAAAATCACTTGTTGCCACCTTGGATTTTTTTTTTTTTTTTTTAGGAATGAATAGGGTCTCTGAATAAGGTCCAGTAGTTAAGACAGAAGAGGCAAAATCGGAAGGAACTTTCTCAGACAGAAGAGGGACTAAGGGCAACTATGGAGAGGGTTACATAAAAGAATTATGGCAAGAAGTCTGCAAAAGACTCAACTCCTGGATCAGAATTCTTCTAAAAAGCTCTCTTCCCCCACCCTGAGAAGACACGGTCTGTGACAGAGTAATTAAGAGCACAGGGTTTGGACATGAACCTCAGCTCTGCTTACCGCCAGCTGTGACTCTGGGCAAGTTCCTGACCTGAGCCCCAGCCTCACCTGTACAGTGGAGGTACTCTACCTATTCTCGCACGGTTGTCGGTAGGATTAAGGATGTGCCCCCAGTACAATACCTGGTGCAAAAGTTCTCAGTTAAGTCATAGCACATACATACAAGCCAGAACTTCTCTTCAGCTTACTGTACATCCATGGCAGAAACTAGAAACACAGGCCCCAAACGGAGAGCCCTCCTACAGCGGGCTGGCTGCCAGCTAGGCGAACGAACCTCACAGCCCATGCGCAGCCTGAAGCCCTGGTCTTCTCTGGAGATGCCGCCAATGACGGCCACAGTGCGGATGCCCAGTGGCTTCCCAAACTTGATGGTCTCTTCCTCAATCTGCTGAGCCAACTCACGAGTGGGGGCCAGAATGATGGCGTAAGGGCCCTGGTCTGACTCTTCGATCCTGTGGTAAATGGGGCATCCCACAGTTCCATGAGCTTTGGTTCTCTCAGCCAACCACAAACAGGAGCAAGACAAACAAAGTCACTCTTAAGGGTAGCTATGGAGATGGGGAGGGTGGTGGGAAAAGGGTGCAAAGATCCCACTTAAAAATCAAGAGACTCCAGGGCAACCCTCTCGGGTGCCCTCCCTCTTTGGGAGCTTTGAACTATCACTTTACTATCGCTCAATAAACCTCGCTTTGCTGCCCACCAAAAAAAAAAAAAAAAAAAAAAATCGGAGTCTCCTGGACAGCGAAGTTCTTCAGGGAGTGGTCTTGGCCACCCAAATCATCTCTTTCTCTGATACTGTGATCCAAGTATTCCCTAATATCTGACCCAGACTAAAGAAGGGGGCTTCTGATTACAGACTTAAAAAGAAAACCAAACAGGGCACCAGGCTGGCTCAGTTCAAAGAGCATGCAACTCTTGACCGCGGGGTCCGGAGTTTGAGCCCCACAATGGGTGCAGAGATTACTTAAAAATAGGGGCGCCTGGGTGGCTCGGTCGGTTAGGCATCTGACTCTTGATCTCAGCTCAAGTCTTGATCTCAGGGTTGTGAGTTCAAGCCCCATGTTGGTCTCCACGCCAGGCATGGAGCCTACTTAAAATAAATAAACACTGTTTAAAAAATAAGTAAATACAGAGACACCCGGGTGGCTCTGTTGGTTAAGCGTCTAGCCTTCGGCTCCGGTCATGATCCCAGGGTCCTGGGATCGAGCCCCACATCGGGGTCTTTTCTTAGCGGGGAGCCTGCTTCTCCCTCGGTCCGCTGCTCCCCCTGCTTGTGCACACACGCGCGTGCGCTCTCTCTCTCTCTCTCACAAATAAATAACATCTTCAAAGAAATACATACACAGACTTATGTAAAACTCATTTAAAAAAAGAAAGAGAAAACCGAATGTTCGTTTGCCACTGGGACCTTTCCCACTCAGCCAAACCCGCCCACCCCAACGGGTGCCAGCGGACCCCACCTGTCAATCTTGGGGAGAGTGGTGATCCAGACCAGCAGCGGGATGAGGAAGGCTGCCGTCTTGCCGCTGCCGGTCTCGGCTACACCAATGATGTCACGGTTCTGCAGCCCAATGGGGATTGCCTGACGCTGGATAGGCGTCGGTTCCTGTAGAGGCCCAGAGAGCGGAGTGGGTACAGATGGAGTCCCGCTCCCCGGGCTACTGCTGACCGAGCGGGACACCAGTACAGAGTGAGGAGACACGGTCAGCAAAGGCCAATACTTCCACCAGAAAGGGCCAGACGGGGTCACCTGAGTGCTCCGTGGGAGAGGAGGCACCAGAGGAGCAAAGGAACAAAGCTCTCTGTTCCCAAGTTAAGCGTGCTTCCCCTGGAGTGTGGGAACGTGTCAGGTCTTCTGGGCCAACCTGCCCCTCCTTACCTTGTAGCCACACTTATCGATGACCTCCAAGATGTGTGGGGGCAAGGAGGAGTCCTTCCAGGACCGGATGGGATTGGGGATCTTGCCACCTTTGGTGGTGATACTGTAGTCCTCTCTGAAGATCCGCCAGTCCCTGTCCGTCATCTCGTCTAACTTCTTCTGGGACCAGTGCCGGTCGTCCCAGCGCTGCTTGGCTTCCTTCTTTCGGAGCTTGCGGAGTCTGGCCCTGGAGCAGGGCGTGGGGAGCGAGTGGGGTCAGCGCCCCGCGGCTCCTTTGTGCAGGCGCCGGGCCCCCGCCCACCGCCCCCAGCCCCGCCACTCACTCCTCCTGTTCCTTTTCTTCCAGGGTCCGCCTCTTCTCCATTAGGTCTCCATAGAAACGCGACTGCTCCCGCTTCTGCTGCTTCAGGTCAATGCCTGCAATGAAGCCCCGCCCCAACAGCTGCACCTGGTGTCGCTCCTTGTACCTGAGGCGGCGACGGAGGAGGGGAAACAGAAGCTGTGACAGCGGCAAGGGGGAGGGGTGCACCACCCCAATGTCCCGCCCCGTCTACCTGCCCGGCCAGGGTCTGTCCTCGCCCGAGGAGCTAGCTGATCCGCGCCGGCCAACTGCCCCGGCCCAGAACCTTACTTCTCTTTCCGCAGTCGCCAGTTCTCCCCAGGGACGGCTGAAGAGCCCAGCTTTAAGGACTTAGCGCCTGGGCCCAGAGCCACTCACAGGGGGTTGTAGTCGATGGACGTGTCCTCGGAGGCATCCCACTCAAAGACAAACTTGCGGTCGTTAAGATGCCTCGTTCGGCGGCGCTTCTTGATGCCACCCAGATACCGCTCCTGCCCGGGGGACGGAACGCACAGCTCAAGAGCCCGGCCAGCTGTCACATGCAGAGCTCGGGACGGCCAAAGCGCCAAACCACGCTGCTGCGTGTGCGGCGGGGGGCGAACACGGGACCGAGGCCGGCACCTTGATGGCGTGCAGCTCCTTGCTCTTATCCTTCTCCTCCCGGATCTTCTGCCGCCCTTCCTCATCCTCGTTTCCGTTGGTCTCCCGCTCCATCCTCTCCCTGCGCTCCCGACGCTCCCGCTCCTGAGGGTCTTCTGCAGACCAAGGAGAGCAAAGCTGCAGAAGAGCTCAGCGCAGGGAAAAGGGAGCGCGCGGACAGGGCCCACATGACGGACACCAGATGAGAAGGGGCAGCTCTACGACACAAGGGAAATGGAGACCTAACACAAAGACAGCTCCCTCATCAACTCGCCCATCGCTCCCTCTTCCGAGCTCCGGAGCAAACCGGCTTTCTGGCCCTCGTGGGTGACGCGACAACCCCGGCCCACCCTCTCCTACCTCTCGTTCTAGGGGCTACCCCGGGGACGGAAACGAACCCAACATTTTCCTGCCCAAGTCCTGGAACTGCTTCCTCTTCTTCCGCTCCTCTTCCAGCATCCTCTGTCGCTCCTCCACCTCCTGCTGCCGCCGCTTCAGGGCCTCGGCCTCTCGTTCTGCTTTGGAGAGGAACTTGGGCTACAAAATAGATTGGAACTGTAAACAAAGGCCACAGGAGCAGGGTATAATCGCACCACTGACGAGAACGGCAGGGAGGCCGACAGTATTTGCCCAGGCATGACACCTGTTGAGGAAAAGGCCGACAGGTCCAGGACCCCGCTAGGGCCTCAAACTATGTCCCCCTCAAAATGTGTACGTCAAAGCCCTAACCCCCAGGACCTCCGAATATGACTGTCTTTGGAGACAGAACCTTCAGAGCCGTGTTCAAGGCAAAATGAGGCTCTTCGGGTGGACCCTAAACCAATCGGACGGGTGCCCTTACAAGAGAAAATCTGGACACACAGAGCCACTGGGAGCACGCCCACACAGAGGGAAGACCCCGTGAGGACAGAGAAGACATCCACCTACAGGCCAAGGAGAGAGGCCTCAGAAGAAACAACCCTGTGGACGCCTCAGTCTCAGCTTCTAGCCTCTGGAACTGTGAGAAGATTGATTTTCTGTCGTTTCTGTCCCTCGGTCTGCAGGGTTCTGGTAGAGCAGCCCTGCCAACTAACAGAGATCCCCATGTTCTCACCTTAGCCTCGGCTTCCTCCTCAGCCTTTTTCTTGGCCAGAAGTTCCTCCAGGGATAATGGCTGTGCCTGAAGATAAAACACAGGACTTCAGGCAATAAAGGCTCTCTCCCTTTGAAGATCAGTAACAGAGAACTTGAACTGAAGAGGAAGATGAGAGAAATCTTGCCTCTCCTTTACCTTAGGCTTCTTATCACCGTGTTCATCCTCTTCATCCTTCTTAGAGTCTCTGTCTTTCCGAGATTTAAAATCTTTTCCTCGGCCAGGAGACAAGCTTTAAGGAAAAGGAACAAGAGAGGTCCTTATCGCTGTCTTACCCCGACCCCTGGAGGAGGGTCAGGCTGAGCCCCGGAGAGGATGGAAGTTTTTCCGCCGACTCCACAAGACTGGCCCATAGCCATCCATCGTAGCCTGGAGCTCCCTCTGCAGGCGTGGCCACTGTCTGCTCTCAAACCTAATGATGGCCCTGTCTTGGCCCCACTCTACCTGAATCTCCTTTTCCAAGACTAATCAATCTCTTCTCACCCGTGGGTCTTCAGTACCAAGGGCAAAAATCTCTCTTCCAAATAGCAGGTGCACATTGAAGATAAAACACAAAAAAACAAAAAACAAAAAAACCAACCCTGCTTAACTTTATAATACACAGTGAATTTAGTCTCCAGAGTCCCTCCCCATCCACCCCTCCCAGACACCGCTCTGTATCTGCTCTCTACCCCCATGCTCCCTTCCTAGCAGTCCCAGTGACCCTCCCCCCGCAACTGCTACAAGCCCAGTCCACAAGAGATCTTAAACAACCCCCTGTATTTGTCGTGGAATTATGCCCTTTGCCCCGAATTCTCATCTACACACTCAGAGCCTAATAAAAACTTTGCATACAAAGCTTCCAGGGGAAAGAGATCAAGATACTGGGGCATTAAGCTATCCCAACAAATGCATGTTGTCTATCTTGGGTAGAAACCTGAATGGTCCAATGGAGCTAAGGGAATGTTTTACAGGCTGGTAACCCTCTCAAACGAATTTCTAACCTTTAAGAACAAGTTAAGAACAAGCCCTAAATGGTTGTGACCTCAGTAACTGGTTATAGCATCTAAGGATGCCTGCTCTGCAATCACGACCAGTAGGAGCCACTAAGGACAATTTACTTTCCTATGAGGCCGAGCCAGCTTAGAGGCAGAGAGGAAGAGATGGGAGCATTCTCCTAAAGCCCACGTCCGTTCTCTCAGGTACCTGGATCGCTTACGGTCCTTGTCCCGTCTGTGCCCGTCCTTGTCCCGGTCTCGGTCCTTCTTATTCCGATCACGCTCCTTATCCCGTTCTCGTTCCTTATGCCTTCGCTCTCTAAAGACAGCAAACGTAAGAAATCATGTAGTAGCCGGAGTATGTGGCTTCGCTGCAGCCCTATAGAGGTTCTCAGGCTCTTTTCTCCACAAAGTAATATTTTACAAATCGGGGATTATGTGTCCAGGGAATGCTATGAGGGAATTCTAAGAAAGTCTTCTAGGGGCGCCTGGGTGGTTCAGTCATTAGGCGTCTTGCCTTCGGCTCGGGTTATGAACCCAGGGTCCTGGGGTCAAACCCCGCCTCGGGCTCCCTGCTCGGCGGGAAGCCTGCTTCTCCCTCTCCCACTCCCGACCCCCCCGGCTTGTGTTCCCTCTCTCGCTCTCTCTGCCAAGTAAGTAAATAAAACCTTAAAAAAGAAGAAGAAGAAAGTCTTCTAGATCAGAGTTGTACTACTAAGCATTAATGGCGACGACGGGCCATGGCCTATGTGAAGAGAGGAACTACCCTCCTCGACCATCTGGACCTTCATCTTACAAGTTCCCTCTCGCCTTTTAAGAGCTACTGGGTTACCTGGTGTGGAGAAATATATGAAAGACTAATATCCTAATACTGGAGGCACCAGAGGAACCGAGAATGAAGCAGTTTGAAATGTACTCTCCCTTCCCATATGAGACATACAAAGTTACTTTACCTTTCTGTAGACTTGGAACGGGAACGAGAGCGAGAACGGCTGCCTCCCCGACGCCTGTCCCTTGAACGATGCCGCTTCCTGTCTTTAGATGGGGAAGACTTCCGGTCCCGGTCTCTATCTCGCTCTCTGTCAGGAGTCCGAGATCTCTTCCTTTCCTCCTTGGAAGGTGATGCATCCCGGTCCTTTTTGTCAGCTAGCTCCCCTGCCATCTGTCATGGATAAGAGGAATACTTATCATGTCCTAGGTACTGCTCTCAACCGTTTATATATGATCTACTTAATCTCAAAACAACCCTATGAGGTAGATATACTGGAATGCCTACTTTATAGATGAGGAAATGGAAGCTCAGGCAGGTAAGTTCTCTTGAGCTCATAAAGAAAAGTTCAAAAGAGGAAAAAAAGAGTTTAACTTTGAGATCTGGGATTACAATCAGCACCTCAAGAAAACCGACATTTAATTTTTTTTTAAAGATTTCATTTATTTCTTTATTTGAGAGAGAAATCATAAGCGGTGAGGAGGGGCTGAGGGAGAGGGAGAAGCAGGCTCCCCACTGAGCAGGGAGCCCGACGTGGGACTCAATCCCAGGACCCTGGGATCATGACCTGAGCTGAAGGCAGACGCCTAACTGCCTGAGCCACCCAGGTGCCCAGAAAACCTAAACATAAATGGAGAAACAAACCCACTTTCACCCAGATCAAAAGAAATGTACTTTTCATTACGTAATGGGAAAAACTTCATGGAGGGTACACAGAACCTCTATGCATTTTTTTTTTCCAACTTACTGTGAATCTATAATTATTTCAGAATACAAAGAAAAAAAAGAAAGGTACCAAAAACTACAGGTTCACAGGCATTCTGACCTACACTCCCTACTCGGATTCAGATTCTCACAGCCTTGACCACTATCCCATCCCATGAAAGGTTTGAGCAGGAATTTGTTCTGTGCCGGGCGCCTGGGTGGCTCAGTTGGTTGGGCGACTGCCTTCAGTTCAGGTCATGATCCTGGAGTGCCGGGATCGAGTCCCGCGTCGGGCTCCCTGCTCGGCGGGGAGCCTGCTTCTCCCTCTGACCCTCCCCCTCTCATGCTCTATCTCATTCTGTCTCTCAAATAAATAAATAAAGTCTTTAAAAAAAAAAAAAAGGAATTTGTTCTGTGCCCCTCCTGCCTGGGGGACACTGAACACCATGTTGCCCTGTCAACTGTCCTTCAGACTACAAAATCTGTTTCAGCCAGGAGCTAAAAGGACACTAAGTCTGAATCTACCTCTACCCCATCACCATCATCCCTAAGACTCAGAATACATTTCTCAGAACTTATTTTATCCCCAAATTGTTCGGTTGGAATATCAGCTCCCTAGGCTTTTGCTTACAATCTCTTTCCTCATGTAATTTCCTGCCATATATCTTTAAGAAAGGGTAATGTGTAAAGAAAAGAAAAATGAACACGCGGCACTTTCAAAAGGTGAAGACAACCCGTCTTGTCTCACAACTGTCTGAGAAATGCCTGAATGTTCTATATTAGTACATCATGCAAGTATACTTATATTTCTTCTACTTAGATCCCTAAGAAAACAATCCAGAAGAAAGGTATCTTCTCTATAAAACATCCACAACATCACTCACTCTTTCAACAAATATTCACTGAGCACCTGGTAGGTTCCAGAAACTGTTGTACCTACTGGAGATATGGCAGTAAACAAAGTCTCTGATCTCATAATGCTTAAATTCCAATGAAGCAGATAACAAGGAGAATAAGAGAATTTCAAATAGTAATGAGAACTAATAAACAAAATAAAACAGGGTGGGTATGACGGGGAGGGGTAGGAATGAGAGATGGCTCAGGAAATTATTTTTTAGATGACATGTAAGCTGAGACTTGAACGATGGGAAAGAGAGACTGCAAAGATCAGGGGAAAGATCTTGTTGGGTAGAAGGGACAGCAAGTACTAAGGCACTAGGACAAAAGCTAGCCCAGCATGCTTGCCAATTAAAAACAGACTTGTGTGGCTGAGTGACAGTGACCCAGGGCAAAGACCAATTCAAAATGAGTTCAGGGAGATAGTCAATGTGTTTTAGGCCAGGGGAAAAGAACGTGGATTTCAACCTAACAGCAACAGGAACCTTAAAGAGTGTTAAACAGGAAGTGGTGTGATCTCATTTTACACTTTTAAAGAATTTGGTGACTTGCGAGAAAATACAGAATAACGGAGGCAAGAGTAGAAACAGAACCACTGAGAATGCCATTTAGTAGTCTAGGCAAGAGATGACAGTAGCTTGTTCTGGAGAAGTGGCAATGGAGATGGTGCCATTAGTGACCAGAAATGACTGGGGAAGGAACAGATTTAGGAGGAAATCACAAGTTTCATTTAGAAAATGCAATTCTAGAACTCAGGAGAACCTGGAGACAAAAATTTGAGTCATCAATATAGAGATAGCTTTTAAAGCCATGGGACACTAAATAATTTTACCTAAGTAGGCAGTATAGTTAAAGAAGGAAATAGAAGAGAACCAGGCAGGATTAAGCTCTGGAACATTATAACATTTAGAGGGCAGGCAAAGGAGGAGCAAGAGAAAAAGACTGGAAAGAAGCAACAGCCATTAAGAAAGGGCGAGCGGAGTAAGTATGACCTCACGGAAGCCAAAAGAGTGTTTCAAGGAGGGAGTGGTCAACTTTTCCAAGTGGAAAAAGACTAGGCGATAGAGGGGCAACCCCTGCATTTGGAAAAATGGAGATGGTTGGTGACCTTGACAAGAGCTGTTCTGATGGCCTGGAGAAAGCAGAAAACTGAGTGGAGTGGGTTTAGAAGAGAATGAGAAGTCAGAATAAGGAAAACAGTAAATATGGGCAACTTTTATTATCAATTATACTTATCACATGGGCCTGATAACCAGGCCTACCCTGGTCTTCGCTTCCCAGCAGCCTTCCTTGCAAACCTCCAGGTCTCTGAGTTCCTCAGTTCTTGTAGGGTAGTGGCAGATTCTTTTGCTCAACCAATTAAGTATTTATCAAGCATCTACTATATGCAAGGCGGCGTGCTAGATGTTGTGTTGAGTTACAAAAGGAAATCAGAAAGATCCTGTCCAAAGGAAGGTTACAGAACAATAGAGGGTATGAGGCACTTACCAAGATGAAGACTCAGATGAAGTACTATAGGAATTCAAAGAAGTTTCCTTTCAGTTGCAAAAGGGGATTTGGAAAGATCTGTGGAGGAAGTGGCTCTTGAGCATTTAAGTATAGGTAGAATTTGAAGATGTGTAATTGAGGGTGCGAAAAAGTCATTCCCAGCAAAAGAATAATACAGGAAGCACAGAGGCGGGAAAGCATGACTGATTCTGGGAGAAAAGCCAAAGTTCCAGTTTGGCTGGAGCAAGAGCTACTCGAAACATGAAGGAATAAGCTCGCATGGAGGTTATCACAGGTGCTGTGTGCTCATGGGCAAAGGTCTGGCCCGTAACATCGTCCAGGGACCTGGCCTGTGCCCCCAGGAGCCAACACTCCGCGCTGGGGCCCGCGCCCCTTCGCTCCAGCCCGCCAGAGCTCTCCGGGCTCGTGCCTCTACCCTGAAGGGTTCTTCCCCGCCTCGTCCCGGAGGCAGGGGCCACCGCCGTGCCCCAACTCTCGCCCTCTCTGCAAGCTCGTGAGGACAGCCTCCATCGCTCGGGACTCACCACTTTGAGTCTGAACCGCCCAACGCGGCCTCAACGTCGCCGAGCAGTCGCCATCTTTCCCGTTTCCTGGTCGCCGAAATGCATCCCCGGCCGCGCGGCAAGCTGGGAAGTCGAGTTCCTGGTGCAGGGCGGCGCGGGCTGACATAGGGGACCTGAGAACTACTAATACCATAATGCACCGCGCGAGCGCCGGCCCCGGGCTGAGGGGTCTGCTGGGCAATGTGGTTCTCCAAACATCTGAGTCTGCGGGAGTTACGAGTTACCCATGGGTTTGCCTCCAGCCTCAGGTTCTCTCCCTGGGCAGTCTTCCTTGGAATATGCTGGTCTTCCCAGACTATCATGGCTTGTGGCTTACTACGAAGGAATTTAAGGGCTTCCTTGGCTATCAATAGCGCTTAATTGTCACTAACAACTAGAGTAACAACAAATACTGTACCGTTTGTTGGAAAAGCGTTTTTAGGGGCGCCTGGGTGGCTCAGTCGTTAAGCGTCTGCCTTCGGCTCAGTTCCTGGGATCGAGCCCCACATCGGGCTCCCTGCTCGGTGGGAAGGCTGCTTCTCCCTCTCCCACAACCCCCTGCTTGTGTTCCCTCCCTCGCTGTGTCTCTCTCTGTCAAATAAATAAATAAAATCTTTAAAAAAAAAAAAAAAGGAAAAGCGTTTTTACCAAAAAAAAAAAAAAATCTGTGAGGTAGATTAGCCCCATTTTACAGGTAGACAAACTAAAGGTTAGTTTACAGGGGTAGCCTAGTGTTTCACAATGAGGGTGGGACAATTCATTGTGTGGGGCTATCCTAGTTTTAGGAGGACGTTTTGGCAACGCTGGCAAGGCAGGAACAACCCGCTATTGTGTCAACTCCAGATGAACCCATAAGTGGATTATAGAGTCCTGGAAGGATGGTATCACCTGGGCTGTGACACCTGTTTTCTCGACATTCCAAATAGGATCCTGTCTTCCTCATTTTCTTGCCCTTTGGAACCTGGCCAGTTGTTGGGCGACCTTCCTAGTTTTGCTTCTTTCTTCCCCCTAGTCCCCCTTCTTCAATCATCCACTGAGCTTTCTTTACCCCAAAGTGTATGTTTACTTCGGCTTTCTTTGGTCTTATGGTTCATAATTCACCACTCCACCCCCACCCCACCCCACCCCCCAAAAAAGCCAAACCTTGAAACTTCTGGGATAGCTTAGATAGATACCAGGAGGTGTCTAATGCCCTCTCCCTTCCCATTTTCCCATCAGCAGCTTTTTGGTTTCAATACCATGGGGCTGTAGGCTGAATGTATGTTCAGTTCTCTTCAAACAGAGCCTCAGGATAGACCCAAATAATCCTAAAACCCTGAACACCACACACAATGGCCCAAAGTAACCCTGGGAGAGATAGGCTTCTGCTCTTAGAATAGAAGCCTTCGACTCGCCCGCTTTTACCCTAGAGAAAGATCAGAAGGGAAAGGATGTCTGAGATCTACTAGATGTAACTCATGCAGTGAACACTGGAGGGCTCTTCACTCACAGAATGGAACTTTAAACAATCAGACCCAAGGTGTAGACCTTAAGCGGCAGCTATAGTATTTACTGAGAATCTTCAAAGTGCCCAACTCTGTGCTGGACACTTAAGTTACTTATTTTACTTATTTCTGATAACAGTATGATGCGGGTATTATCATCATTTTACTGTTTAATTATGCCTTCAACGGCAACATAGTTAAAAGAATGAAGCCAGGATTCAACTCCAGGTTCATTTAACTTCAGAATCCATGCTCTTCCCCTATTTCCAGGCTACTACTCTTCTTTGCAGATAAGTAAACTGAGAAACCAGAAAGGTGGTGAAGCTTGTTCAAGTTTATAGTGGCGGAGTTCCCTAGTGTTTGTGCACAGCTTTCTCATGACACATGTAAGACATTGTGCTTAAAGGGTTCTCATATGCTTTGTCCTACCCTGCTGGTTCTCTCGCAAAGACGTGTCCTTGGAGATGGAGACAGAGGAGCTACGTTCTAGTTAGGCCCATAGGTAGAGTCTCCTATTTAGGTACAACACGGCTAACAATAAGGAGTCCATGGGAGTATAGTTAACACTGAGACCGGTTGGAATCCTGACTCCATTACTTACTAGCAGTATGATCTTGTGCAAGTTATATAGTATCTCTGACTTTTCTATTTCCTCATTTATAAAATAGGAATATTTCTTGCCTTACAGAATAGGATAGCAGTAATAAAAAAAAAAAAAAAAGGAAAGTGAGTATTCTGGAGCCCAGCTGCCAAATTTGTATTCAGGTTCTATCACTTGGAGCCCAGCTGCCAAATTTGTATTCAGGTTCTATCACTTTCTAACTATGTGTGACCTTGGGCACATTAACTAACTTCTCTGAATCTCAGTTTCCTTGTCTGTAAAAGGAGGTAGATAGTACCCCATAGGATTATCACAGGAATAAGTAACATAGAAAGAATTCGTAAGTGCCCCTGACGCATAGTAAACATTTAACAAATGTTAGCTATTGTCACTTATAAGGTTAAATGTGATAATGTGGGTTAAGCTCTCAGCACAGTGCTGAGCACATAGTAAGTGCTCAGTACACAGTAACTTTCTATTTCCAGCACACTGTGAAACTTGGAAAAAAGACCAGTAAGTGACTAAAAGGAAGGGATGTTAAGGCCCCTGAGCTGCCATCAACAGACAATGGAACTGGGAGGTCAGGAAGGCAGAAGATATCACCTCTCCTTGAACTCGGAGGAAACCAGAACCCCAGGAACCTCCCCCCAACCATGGCTTCAGTCTGTCCCAAGTTCTGCAGGGGTTGGAATCTCAGTGGCTTGCGTCCTCTACCAATAATTTCACCAAACCTTGTCTCTCTCCTCTAGACTCTCTAGGGCAGTGGTTCTCAACCAGGAGTGATTTTGCCCCAGAGGACATTCAGCAGTATCTGGAGACATTTTGATTGTGAGAACTTGGGGGGCGGTGCTGTGGTGGGAAGGCGGGGTGCTGACATCTAGCAGGTGGAGGGAGGCCAGGGATGTTGCTAAACATCCTCCAATGCACAAGACAGGCCCCAGCATCTAAGCATTACCTAGTCTAAAATGTCATTAGTGGGCGCCTGGGTGGCTCAGATGGTTAAGCGTCTGCCTTCGGCTCAGGTCATGATCCCAGGGTCCTGGGATCGAGTCCCGCATCGGGCTCCCTGCTCTTTGGGAGCCTGCTTCTCCCTCTGCTCTCTCTCTCTCCCTCTCCTCTGTCTCTCATGAATAAATAAATAAAATCTTAAAAAAAATAAAAATAAAAAAAATAAAATAAAATGTCATTAGTTCCATGGTTGAGAAACCCAGGCCTGGGGCTAAGGGGCTCTTCACTGCCTTATTGGACTTGGGTAGGGTTTGGGTGAGGTAGCAGGGAGGGGGAAAGGGAGACCCTTGCTGGAGATGCCAGGGAACAGTGGAGGCAGCCACTCCGCAACCCATAGTAAGGGCCCCGGAGTAGCTTCTTTCTCATTAGCAAAGACCAAACCGGGAGAATGGAGAAAGAAACGAAGAAAGCGGAGCCAACTTCTTTGTATGTGTTGTATTTTTCATTAATAAATAGGTTTTTCTTCTTTAAACACAGAACGTAGAACAGATTGAAACACTCCCCCCTCCCCCCGGTTCCAAAGACAAGAGTCTATAAAACAAATGCCAGCTGTCGTGCCCTGAGGGCAGAAAAAGTCTGGTGACCCCCCCCCACCCAGCCCTGCCCCCGGCAGCACCACCACCCCCACACTGCGAGAGAAGGGGGTCTGGGGCTTCTCCCTTGGACCCTGGGGACTTAGGTGAGAAGCATATGCATGTATGATGTCAGCTCTCCATGAGGCATGGGCTATGCAAAGATGAGGCTTCCTTCTCATTGGCTCTGACCAGCTCCTGGCCTTCTGACTCCCGTCATGAAGCACCTGGGCTCGGCTCCCACGGGAGCCGCCTCTTGGCTTCCCCACTCCACTCCTGCGTGGCTTCCTCAGAGGGGACGGGAAGGGCTCGGGGACCCCGCCCGACCCCTGGCCCACACGGAAGCGCTGTGTGGAAGAGGCATGATGCTGAAGGTGAGGCTCCTGGAGGCCCCCAAGCCCATGAGGCCAGCATGGCCCCCGCACCCCCACACCTTTCCTTCCTCTGGAGTGGGGGCGGGGGCGTGGGGGTGACACTGGGGCAGCCGCCCCCACCACAACCGAGTGCCTGGCTTGGGGTGTGATGGTTCTTTCTCAGTGTCAGGTCCTCAAGCCGGGCCTGGCTCTTTCCTCGTCCCATTCCTGTCTCCTTTCAAGGCCTCCCCGTGGCCGTCTGAAAAACGCACGTCCAGTGTCCTCAATTGTCCCATCCTCCCTCTCCCTGTGCCTCTGCCACCCAAGGGAGGAAGTGGGAGGTTGCCTCCCTTCTCCAACCCCCACTTCACATAATGGAACAGCTTTTGGCCTTTTCCTTCTTGAAGGTAGAAGAGATGAGTTCGGAACGACTGGGGAGGTGAAGCAGTCGCTTGGAGAGGCTGCGGACAGGGCTCTTTGGGGGCACCGGGCTGGGCTTGTTCAGACACACCATGGACGCCGTCCGGAAGATGCTGTGGATACTCTTTTCTGAGGTGAAAGCCGAGCCTTCCAGGTAGATTTCCGCACCCAGCTGCTTGGCTATCGCACAGCCCTGTGGAAGGGGTGAGGTGGTCAAGGCAGTTGTCCCACGTGGCTCTGGGACCCTGCCTTCTATGCTTAGTCGTACTCCCCGGGACTCCTCCCGATGGGACCCAAGTGCCAGTCTCCCACCACCACCCTCCGCTAACGATTTTCTGAAGGGGAAGCCTAAGTGCACCTTACGATCACCTGTAACACTTTTAAAACAATGCTAGTGCCAGACCGAGTAAGTCAGAATTTCTGTGGGTAGCGCCTAGGCATTAATATTCTTAAGGGCTCTCCAGATGATTCTAATGTGAACCATTGGTTTAAAAGAAGTGATCCTGGGGCGCCTGGGTGGCTCAGTTGGTTAAGCGACTGCCTTCGGCTCAGG